>NC_071583.1:21868058-22168058 GCF_024509145.1 Vidua macroura
TTCATTGGGCTTAAGAACGGAGATTAGAAGCAGGCCGCGCATCAGGCTGTCCCGTGCTGGCTCCATGTCAGGTCTTTGCCAAGTCCTTGCCAACTCCTTGCCAAGTTCTTACCAGGCCTAGTTGGGAACAGCCAGCATGACGGTTCAGTGGTCCCACCTGCGCTGTGTCCTGTTCTAAGCCGGAACTACAGTGGGGGAAGGGATTCTTTCTTGTGGCAATCGGAAGGCAGAATGGAAAATGAGGGGCTTCTGACGGGCTCTTACACCACCCCGTGACTGACGATTGCCCTCGAAAGATCTTCATCAGCAGGATTCCATGGTGTCGTCGTGGAGTCTTCAGGACTCGTCAAGTGTTGGCAGCAGGTCCCAGGGAAAAGAGAAGAGGAAAAGGGAAAGAAAGAGAAAACGGGAAAACTAAAACAATCACAACATATTAGTAATCACAACAAATTATAATTAAACAATAAGCAAAATACAATTAGTAAATCAATAATAGTTATTTAAATAATAATCAATATGAATCAATTAAACAATAAATTGATCAAATAATAAACCAGTATCATCAATATTAAACAGTAAAGTAATAAACCTAGTATAATCGATATTACTCAGTACAATTTTATAAACAATAAACAAAAATAATTAAAACAGCGATTAGAACAAATCATAAAAGAAAATGATGTAAAACATATCTTCTAACCTTATCATCTTCTTGTGTCTACTGTCCTGGGAACATCTCTAGTGTAAAGGATGTCGGCCAAGTGGTGTGCATTAATTATAGATGTTAATTTTGTTCATCGTTTCATCATTCTCCAATTTACAATAAGCAAGATTACTGATAAAACAAAACCAATCATAACTAAAATCAGAAGAACAACAATGGGATGACACAATTTGTTCAGGATACCGGTGGCGGTGGATGACCACCCGAAAAGGGTATCCCACCACTTGTGCTCGGCATCACTTTTCACCCTTTCTACAACACGATGTATTTCTTGCACATGATGATGAACAGTTACCAGAGTTTTCTGTCCATTCCCCTTGATTTTTCCTAGGATCTCTATTAGATCTTGATGAAGTAATAATTGCTTTACCAGAGAAAGGTTCATCCCAATGGGAGTAGGCAGTAGCTTGTGAATCAACGTGAGATTGGATTCTAAAAGTTCATGTGAAGTAACTGGAGCTACAAAAGAAAAATCACATCCTGCAATTTTAGTAAAGTTGCAAGCACAAAAATTGGAATGATTTTTAGTAGCTACTACTGTACTTTCTATAAACACAGTATCCCAAGCGGTTCTGAAGCAGGCACACCCATTGTCTGTAGATACAAGGACTGTTTCAGAAGTCTCGTTAGGATGAATATCAAAATGACAGCTATTTTGTTCTGTCTCCAGACAAATATCTTGAGCTACAATTGCATTACCTTCACAGATAAACCCTAGTTGTTCTCAGATGGTACAGGACTCTAAATTGACAGTTTGCCATTTGTCATCAATTTGACGGGCCCATTCTCTATGTTCAGAAGGATAGAAAGTGGGTCCATCATGATTTAATCCTAGTGCAATGATAGGGAATATCAAATGCACCCAGGCATTTCTTATGGTCAACGCAAATGCTGTGGCTGTGTTTGTGTTAGGGTCATAGGTAAAATTCACTAAATTCCACCAGGATTGGAAATCTCTTTCAAAGTCAGTGGCACTGTCCCAGACTATTTTCCTCATTTCAGTGGGAAAAGTGCCTTCTTCACCTTCTCTTATAATTGAGGCAGCAACTGACTGCATCCATCATTGAGCCTGGATACGGCTAAGAGCTAAGGAAACGTTGCTTTGTGTGGCATTAAGTGCATCAATGATCAATTTGCTATTATTTACATTTATCTTTTCCCAATTTGCTAGAATGTTTGATAGCAACCACTGATGTGTTCCCAAGGCTGATAAGGACGATTGCAGTGGTTGTTGTATTTTGGTTAAATCTTTAGTTGTGGAAGCCAATTTATTCATTCATACTTCTGAATCAATACTATTTAGGATTCCCAATCCTGTTCCCACAAGACCAGTTATGTCTCTTGGCACGCGGTTTTTAGGAGGCTTCCACTGTCGCAGCCAGGTTGTCCAAGCCTGAAAAGAGGTCTGCAAAAAGGGTGAACAAGCTGGTTGTATTTCTCAGATATTGTTTTGCATCAGCAATTTGACTTGTTTAAGAGACCATAACAGATTAAACAATATCTGTTGTTGGCCAGTTTTCCTGATTCTATATGGTCCAATTTCAAAAATTTTCGGGCTAAGTGTAACCAGTGGTTGGGTGGTAGGTGTCACAACATTAACATCAAGTCCTACTCCAGTATTTGAATCAATACTTTCAACTTAAAAAACAAAAACAAAAACAAAAACAAAACAAAACAAAAAAAAAGTGCTTCAGTATTTTTGGACCAAAACCAAACTACTTCTACAGTTTGTGTTCATGTGAAATTGTGCCAACAATCCTGTATGCTTGGCTGCGTACAAACCTTTTTGTGCTTCAAGAGATCCTTTCACTTTTTCTGCATGCTACCACAATTGGTTCAGACCACGGTCACTCAGCTGCTTTCTGGCCATGGGGTTGCGGTAGGATGCAGAAAAGTATTACCAGTTTTATCATGGATTAGGTGGTCTTCATGTCCCTCGGAGTTCTTCTGAGAAAGTAAACACAACAGAATTCTGCCGCCGAGAGGCAGAAAAGTTAGAATGATGGAATTATCCAGCATGTATTTGTCCAATGCTCTTTCCCTAGAGCACCAGAGGATTCCCATGCATATTTCTTCAGAGGGGGTTTTAGCACAAGTGCTACTAGTCCTATAGTAAGAGAGGTCCACCAGAACAGGTTGGCCAGGGTCATGAGCTGGATTATTAGGATCATTTGGTACAGAGCATAGGAGTCAGTGTAGATGCAGACCAAAGAGGAATTCTGTGCTTCTCGTTGAAAAACACTCCAGACAGCTATCAGCTCCCCACTGTGTGTACTACCTTCTCCCTCTGTAATCATTTGCTCACCAGAGGAAAAGTGGAGGGCTTCTGCCCTAGATTTCCATCCTTTTCCTTCCCCTTTAGCAAAAGCATCAGTAAACCAAGAGTTTGCTGATTGTTCGGGGCAGAAAGGAGGGGTTACTTTGATTACAGAGGCAGGTTTGTCCAAGCTCTCAGTTTCTTGGATTGCTAAAGTTTTTACAGCTCCTTCTGTCATTGAGAAGAAGTTACAGTAATGTTCAACCTGAGCATACCACTTTCTCACTGAGGCCCTCTGGGCCACCCCGTCAGGAGGGGGACTCCCACTAGTGACTGTCTTAATAACCTTGAAGGGGCCTCTCAATACAATTGGTTGTTTTTGTGCAATTTTTTCTACTTCTAGGAAAGCTAAGATAACCATCAACAATCCTTTTTCCCAGGTAGTGTATCTTTTCTCAGCATCTTTGGAACCACGGGAATCAAAACCAACAGGTCTTGTCGGAGCCTCAGGACCCCGCTGCCATATGTGTACTGACAGCCCTGAGGAGGCAAATGCCCATTCCACCTGGAAAGGATCTGTAGGATGGATAGGGCCCAGTGCTTGATGAGCTGTTGCTTCAAAAATCAGCAATTGCAATGCTGACTCCTGAGAAAGACTCCAATCCCATTTCACCCCTTTCCTCAACAAGTCATAAAGGGGAACAAATGGGTCGTTCCAGTGACTAGGAAATCTGTCTGGTCTTTCTACAGGAGATACAGCTGCTATCGTTTTTGGAAGGAGAATTGCTGTAGGTTTGAGTGATTCTGGAAGCCCACAAATTCAAGGGGTCATTATCTTGGGCTTCACAGGTAATTGCATCAGGGATTCAAAGCCAGGAATTCATTTCTTTTGGTGAGTCATTTGCAGGCAAGCAGCTTTGTGCACATTTTCCAAGAGCTGGTCGGGGGTACTAATTCTAGCTATGGGATCTCCCCTTTCCAAGGGGCTTGTTCCCCCGGCCCAAAAAGCTGCACGCTGTGTCAGGGACCATGTGTCACCTTTCTCTCCTGTTGTTAAGAAGACACCATGTCCCCAATACCCACTGGCTTCCTGTTCAGTGAATTGAATTTGATCACCACCAGTGAGGGACACCCGGAAAACATATTCTGTTTCTGATTCATGTGGAGGCTGTCCGTATTCCCTTTTAAGCTTAGCTAGCTCGGTGGCCGTGTTTAGTTGTGATGGTATGCGTTTGGTTGTGATGTGAGGTTCCAGATCATCATCACTGAGATAGTTCTACTCTGTTTTAATCAAGGGTCTCAAGTGATGGCAGCAATGTTCCCCACAATTACTTGCTGCTTCAAGTTCTTGATGAGGATAGATTTGTTTAATGTGAGGAGTTTCCTTCTCCTCAAGCTCTGTAGAGGAATCAGCATGATGTGATTTGTTAATATGTTCCTCTGTTAAGGCAGCTCGCAATGCATAGATCACATTTTTTTGCTTCATAGAACTGTTTTTGCAAAATTTCAACTAGATTTTGAAGGGAGTCTATTATAGCATGTTCCTCACTTCTTCGCTCGAAGCCATTTTCTATAGCTGCCATAAGACAAGCTCCCAAAACTGAGCAGAAGATAGTTTTATTTTTGCCCAGTTTGAATTTTGTTTCATGTTGTAATGAACACACTCTATCAATAACATTTTCTAAGTTCAACCAATTACTCTGTGCCCATTTTTCTCCTTCTGTAGAAGGTTTGGCATTGTGTTTGGCTAGTAGTGCATAAAATTCAGCTTTAATTTCAAGGCTAAGATTGTCACTCATTTTGTGAAGGGACCAAAACCACGACAGGGAGCTACAAACTTAAGTTCCACAAAACTACACAGCCCTCGCTGTGTCGCCCTTCGCTTCCCTGGCTGGGTGAAAGGACAATAATCTGCCTGGGAGGCTCTGCTTAGTTGCTTCAAGTTGTCCCTTCCTTCCCAGACCACATACACACAACAACAACAAAACAACAGTGTCCCGCCCTTTGCACTAAGGGATCCTTTATGAATTGCCAAAGACAGTATGGGTGCCTTTTCAGCTGCAACCCTTCTGTCTAGACAGAAATCCTGTCCGTGACGCCAATTTTAATGTCACGATCCGTTTCTTGCGGGGTGTCGTGATGGTTCTTTTCACCCATCCCAAAAGTGCAACAAAGGCAAACAACAAGGGACTATCAGTTAATCACAACAAATGCACCTTTAGTAGGGGCCAAAACAGTAAACGCGATAGTGGGGATCTGAAAGGAGATAAAAGGTTAGAGAGAGAACAGGGATATGGGAATAGCTACCAACACAGGCGAGATCCTCAGTGCTCCGGACGATGGGGATCCGTCTGTCGTGTCGGGGGAGTCTTCGAAGTTCTGGTCGACTCGGGGCTCCAATTATAGTCCACAGAGGAGAGAGGGGGGGAACAAGTGTAATAATGAAAGTCCATTGTAATCGCCCCGAGGGAACGGGTGAGTCCACAGAAACCACCAAAGCAAGACGAATCCAATGAAGAATAAGTCCATTTGAATCACTGAAGGGAAACAGGTCATGTCATTAGTGGTCAGACCACCAATTTCCCCTCCTCCCTATAGCAGGGGTCTCAGTCTCAGTCCTTGGGAGGAGGGTTCTCATTCTTTCTTTGTCACAGTGGTAACGAGGCAGATGAGGGGTCTTCAGTGAAGGACCGCGAGAGTCACCCCAAAAGTTCATTGGGCTTAAGAACGGAGATTAGAAGCAGGCCGCGCATCAGGCTGTCCCGTGCTGGTTCCATGTCAGGTCTTTGCCAAGTCCTTGCCAAGTCCTTGCCAAGTTCTTACCAGGCCTTGTTGGGAACAGCCAGCATGACGGTTCAGTGGTCCCACCTGTGCTGTGTCCTGTTCTAAGCCGGAACTACAGTGGGGGAAGGGATTCTTTCTTGTGGCAATCGGAAGGCAGAATGGAAAATGAGGGGCTTCTGACGGGCTCTTACAGCCTCGCATTCACACACATTCATCCCCCCTTTATTCGCCCTGTAATGCAAAGGATCTCCCAGTTGCCGAGCCGTGGGGGCTTTTAGCCGCTCGGCACGAAGCTCGGGTAGCTGGTACATCTGAGGGTCCACCAGAAGAACGGGAGGGACACTCGGACTGCTGAAATCCTGCTCGTTGATTGAAGGGTCGCAGAAGGGGCAAACAGGGAGACAACGAAGCAGTAGAGAGGCAGATTCCGAGAGGCCCGAAGGGCGGGGTGAGGATTCTTTTACTGCGTAGGGGTAGGAGGGTTTAGCATTCGAGGGTACAATCGGGAGAAGGCTAAAGGGAGGGGAAATATAACATTAACCAGTGGGGAAAAGGGAAAGGAGTGTTCTTGGTGGAAGAACCGTGGAACAGAGAAGATTCTAGGCTAAGGGGCAGACTTGAACAACAACTGACAGGACAGGGGGAGGGTACAATTCTCTTCCGAAAGGGGGTGGAGAACTCATACAACTGCTGTTTCCCATGGCAACCCTAGACTGCCTTCCCCAACCCCTCCCCCTGCACCAGTGACAGCTTTTAACACTGAAGGGCAGTGCTATTGTATAACAAACACTTAATTCTTAGCCCAGCCGGGCTCGCTGGCTACTTTTGCAAGCTTTTTACCAACTAGCGATGCTTGTAAGCGGTGCTTGTAACTCCTAGCTTGTACCACGCTCCCACTAGCTGCGCTATCAGCTAGCGGCGTTCAAAGCAGCTCCTCAAACCGCGGCTTGTGCCCGCGGGCCCGCTGCGCTATCAGCTGGGCCGCGCCTAAAGCACCTTTGCAAGCCCCGACTGAAACGATACGCGGAAGAAATCAATAGACTCCATAACCTGGGGTAGTTATGAAGTGGGTACGTATGTCAGCGCCCGGCACAAGTGAGATAGCTCTCCAAAACTTGTGCCCCGAGCCTCAGTCTGACCCACACTTTTATTCTTAAAGACGTTCCATATGCAATACATTGCACAACTTTTTCATGCATATTCCACCCCTGGCCCCGCCTGTCCTCGCTTCTCATGCGAAGTAAGTCCACGCCCTTCTGGGCATGTGTGGTTTGCTGTGGTGGTCGTACGGGGGTCTCTTGGTGGTCCTGAGGCTGAAGATTGTGTTCTTCCTCATGATTGAACTTTTGAACTTTTCCTCTCTGCGCGTGCGCTTTTGGTCCTTTGGTGCTTATCTGAGTACGTCTGTCAGTCTTGATAGGCTTGGAGACAGAGGAGCTTCTTTATTTTAATTCAGAAGGAAAGGGTTCTTTCCTTCTTCTGGTATTGTTCTTCATGCAAGAAGCTTCAGAAATTTGCATTTTCCTTTGCCCTTTGTATTAGGCAGACGTTTCTTAAGCAAAAGGTTGAAAATTCAACACATAACTCTACAAGCTAAATTAGAAATGCTTAATTCATTTTGTTAACCGAACTCTAAAAATCTCTATTACACCTCGAGAGCTGTCACAGAGCAGAAAGCAGCTGAGATGCTGAAAAGCAGCAAAGCTGAACTGCCTGCCTCAGCTTCAGCAATGTGCAATTGACTGAAGGCGAAAAACCAAGCAGCAGAGCAGCGGGCTTCTGTGCGCACTGAAGGCAATTGCTAGAATCCAGCAGCTGCTCCTTGCCAAGCACAGGCAGCTGCCTGTGTTCTTGCTTCTTGACCAACTCACAGTTGCCCTTCTTTTCAGCAGCTGCCATCGTGTTCTCTGCATCTCGGAGCCTCAGGGGAGCAACAAGAATTTCCAAGGTGGGATGCATGAAAACTAAAATAAAAACTCAGGAAGTTTGTCCTGGAACACCTTCTATTGGCATGCCAAGAGTGAATTCAAGAGGCAGGAGAGCGGCAGCCACCGTCCTGCAGCTGTCTGCGAGCTTCGCACACAAGCCGGCTTCTTCGCGGCTTCGTTCTTCGCCTCTTGCAAGCTACCGCGATCTCCGGCTGCCTGAGGCGAAGAAGCGGCAACTTCGCGCACAGATCACTGGAGCGGCAGCGGTGCGCTCCGAAGCGCCGCTTTTGCCGAAAGACGCCGGGAAGCGGCACTTGCTTTCGGCCAGCTGCGGAGCTCCGTATTCTGCCTCTCTAGTCGCCTACATCTTAGCGCAAAGCTTTTCCGCTCCAGTTCTCAAGGAGAAAGTGTACCAGCACTGCTCACTTAGCCCGACCTTGCCAGGAAATAGGATTTGCTGCACATTCCAAGGACACTGCATTTTCCTGGGCAAGCTGCAACCTGCTGGCAGATGGCCGTGCTCTCTGCCCACTCCTGCCCAGTTCTTGGTACTAGCGGGCACGTTGCAGCCTGGCGAAGGCAAGAAACCTGGAGAGCTGTCACAGAGCAGAAGGGCAGCTGAGATGCTGAAAAGCAGCAAAGCTGAACTGCCTGCCTCAACTTCAGCAGTGTGTAATTGACTGAAGGCGAAAAACCAAGCAGCAGAGCAGCGGGCTTCTGTGCGCACTGAAGGCAATTGCAAGAATCCAGCAGCTGCTCCTAGCCAAGCACAGTCAACTGCCTGTGTTCTTGCTTCTTGACCAACTCACAGTTGCCCTTCTTCTCAGCAGCTGCCACCGTGTTCTCTGCATCTCGGAGCCTCTGGGGAGCAGCAAGAATTTCCAAGGTGGGATGTAGTAGGACTACGTCAAAACCCAGGCAAATTGTCCTGGAACACCTTCCACTCGCATGCCAAGAGTGAATTCAACAGGCAGGAGAGCGGCAGCCACCGTCCTGCAGCTGTCTGCGAGCTTCGCACACAAGCCGGCTTCTTCGCGGCTTCGTTCTTCGCCTATGCAAGCTACCGCGATCTCCGGCTGCCTGAGGCCAAGAAGCGGCAACTTCGCGCACAGATCACTGGAGCGGCAGCGGTGCGCTCCGAAGCGCCGCTTTTGCCGAAAGACGCCGGGAAGCGGCACTTGCTTTCGGCCAGCTGCAGAGCTCCGTATTCTGCCTCTCTAGTCGCCTACATCTTAGCGAAAAGCTTTTCCGCTCCAGTTCTCAAGGAGAAAGTGTCCCAGCACTGCTCACTTAGCCCGACCTTGCCAGGAAATGAGATTTGCTGCACATTCCAAGGACACTGCATTTTCCTGGGCAAGCTGCAACCTGCTGGCAGATGGCCGTGCTCTCTGCCCACTCCTGCCCAGTTCTTGGTACTAGCGGGCACGTTGCAGCCTGGCGAAGGCAAGAAACCTGGAGAGCTGTCACAGAGCAGAAGGGCAGCTGAGATGCTGAAAAGCAGCAAAGCTGAACTGCCTGCCTCAACTTCAGCAGTGTGTAATTGACGGAAGGCGAAAAACCAAGCAGCAGAGCAGCGGGCTTCTGTGCGCACTGAAGGCAATTGCAAGAATCCAGCAGCTGCTCCTAGCCAAGCACAGTCAACTGCCTGTGTTCTTGCTTCTTGACCAACTCACAGTTGCCCTTCTTCTCAGCAGCTGCCACCGTGTTCTCTGCATCTCGGAGCCTCTGGGGAGCAGCAAAAATTTCCAAGGTGGGATGCATGAAAACTAAAATAAAAACTCAGGAAGTTTGTCCTGGAACACCTTCTATTGGCATGCCAAGAGTGAATTCAACAGGCAGGAGAGCGGCAGCCACCGTCCTGCAGCTGTCTGCGAGCTTCGCACACAAGCCGGCTTCTTCGCGGCTTCGTTCTTCGCCTCTTGCAAGCTACCGCGATCTCCGGCTGCCGGAGGCCAAGAAGCGGCAACTTCGCGCACAGATCACTGGAGCGGCAGCGGTGCGCTCCGAAGCGCCGCTTTTGCCGAAAGACGCCGGGAAGCGGCACTTGCTTTCGGCCAGCTGCGGAGCTCCGTATTCTGCCTCTCTAGTCGCCTACATCTTAGCGCAAAGCTTTTCCGCTCCAGTTCTCAAGGAGAAAGTGTCCCAGCACTGCTCACTTAGCCCGACCTTGCCAGGAAATGAGATTTGCTGCACATTCCAAGGACACTGCATTTTCCTGGGCAAGCTGCAACCTGCTGGCAGATGGCCGTGCTCTCTGCCCACTCCTGCCCAGTTCTTGGTACTAGCGGGCACGTTGCAGCCTGGCGAAGGCAAGAAACCTGGAAAGCTGTCACAGAGCAGAAGGGCAGCTGAGATGCTGAAAAGCAGCAAAGCTGAACTGCCTGCCTCAACTTCAGCAGTGTGTAATTGACTGAAGGCGAAAAACCAAGCAGCAGAGCAGCGGGCTTCTGTGCGCACTGAAGGCAATTGCTAGAATCCAGCAGCTGCTCCTCGCCAAGCACAGTCAACTGCCTGTGTTCTTGCTTCTTGACCAACTCACAGTTGCCCTTCTTCTCAGCAGCTGCCACCGTGTTCTCTGCATCTCGGAGCCTCTGGGGAGCAGCAAGAATTTCCAAGGTGGGATGTAGTAGGACTACGTCAAAACCCAGGCAAATTGTCCTGGAACACCTTCCACTCGCATGCCAAGAGTGAATTCAACAGGCTTGGAGAGCGGCAGCCACCGTCCTGCAGCTGTCTGCGAGCTTCGCACACAAGCCGGCTTCTTCGCGGCTTCGTTCTTCGCCTCTTGCAAGCTACCGCGATCTCCGGCTGCCGGAGGCGAAGAAGCGGCAACTTCGCGCACAGATCACTGGAGCGGCAGCGGTGCGCTCCGAAGCGCCGCTTTTGCCGAAAGACGCCGGGAAGCGGCACTTGCTTTCGGCCAGCTGCGGAGCTCCGTATTCTGCCTCTCTAGTCGCCTACATCTTAGCGCAAAGCTTTTCCGCTCCAGTTCTCAAGGAGAAAGTGTCCCAGCACTGCTCACTTAGCCCGACCTTGCCAGGAAATGAGATTTGCTGCACATTCCAAGGACACTGCATTTTCCTGGGCAAGCTGCAACCTGCTGGCAAATGGCCGTGCTCTCTGCCCACTCCTGCCCAGTTCTTGGTACTAGCGGGCACGTTACAGCCTGGCGAAGGCAAGAAACCTGGAGAGCTGTCACAGAGCAGAAGGGCAGCTGAGATGCTGAAAAGCAGCAAAGCTGAACTGCCTGCCTCAACTTCAGCAGTGTGTAATTGACTGAAGGCGAAAAACCAAGAAGCAGAGCAGCGGGCTTCTGTGCGCACTGAAGGCAATTGCTAGAATCCAGCAGCTGCTCCTCGCCAAGCACAGTCAACTGCCTGTGTTCTTGCTTCTTGACCAACTCACAGTTGCCCTTCTTCTCAGCAGCTGCCACCGTGTTCTCTGCATCTCGGAGCCTCTGGGGAGCAGCAAGAATTTCCAAGGTGGGATGTAGTAGGACTACGTCAAAACCCAGGAAAATTGTCCTGGAACACCTTCCACTCGCATGCCAAGAGTGAATTCAACAGGCAGGAGAGCGGCAGCCACCGTCCTGCAGCTGTCTGCGAGCTTCGCACACAAGCCGGCTTCTTCGCGGCTTCGTTCTTCGCCTATGCAAGCTACCGCGATCTCCGGCTGCCTGAGGCCAAGAAGCGGCAACTTCGCGCACAGATCACTGGAGCGGCAGCGGTGCGCTCCGAAGCGCCGCTTTTGCCGAAAGACGCCGGGAAGCGGCACTTGCTTTCGGCCAGCTGCGGAGCTCCGTATTCTGCCTCTCTAGTCGCCTACATCTTAGCGCAAAGCTTTTCCGCTCCAGTTCTCAAGGAGAAAGTGTCCCAGCACTGCTCACTTAGCCCGACCTTGCCAGGAAATGAGATTTGCTGCACATTCCAAGGACACTGCATTTTCCTGGGCAAGCTGCAACCTGCTGGCAAATGGCCGTGCTCTCTGCCCACTCCTGCCCAGTTCTTGGTACTAGCGGGCACGTTGCAGCCTGGCGAAGGCAAGAAACCTGGAGAGCTGTCACAGAGCAGAAGGGCAGCTGAGATGCTGAAAAGCAGCAAAGCTGAACTGCCTGCCTCAACTTCAGCAGTGTGTAATTGACGGAAGGCGAAAAACCAAGCAGCAGAGCAGCGGGCTTCTGTGCGCACTGAAGGCAATTGCTAGAATCCAGCAGCTGCTCCTCGCCAAGCACAGTCAACTGCCTGTGTTCTTGCTTCTTGACCAACTCACAGTTGCCCTTCTTCTCAGCAGCTGCCACCGTGTTCTCTGCATCTCGGAGCCTCTGGGGAGCAGCAAAAATTTCCAAGGTGGGATGCATGAAAACTAAAATAAAAACTCAGGAAGTTTGTCCTGGAACACCTTCTATTGGCATGCCAAGAGTGAATTCAACAGGCAGGAGAGCGGCAGCCACCGTCCTGCAGCTGTCTGCGAGCTTCGCACACAAGCCGGCTTCTTCGCGGCTTCGTTCTTCGCCTCTTGCAAGCTACCGCGATCTCCGGCTGCCGGAGGCCAAGAAGCGGCAACTTCGCGCACAGATGACTGGAGCGGCAGCGGTGCGCTCCGAAGCGCCGCTTTTGCCGAAAGACGCCGGGAAGCGGCACTTGCTTTCGGCCAGCTGCGGAGCTCCGTATTCTGCCTCTCTAGTCGCCTACATCTTAGCGCAAAGCTTTTCCGCTCCAGTTCTCAAGGAGAAAGTGTCCCAGCACTGCTCACTTAGCCCGACCTTGCCAGGAAATGAGATTTGCTGCACATTCCAAGGACACTGCATTTTCCTGGGCAAGCTGCAACCTGCTGGCAGATGGCCGTGCTCTCTGCCCACTCCTGCCCAGTTCTTGGTACTAGCGGGCACGTTGCAGCCTGGCGAAGGCAAGAAACCTGGAAAGCTGTCACAGAGCAGAAGGGCAGCTGAGATGCTGAAAAGCAGCAAAGCTGAACTGCCTGCCTCAACTTCAGCAGTGTGTAATTGACTGAAGGCGAAAAACCAAGCAGCAGAGCAGCGGGCTTCTGTGCGCACTGAAGGCAATTGCTAGAATCCAGCAGCTGCTCCTCGCCAAGCACAGTCAACTGCCTGTGTTCTTGCTTCTTGACCAACTCACAGTTGCCCTTCTTCTCAGCAGCTGCCACCGTGTTCTCTGCATCTCGGAGCCTCTGGGGAGCAGCAAAAATTTCCAAGGTGGGATGCATGAAAACTAAAATAAAAACTCAGGAAGTTTGTCCTGGAACACCTTCTATTGGCATGCCAAGAGTGAATTCAACAGGCAGGAGAGCGGCAGCCACCGTCCTGCAGCTGTCTGCGAGCTTCGCACACAAGCCGGCTTCTTCGCGGCTTCGTTCTTCGCCTCTTGCAAGCTACCGCGATCTCCGGCTGCCGGAGGCCAAGAAGCGGCAACTTCGCGCACAGATGACTGGAGCGGCAGCGGTGCGCTCCGAAGCGCCGCTTTTGCCGAAAGACGCCGGGAAGCGGCACTTGCTTTCGGCCAGCTGCGGAGCTCCGTATTCTGCCTCTCTAGTCGCCTACATCTTAGCGCAAAGCTTTTCCGCTCCAGTTCTCAAGGAGAAAGTGTCCCAGCACTGCTCACTTAGCCCGACCTTGCCAGGAAATGAGATTTGCTGCACATTCCAAGGACACTGCATTTTCCTGGGCAAGCTGCAACCTGCTGGCAGATGGCCGTGCTCTCTGCCCACTCCTGCCCAGTTCTTGGTACTAGCGGGCACGTTGCAGCCTGGCGAAGGCAAGAAACCTGGAAAGCTGTCACAGAGCAGAAGGGCAGCTGAGATGCTGAAAAGCAGCAAAGCTGAACTGCCTGCCTCAACTTCAGCAGTGTGTAATTGACTGAAGGCGAAAAACCAAGCAGCAGAGCAGCGGGCTTCTGTGCGCACTGAAGGCAATTGCTAGAATCCAGCAGCTGCTCCTCGCCAAGCACAGTCAACTGCCTGTGTTCTTGCTTCTTGACCAACTCACAGTTGCCCTTCTTCTCAGCAGCTGCCACCGTGTTCTCTGCATCTCGGAGCCTCTGGGGAGCAGCAAGAATTTCCAAGGTGGGATGTAGTAGGACTACGTCAAAACCCAGGCAAATTGTCCTGGAACACCTTCCACTCGCATGCCAAGAGTGAATTCAACAGGCTTGGAGAGCGGCAGCCACCGTCCTGCAGCTGTCTGCGAGCTTCGCACACAAGCCGGCTTCTTCGCGGCTTCGTTCTTCGCCTCTTGCAAGCTACCGCGATCTCCGGCTGCCTGAGGCGAAGAAGCGGCAACTTCGCGCACAGATCACTGGAGCGGCAGCGGTGCGCTCCGAAGCGCCGCTTTTGCCGAAAGACGCCGGGAAGCGGCACTTGCTTTCGGCCAGCTGCGGAGCTCCGTATTCTGCCTCTCTAGTCGCCTACATCTTAGCGCAAAGCTTTTCCGCTCCAGTTCTCAAGGAGAAAGTGTCCCAGCACTGCTCACTTAGCCCGACCTTGCCAGGAAATGAGATTTGCTGCACATTCCAAGGACACTGCATTTTCCTGGGCAAGCTGCAACCTGCTGGCAAATGGCCGTGCTCTCTGCCCACTCCTGCCCAGTTCTTGGTACTAGCGGGCACGTTACAGCCTGGCGAAGGCAAGAAACCTGGAGAGCTGTCACAGAGCAGAAGGGCAGCTGAGATGCTGAAAAGCAGCAAAGCTGAACTGCCTGCCTCAACTTCAGCAGTGTGTAATTGACTGAAGGCGAAAAACCAAGAAGCAGAGCAGCGGGCTTCTGTGCGCACTGAAGGCAATTGCAAGAATCCAGCAGCTGCTCCTCGCCAAGCACAGTCAACTGCCTGCGTTCTTGCTTCTTGACCAACTCACAGTTGCCCTTCTTCTCAGCAGCTGCCACCGTGTTCTCTGCATCTCGGAGCCTCTGGGGAGCAGCAAGAATTTCCAAGGTGGGATGCATGAAAACTAAAATAAAAACTCAGGAAGTTTGTCCTGGAACACCTTCCACTCGCATGCCAAGAGTGAATTCAACAGGCTTGGAGAGCGGCAGCCACCGTCCTGCAGCTGTCTGCGAGCTTCGCACACAAGCCGGCTTCTTCGCGGCTTCGTTCTTCGCCTCTTGCAAGCTACCGCGATCTCCGGCTGCCTGAGGCGAAGAAGCGGCAACTTCGCGCACAGATCACTGGAGCGGCAGCGGTGCGCTCCGAAGCGCCGCTTTTGCCGAAAGACGCCGGGAAGCGGCACTTGCTTTCGGCCAGCTGCGGAGCTCCGTATTCTGCCTCTCGAGTCGCCTACATCTTAGCGAAAAGCTTTTCCGCTCCAGTTCTCAAGGAGAAAGTGTCCCAGCACTGCTCACTTAGCCCGACCTTGCCAGGAAATGAGATTTGCTGCACATTCCAAGGACACTGCATTTTCCTGGGCAAGCTGCAACCTGCTGGCAAATGGCCGCGCTCTCTGCCCACTCCTGCCCAGTTCTTGGTACTAGCGGGCACGTTGCAGCCTGGCGAAGGCAAGAAACCTGGAGAGCTGTCACAGAGCAGAAGGGCAGCTGAGATGCTGAAAAGCAGCAAAGCTGAACTGCCTGCCTCAACTTCAGCAGTGTGTAATTGACTGAAGGCGAAAAACCAAGAAGCAGAGCAGCGGGCTTCTGTGCGCACTGAAGGCAATTGCAAGAATCCAGCAGCTGCTCCTCGCCAAGCACAGTCAACTGCCTGTGTTCTTGCTTCTTGACCAACTCACAGTTGCCCTTCTTCTCAGCAGCTGCCACCGTGTTCTCTGCATCTCGGAGCCTCTGGGGAGCAGCAAGAATTTCCAAGGTGGGATGCATGAAAACTAAAATAAAAACTCAGGAAGTTTGTCCTGGAACACCTTCTATTGGCATGCCAAGAGTGAATTCAACAGGCAGGAGAGCGGCAGCCACCGTCCTGCAGCTGTCTGCGAGCTTCGCACACAAGCCGGCTTCTTCGCGGCTTCGTTCTTCGCCTCTTGCAAGCTACCGCGATCTCCGGCTGCCTGAGGCCAAGAAGCGGCAACTTCGCGCACAGATGACTGGAGCGGCAGCGGTGCGCTCCGAAGCGCCGCTTTTGCCGAAAGACGCCGGGAAGCGGCACTTGCTTTCGGCCAGCTGCGGAGCTCCGTATTCTGCCTCTCGAGTCGCCTACATCTTAGCGCAAAGCTTTTCCGCTCCAGTTCTCAAGGAGAAAGTGTCCCAGCACTGCTCACTTAGCCCGACCTTGCCAGGAAATGAGATTTGCTGCACATTCCAAGGACACTGCATTTTCCTGGGCAAGCTGCAACCTGCTGGCAGATGGCCGTGCTCTCTGCCCACTCCTGCCCAGTTCTTGGTACTAGCGGGCACGTTGCAGCCTGGCGAAGGCAAGAAACCTGGAGAGCTGTCACAGAGCAGAAGGGCAGCTGAGATGCTGAAAAGCAGCAAAGCTGAACTGCCTGCCTCAACTTCAGCAGTGTGTAATTGACTGAAGGCGAAAAACCAAGCAGCAGAGCAGCGGGCTTCTGTGCGCACTGAAGGCAATTGCTAGAATCCAGCAGCTGCTCCTCGCCAAGCACAGTCAACTGCCTGTGTTCTTGCTTCTTGACTAACTCACAGTTGCCTTTCTTTTCAGCAGCTGCCACCGTGTTCTCTGCATCTCGGAGCCTCTGGGGAGCAACAAGAATTTCCAAGGTGGGATGCATGAAAACTAAAATAAAAACTCAGGAAGGTTGTCCTGGAACACCTCCCATTGGCATGCCAAGAGTGAATTCAACAGGCAGGAGAGCGGCAGCCACCGTCCTGCAGCTGTCTGCGAGCTTCGCACACAAGCCGGCTTCTTCGCGGCTTCGTTCTTCGCCTATGCAAGCTACCGCGATCTCCGGCTGCCTGAGGCGAAGAAGCGGCAACTTCGCGCACAGATGACTGGAGCGGCAGCGGTGCGCTCCGAAGCGCCGCTTTTGCCGAAAGACGCCGGGAAGCGGCACTTGCTTTCGGCCAGCTGCGGAGCTCCGTATTCTGCCTCTCTAGTCGCCTACATCTTAGCGAAAAGCTTTTCCGCTCCAGTTCTCAAGGAGAAAGTGTCCCAGCACTGCTCACTTAGCCCGACCTTGCCAGGAAATGAGATTTGCTGCACATTCCAAGGACACTGCATTTTCCTGGGCAAGCTGCAACCTGCTGGCAAATGGCCGTGCTCTCTGCCCACTCCTGCCCAGCTCTGGGTAGTAGCGGGCACGTTGCAGCCTGGCGAAGGCAAGAAACCTGGAGAGCTGTCACAGAGCAGAAGGGCAGCTGAGATGCTGAAAAGCAGCAAAGCTGAACTGCCTGCCTCAACTTCAGCAGTGTGTAATTGACTGAAGGCGAAAAACCAAGAAGCAGAGCAGCGGGCTTCTGTGCGCACTGAAGGCAATTGCAAGAATCCAGCAGCTGCTCCTCGGCAAGCACAGTCAACTGCCTAGGTTCTTGCTTCTTGACTAACTCACAGTTGCCTTTCTTTTCAGCAGCTGCCACCGTGTTCTCTGCATCTCGGAGCCTCTGGGGAGCAACAAGAATTTCCAAGGTGGGATGCATGAAAACTAAAATAAAAACTCAGGAAGGTTGTCCTGGAACACCTCCCATTGGCATGCCAAGAGTGAATTCAACAGGCAGGAGAGCGGCAGCCACCGTCCTGCAGCTGTCTGCGAGCTTCGCACACAAGCCGGCTTCTTCGCGGCTTCGTTCTTCGCCTCTTGCAAGCTACCGCGATCTCCGGCTGCCGGAGGCCAAGAAGCGGCAACTTCGCGCACAGATGACTGGAGCGGCAGCGGTGCGCTCCGAAGCGCCGCTTTTGCCGAAAGACGCCGGGAAGCGGCACTTGCTTTCGGCCAGCTGCGGAGCTCCGTATTCTGCCTCTCTAGTCGCCTACATCTTAGCGCAAAGCTTTTCCGCTCCAGTTCTCAAGGAGAAAGTGTCCCAGCACTGCTCACTTAGCCCGACCTTGCCAGGAAATGAGATTTGCTGCACATTCCAAGGACACTGCATTTTCCTGGGCAAGCTGCAACCTGCTGGCAGATGGCCGTGCTCTCTGCCCACTCCTGCCCAGTTCTTGGTACTAGCGGGCACGTTACAGCCTGGCGAAGGCAAGAAACCTGGAGAGCTGTCACAGAGCAGAAGGGCAGCTGAGATGCTGAAAAGCAGCAAAGCTGAACTGCCTGCCTCAACTTCAGCAGTGTGTAATTGACTGAAGGCGAAAAACCAAGCAGCAGAGCAGCGGGCTTCTTTGCGCACTGAAGGCAATTGCTAGAATCCAGCAGCTGCTCCTCGCCAAGCACCGTCAACTGCCTGTGTTCTTGCTTCTTGACCAACTCACAGTTGCCCTTCTTCTCAGCAGCTGCCACCGTGTTCTCTGCATCTCGGAGCCTCTGGGGAGCAGCAAGAATTTCCAAGGTGGGATGTAGTAGGACTACGTCAAAACCCAGGAAAATTGTCCTGGAACACCTTCCACTCGCATGCCAAGAGTGAATTCAACAGGCTTGGAGAGCGGCAGCCACCGTCCTGCAGCTGTCTGCGAGCTTCGCACACAAGCCGGCTTCTTCGCGGCTTCGTTCTTCGCCTATGCAAGCTACCACGATCTCCGGCTGCCTGAGGCCAAGAAGCGGCAACTTCGCGCACAGATGACTGGAGCGGCAGCGGTGCGCTCCGAAGCGCCGCTTTTGCCGAAAGACGCCGGGAAGCGGCACTTGCTTTCGGCCAGCTGCGGAGCTCCGTATTCTGCCTCTCTAGTCGCCTACATCTTAGCGCAAAGCTTTTCCGCTCCAGTTCTCAAGGAGAAAGTGTCCCAGCACTGCTCACTTAGCCCGACCTTGCCAGGAAATGAGATTTGCTGCACATTCCAAGGACACTGCATTTTCCTGGGCAAGCTGCAACCTGCTGGCAGATGGCCGTGCTCTCTGCCCACTCCTGCCCAGTTCTTGGTACTAGCGGGCACGTTGCAGCCTGGCGAAGGCAAGAAACCTGGAGAGCTGTCACAGAGCAGAAGGGCAGCTGAGATGCTGAAAAGCAGCAAAGCTGAACTGCCTGCCTCAACTTCAGCAGTGTGTAATTGACTGAAGGCGAAAAACCAAGCAGCAGAGCAGCGGGCTTCTGTGCGCACTGAAGGCAATTGCTAGAATCCAGCAGCTGCTCCTCGCCAAGCACAGTCAACTGCCTGTGTTCTTGCTTCTTGACCAACTCACAGTTGCCCTTCTTCTCAGCAGCTGCCACCGTGTTCTCTGCATCTCGGAGCCTCTGGGGAGCAGCAAGAATTTCCAAGGTGGGATGTAGTAGGACTACGTCAAAACCCAGGAAAATTGTCCTGGAACACCTTCCACTCGCATGCCAAGAGTGAATTCAACAGGCTTGGAGAGCGGCAGCCACCGTCCTGCAGCTGTCTGCGAGCTTCGCACACAAGCCGGCTTCTTCGCGGCTTCGTTCTTCGCCTATGCAAGCTACCGCGATCTCCGGCTGCCTGAGGCGAAGAAGCGGCAACTTCGCGCACAGATCACTGGAGCGGCAGCGGTGCGCTCCGAAGCGCCGCTTTTGCCGAAAGACGCCGGGAAGCGGCACTTGCTTTCGGCCAGCTGCGGAGCTCCGTATTCTGCCTCTCTAGTCGCCTACATCTTAGCGCAAAGCTTTTCCGCTCCAGTTCTCAAGGAGAAAGTGTCCCAGCACTGCTCACTTAGCCCGACCTTGCCAGGAAATGAGATTTGCTGCACATTCCAAGGACACTGCATTTTCCTGGGCAAGCTGCAACCTGCTGGCAGATGGCCGTGCTCTCTGCCCACTCCTGCCCAGTTCTTGGTACTAGCGGGCACGTTGCAGCCTGGCGAAGGCAAGAAACCTGGAGAGCTGTCACAGAGCAGAAGGGCAGCTGAGATGCTGAAAAGCAGCAAAGCTGAACTGCCTGCCTCAACTTCAGCAGTGTGTAATTGACTGAAGGCGAAAAACCAAGCAGCAGAGCAGCGGGCTTCTGTGCGCACTGAAGGCAATTGCTAGAATCCAGCAGCTGCTCCTCGCCAAGCACCGTCAACTGCCTGTGTTCTTGCTTCTTGACCAACTCACAGTTGCCCTTCTTCTCAGCAGCTGCCACCGTGTTCTCTGCATCTCGGAGCCTCTGGGGAGCAGCAAGAATTTCCAAGGTGGGATGTAGTAGGACTACGTCAAAACCCAGGAAAATTGTCCTGGAACACCTTCCACTCGCATGCCAAGAGTGAATTCAACAGGCTTGGAGAGCGGCAGCCACCGTCCTGCAGCTGTCTGCGAGCTTCGCACACAAGCCGGCTTCTTCGCGGCTTCGTTCTTCGCCTATGCAAGCTACCGCGATCTCCGGCTGCCTGAGGCGAAGAAGCGGCAACTTCGCGCACAGATCACTGGAGCGGCAGCGGTGCGCTCCGAAGCGCCGCTTTTGCCGAAAGACGCCGGGAAGCGGCACTTGCTTTCGGCCAGCTGCGGAGCTCCGTATTCTGCCTCTCTAGTCGCCTACATCTTAGCGCAAAGCTTTTCCGCTCCAGTTCTCAAGGAGAAAGTGTCCCAGCACTGCTCACTTAGCCCGACCTTGCCAGGAAATGAGATTTGCTGCACATTCCAAGGACACTGCATTTTCCTGGGCAAGCTGCAACCTGCTGGCAGATGGCCGTGCTCTCTGCCCACTCCTGCCCAGTTCTTGGTACTAGCGGGCACGTTGCAGCCTGGCGAAGGCAAGAAACCTCTGAAACGATACGCGGAAGAAATCAATAGACTCCATAACCTGGGGTAGTTATGAAGTGGGTACGTATGTCAGCGCCCGGCGCAAGTGAGATAGCTCTCCAAAACTTGTGCCCCGAGCCTCAGTCTGACCCACACTTTTATTCTTAAAGACGTTCCATATGCAATACATTGCACAACTTTTTCATGCATATTCCACCCCTGGCCCCGCCTGTCCTCGCTTCTCATGCGAAGTAAGTCCACGCCCTTCTGGGCATGCGTGGTTTGCTGTGGTGGTCGTAGGGGGGTCTCTTGGTGGTCATGAGGCTGAGGATTGTGGTCTTCCTCATGATTGAACTTTTGAACTTTTCCTCTCTGCGCGTGCACTTTTGGTCCTTTGGTGCTTATCTGAGTACGTCTGTCAGTCTTGATAGGCTTGGAGACAGAGGAGCTTCTTTATCTGGGTTCTTTCCTTCTTCTGGTATTGTTCTCTATGCAAGAAGCTTCAGAAATTTGCATTTTCCTATGCCCTTTGTACTAGGCAGAGGTTTCTGAAGTAAAAGGTTGAAAATTCAACACATAACTCTACAAGCTAAATTAGAAATGCTTCATTCATTTTGTTAACCTAACTCTAAAAATCTCTGCTTCAGTCCCCCCTTTTCTTAAAATAGATTAAATTCTTTTACTACAGGGGTCTTGATTTAAATTCTGATCTACTATCATGACCGTCCTCTTTCAGTAAGATTCTAGGAGTTCTAGAGAGTGATGTCAGACTGGCCATGTGTTTTAACATCCTCGAATTCTACATGAGTGTTAAAGTAGACATCATTAAACTTACAGTAACTAAAATTAATAGGATCATAATTGGGTGACATAAAGTCTTCTAAACAGTGTATTTCACTAGTTATGACTTGTGTTTATTAGCTAGTGATTGGTGCTGGATACACCAAGTTAAGAGACTTAACATACAGGAGGTTAGTGACATGTCTTGGGTAGACATTCTCTTTCGCACCCCATATGGTTTTTCATAAAGCAATTCAAAGTGGTTTAGCTTTTCTTTAGTCTTGGGTTTGGTTCGGATCTGCAGTAGTGCTAATGGGAGGGATTGAGTCCATGACAAATTAGCTTCTTGTCCCAATTGTACAATTTGTTGTTTGATCAAATGATTCATTTTTTTTACCTGACCACTTGATTGTGGGTTATATGGGGTGCGAAGTTCTCAGTCTATGTTCAAGTATTGGCTAACTTGTTGCACGAATTTTACAATAAAATGTGGTCCTCTATTTGAGGAGATTGTGGCCAGGACTCTAAAGCGTGGTATGTTTTCTTGTACCAATACCTTAGTTACTTCTTGAGCTTTAGAAGTCCTGGTGGGGAATGCTTCTGGCCATCCTGAAAAGGTATCTGTTAGCACCAGGAAAAACTTATACCCCCCTTTTCTTGGCAATTCTGTACAATCAATCTGCCATTGCTGCTCCGGCCCATGACCCTTCCTAATCTGGCTAAGCTTTGGTTTGGGAGTATTTTTGGGGTTGGTCTGGAGGCAAAGGTCACATTGTCGAGTTGTAAATGTCTAGTTATGCTAGAGCATCAATACCCCAATGGTTTTCTGGTGTTCTTCCTTTATTAGGGACCATCATAAATAGGAGGGTAGAACTAATTTTCCTTCTATGGTGGCCCATCCCTCTTGGTTATAGTCTCCTTTTTGCTCATAGATTAATTTTTTTCTGGTTTGTTGTATCTTGGCTTACCTTTAGGGGAAATTTGCCCGTCTTGCTGCTTCTTTTGCTTCCCTATCTGCCAGCTCGTTTCCTTCTTCCAATTCGGAGTTGATCTTCTGATGTGCCTTAATGTGCATGATCGCTACTTTCTCTGGCAACTGGACTGCTGCTAGAAGTCGCAGTACTTCTGATGCATCTTTAATATTTTTCCCTTGAGACTTCAGCAGTCCTCTCTCTTTCTAAATGGCTCTGTGAGCATGCACTACTCCAAATGCATACTTCGAGTCCGTGTATATGTTTATTTCTTTCCCTCTTGCCAATTCTAGGGCCCGAGTTAGAGCAATTATCTCGGCCTTCTGTGCAGAGGTATTTGTTGGCAGGGGCCCAGATGATATTACTTCCTTGCACGTTGGAACTGCCTAGCCGGCGTGCCGTTTTCCACTGATGATATAACTGCTTCCATCAGTAAACGAGACTTCTGCATTCTCGAGAGGGGTGTCCTTCGAGTCAGGGCAGCTGGAGTAGGTGGCTTCAATGGTCTCCAGGCAGTCATGTTCCACTGGTTCCCCTTGGTTTCTACTGAGGAAGGAGGCTGGATTGACAATGTTAGCCACTACTATCTCTACATCATCTTGCTCCGCTATGATAGCTTGGTATCTCAGGAGCCGTTGTGGGGAAAGCCAATGCCCACCTTTTACCTCTAGCACTGCAGACACTGTGTGAGACACTAGCACAGTTCTTTTCTGGCCTAGGGTGAATTTGTGTGCCTCTTGGATGTTCAGGACGACTGCTGCAACAGCTCTGAGGCACCCAGGCCACCCTTTAGCTGCTGTATCCAATTGCTTAGAGAAGTAAGCCACTGCTCTCCGATATGGGCCCAGGTCCTGTGCTAGTATTCCTAAGGCGATTCCTTGCTTCTCATGGGAGAATAAAAGGAAAGGCTTACTCACGTCCGGCAATCTCAGGGCTGGAGCTGACATGAGGGCTTTTTTCAGCTGGTTGAAAGCTTGCGTAGCTTCCTTTGTCTCTTGGATGTTCCTGCTTTCAGTTGCAATCAGTTCATAGAAGGGCTTAACAAACAGTCCATAGTTACAGATCCATAACCTGCACCACCCTGTCATCCTCAGGAAAGTTCGTAGTTCCTTTACCGTCTGAGGTTTTGGGGTCTGGCATATTGCCTCCTTCCGGCTTTGGCCCAAGGTACGTTGTCTAGCACTGACTTCGTAACCCAGATAAGTTACTTTCTGTTTTACTACTTGGGCTTTTTTCTTTGATACTCGGTACCCTTGGAGCCCCAAAAAGTTCAAGAGGCTTATCGTCCAGGCCGTGCATGCTTCCCTTGTCCGTGTGGCTATCAGGATGTCATCTACGTACTCTAGCAACTTCCCTTCCTCTGGAGGGGCTTCTCAGGTCTCTAATTCTTTTGCAAGTTGTTCTCCAAACAAAGTGGGTGAGTTTTTGAATCCTTGTGGGAGTCTGGTCCATGTCAGTTGAGTTCTTGGCCCGCTCTTAGGATTTTCCCATTCAAATGCAAAAATTTTCTGGCTTCGTGGATAGGAAGGCAAAAGAAGGCATCTTTTAAATCTAAAACGGTAAACCAAGTTAGCTCGGGGGTTAAGCAAGTTAATAACGTGTAGGGATTGGCCACCACAGGATACAGATCCTCAGTGACCTTGTTTATGGCCCGCAGATCCTGTACTAACCGGTATGACCCATCAGGTTTACCAACTGGTAGGATAGGGGTATTAACACTTACATAACATAAGTTGGAACAAGGTATTATAGACAATATCATGGTCATCAATGGAAGCAATATTTGATGGAACTTTTTCAGTTCTGAGGGTTCGTAACTTGTGTTTGTCGGTGACAGCAGGGAAGCACAGTGAGGCTGCTTAACAGGGCAGGATGCATACATATACTTTCCTTCGTCTACATTCACTTAACTTTATTTTACTTACTCTTACACATAACAAAACAACCACAACAACAAGGTACCTTTTCTTTTTCAACACACCTATTACACTTGTAGGTGTCCCTGGCTAGTCCCAGTGTTCTTGGATACCCCTCAATCTAGCTGTGTGGTTCCCAACTCTAGATCCTGTCAGACTTCTCTTCAAACTGGCAAAATTTTTACTCAATCTTGGCTGCTCTCAACAACCCAGCAAACTTAATTCTGGGTGCTCTTGGAATGTTAATCCCTCAACCCAGCAGGTTTGACTTAACCCTGGATGCTCTTGGAACATTAATCCCTCAATCCAGCAGGTTTGAATCAACCCTGGATGCTCTTGGAACATTAATCCCTCAATCCAGCAGGTTTGAATCAACCCTGGATGCTCTTGGAATATTAATCCCTCAATCCAGCAGGTTTGATCTTGGATGTTCTCGGGCATTCTTATCCCTCAATCCAGCAGAATTTTTAGGGGCCCCTCCTACACATTTTACCTTTTATTTTTCCCCAATAGATTATGCCAAGAAAACCCTCTTTTTACCTTTTCATTAATTTTTTTTTCTAATTAATTACCTTTTACTCCCCCCCCCCCCCCCACTAAGGGGTCCCACTCTTTCTCTGAGACCCAGTCCCAGGGGGGGTTCTCTCACTCTTTCTATTACTTGCTTCGTCTCTTTACTGGCCGCTTTTCTCGCGAAAAAGACGGAAACGCAGCATGGGAGACTGCTGCTCTCGCTTAGCAGGTCTGGGGTAACCAGCCCGCCTCTGTCACGATCCGCTTCTTCCGGGGTGTCGTGATGGTTCTTTTCACCCATCCCAAAAGTGCAACAAAGGCAAACAACAAGGGACTATCAGTTAATCACAACAAATGCACCTTTAGTAGGGGCCAAAACAGTAAACGCGATAGTGGGGATCTGAAAGGAGATAAAAGGTTAGAGAGAGAAGAGGGCTATGGGAATAGCTACCAACACAGGCGAGATCCTCAGTGCTCCGGACGATGGGGATCCGTCTGTCGTGTCGGGGGAGTCTTCGAAGTTCTGGCCGACTCGGGGCTCCAATTATAGTCCACAGAGGAGAGAGGGGGGGAACAAGTGTAATAATGAAAGTCCATTGTAATCGCCCCGAGGGAACGGGTGAGTCCACAGAAACCACCAAAGCAAGACGAATCCAATGAAGAATAAGTCCATTTGAATCACTGAAGGGAAACAGGTCATGTCATTAGTGGTCAGACCACCAATTTCCCCTCCTCCCTATAGCAGGGGTCTCAGTCTCAGTCCTTGGGAGGAGGGTTCTCATTCTTTCTTTGTCACAGTGGTAACGAGGCAGATGAGGGGTCTTCAGTGAAGGACCGCGAGAGTCACCCCAAAAGTTCATTGGGCTTAAGAACGGAGATTAGAAGCAGGCCGCGCATCAGGCTGTCCCGTGCTGGCTCCATGTCAGGTCTTTGCCAAGTCCTTGCCAACTCCTTGCCAAGTTCTTACCAGGCCTTGTTGGGAACAGCCAGCATGACGGTTCAGTGGTCCCACCTGTGCTGTGTCCTGTTCTAAGCCGGAACTACAGTGGGGGAAGGGATTCTTTCTTGTGGCAATCGGAAGGCAGAATGGAAAATGAGGGGCTTCTGACGGGCTCTTACACCACCCCGTGACTGACGATTGCCCTCGAAAGATCTTCATCAGCAGGATTCCATGGTGTCGTCGTGGAGTCTTCAGGACTCGTCAAGTGTTGGCAGCAGGTCCCAGGGAAAAGAGAAGAGGAAAAGGGAAAGAAAGAGAAAACGGGAAAACTAAAACAATCACAACATATTAGTCATCACAACAAATTATAATTAAACAATAAGCAAAATACAATTAGTAAATCAATAATAGTTATTTAAATAATAATCAATATGAATCAATTAAACAATAAATTGATCAAATAATAAACCAGTATCATCAATATTAAACAGTAAAGTAATAAACCTAGTATAATCGATATTACTCAGTACAATTTTATAAACAATAAACAAAAATAATTAAAACAGCGATTAGAACAAATCATAAAAGAAAATGATGTAAAACGTATCTTCTAACCTTATCATCTTCTTGTGTCTACTGTCCTGGGAACATCTCTAGTGTAAAGGATGTCGGCCAAGTGGTGTGCATTAATTATAGATGTTAATTTTGTTCATCGTTTCATCATTCTCCAATTTACAATAAGCAAGATTACTGATAAAACAAAACCAATCATAACTAAAATCAGAAGAACAACAATGGGATGACACAATTTCATCAGGATACCGGTGGCGGTGGGTGACCACCCGAAAAGGGTATCCCACCACTTGTGCTCGGCATCACTTTTCACCCTTTCTACAACACGATGTATTTCTTGCACATGATGATGAACAGTTACCAGAGTTTTCTGTCCATTCCCCTTGATTTTTCCTAGGATCTCTATTAGATCTTGATGAAGTAATAATTGCTTTACCAGAGAAAGGTTCATCCCAATGGGAGTAGGCAGTAGCTTGTGAATCAACGTGAGATTGGATTCTAAAAGTTCATGTGAAGTAACTGGAGCTACAAAAGAAAAATCACATCCTGCAATTTTAGTAAAGTTGCAAGCACAAAAATTTGAATGATTTTTAGTAGCTACTACTGTACTTTCTATAAACACAGTATCCCAAGCGGTTCTGAAGCAGGCACACCCATTGTCTGTAGATACAAGGACTGTTTCAGAAGTCTCGTTAGGATGAATATCAAAATGACAGCTATTTTGTTCTGTCTCCAGACAAATATCTTGAGCTACAATTGCATTACCTTCACAGATAAACCCTAGTTGTTCTCAGATGGTACAGGACTCTAAATTGACAGTTTGCCATTTGTCATCAATTTGACGGGCCCATTCTCTATGTTCAGAAGGATAGAAAGTGGGTCCATCATGATTTAATCCTAGTGCAATGATAGGGAATATCAAATGCACCCAGGCATTTCTTATGGTCAACGCAAATGCTGTGGCTGTGTTTGTGTTAGGGTCATAGGTAAAATTCACTAAATTCCACCAGGATTGGAAATCTCTTTCAAAGTCAGTGGCACTGTCCCAGACTATTTTCCTCATTTCAGTGGGAAAAGTGCCTTCTTCACCTTCTCTTATAATTGAGGCAGCAACTGACTGCATCCATCATTGAGCCTGGATACGGCTAAGAGCTAAGGAAACGTTGCTTTGTGTGGCATTAAGTGCATCAATGATCAATTTGCTATTATTTACATTTATCTTTTCCCAATTTGCTAGAATGTTTGATAGCAACCACTGATGTGTTCCCAAGGCTGATAAGGACGATTGCAGTGGTTGTTGTATTTTGGTTAAATCTTTAGTTGTGGAAGCCAATTTATTCATTCATACTTCTGAATCAATACTATTTAGGATTCCCAATCCTGTTCCCACAAGACCAGTTATGTCTCTTGGCAGCCGGTTTTTAGGAGGCTTCCACTGTCGCAGCCAGGTTGTCCAAGCCTGAAAAGAGGTCTGCAAAAAGGGTGAACAAGCTGGTTGTATTTCTCAAGATATTGTTTTGCATCAGCAATTTGACTTGTTTAAGAGACCATAACAGATTAAACAATATCTGTTGTTGGCCAGTTTTCCTGATTCTATATGGTCCAATTTCAAAAATTTTCGGGCTAAGTGTAACCAGTGGTTGGGTGGTAGGTGTCACAACATTAACATCAAGTCCTACTCCAGTATTTGAATCAATACTTTCAACTTAAAAAACAAAAACAAAAACAAAAACAAAACAAAACAAAAAAAAAGTGCTTCAGTATTTTTGGACCAAAACCAAACTACTTCTACAGTTTGTGTTCACGTGAAATTGTGCCAACAATCCTGTATGCTTGGCTGCGTACAAACCTTTTTGTGCTTCAAGAGATCCTTTCACTTTTTCTGCATGCTACCACAATTAGTTCAGACCACGGTCACTCAGCTGCTTTCTGGCCATGGGGTTGCGGTAGGATGCAGAAAAGTATTACCAGTTTTATCATGGATTAGGTGGTCTTCATGTCCCTCGGAGTTCTTCTGAAAAAGTCAACACAACAGAATTCTGCCGCCGAGAGGCAGAAAAGTTAGAATGATGGAATTATCCAGCATGTATTTGTCCAATGCTCTTTCCCTAGAGCACCAGAGGATTCCCATGCATATTTCTTCAGAGGGGGTTTTAGCACAAGTGCTACTAGTCCTATAGTAAGAGAGGTCCACCAGAACAGGTTGGCCAGGGTCATGAGCTGGATTATTAGGATCATTTGGTACAGAGCATAGGAGTCAGTGTAGATGCAGACCAAAGAGGAATTCTGTGCTTCTCGTTGAAAAACACTCCAGACAGCTATCAGCTCCCCACTGTGTGTACTACCTTCTCCCTCTGTAATCATTTGCTCACCAGAGGAAAAGTGGAGGGCTTCTGCCCTAGATTTCCATCCTTTTCCTTCCCCTTTAGCAAAAGCATCAGTAAACCAAGAGTTTGCTGATTGTTCGGGGCAGAAAGGAGGGGTTACTTTGATTACAGAGGCAGGTTTGTCCAAGCTCTCAGTTTCTTGGATTGCTAAAGTTTTTACAGCTCCTTCTGTCATTGAGAAGAAGTTACAGTAATGTTCAACCTGAGCATACCACTTTCTCACTGAGGCCCTCTGGGCCACCCCGTCAGGAGGGGGACTCCCACTAGTGACTGTCTTACTAACCTTGAAGGGGCCTCTCAATACAATTGGTTGTTTTTGTGCAATTTTTTCTACTTCTAGGAAAGCTAAGATAACCATCAACAATCCTTTTTCCCAGGTAGTGTATCTTTTCTCAGCATCTTTGGAACCACGGGAATCAAAACCAACAGGTCTTGTCGGAGCCTCAGGACCCCGCTGCCATATGTGTACTGACAGCCCTGAGGAGGCAAATGCCCATTCCACCTGGAAAGGATCTGTAGGATGGATAGGGCCCAGTGCTTGATGAGCTGTTGCTTCAAAAATCAGCAATTGCAATGCTGACTCCTGAGAAAGACTCCAATCCCATTTCACCCCTTTCCTCAACAAGTCATAAAGGGGAACAAATGGGTCGTTCCAGTGACTAGGAAATCTGTCTGGTCTTTCTACAGGAGATACAGCTGCTATCGTTTTTGGAAGGAGAATTGCTGTAGGTTTGAGTGATTCTGGAAGCCCACAAATTCAAGGGGTCATTATCTTGGGCTTCACAGGTAATTGCATCAGGGATTCAAAGCCAGGAATTCATTTCTTTTTGTGAGTCATTTGCAGGCAAGCAGCTTTGTGCACATTTTCCAAGAGCTGGTCGGGGGTACTAATTCTAGCTATGGGATCTCCCCTTTCCAAGGGGCTTGTTCCCCCGGCCCAAAAAGCTGCACGCTGTGTCAGGGACCATGTGTCACCTTTCTCTCCTGTTGTTAAGAAGACACCATGTCCCCAATACCCACTGGCTTCCTGTTCAGTGAATTGAATTTGATCACCACCAGTGAGGGACACCCGGAAAACATATTCTGTTTCTGATTCATGTGGAGGCTGTCCGTATTCCCTTTTAAGCTTAGCTAGCTCGGTGGCCGTGTTTAGTTGTGATGGTATGCGTTTGGTTGTGATGTGAGGTTCCAGATCATCATCACTGAGATAGTTCTACTCTGTTTTAATCAAGGGTCTCAAGTGATGGCAGCAATGTTCCCCACAATTACTTGCTGCTTCAAGTTCTTGATGAGGATAGATTTGTTTAATGTGAGGAGTTTCCTTCTCCTCAAGCTCTGTAGAGGAATCAGCATGATGTGATTTGTTAATATGTTCCTCTGTTAAGGCAGCTCGCAATGCATAGATCACATTTTTTTGCTTCATAGAACTGTTTTTGCAAAATTTCAACTAGATTTTGAAGGGAGTCTATTATAGCATGTTCCTCACTTCTTCGCTCGAAGCCATTTTCTATAGCTGCCATAAGACAAGCTCCCAAAACTGAGCAGAAGATAGTTTTATTTTTGCCCAGTTTGAATTTTGTTTCATGTTGTAATGAACACACTCTATCAATAACATTTTCTAAGTTCAACCAATTACTCTGTGCCCATTTTTCTCCTTCTGTAGAAGGTTTGGCATTGTGTTTGGCTAGTAGTGCATAAAATTCAGCTTTAATTTCAAGGCTAAGATTGTCACTCATTTTGTGAAGGGACCAAAACCACGACAGGGAGCTACAAACTTAAGTTCCACAAAACTACACAGCCCTCGCTGTGTCGCCCTTCGCTTCCCTGGCTGGGTGAAAGGACAATAATCTGCCTGGGAGGCTCTGCTTAGTTGCTTCAAGTTGTCCCTTCCTTCCCAGACCACATACACACAACAACAACAAAACAACAGTGTCCCGCCCTTTGCACTAAGGGATCCTTTATGAATTGCCAAAGACAGTATGGGTGCCTTTTCAGCTGCAACCCTTCTGTCTAGACAGAAATCCTGTCCGTGACGCCAATTTTAATGTCACGATCCGTTTCTTGCGGGGTGTCGTGATGGTTCTTTTCACCCATCCCAAAAGTGCAACAAAGGCAAACAACAAGGGACTATCAGTTAATCACAACAAATGCACCTTTAGTAGGGGCCAAAACAGTAAACGCGATAGTGGGGATCTGAAAGGAGATAAAAGGTTAGAGAGAGAAGAGGGATATGGGAATAGCTACCAACACAGGCGAGATCCTCAGTGCTCCGGACGATGGGGATCCGTCTGTCGTGTCGGGGGAGTCTTCGAAGTTCTGGTCGACTCGGGGCTCCAATTATAGTCCACAGAGGAGAGAGGGGGGGGAACAAGTGTAATAATGAAAGTCCATTGTAATCGCCCCGAGGGAACGGGTGAGTCCACAGAAACCACCAAAGCAAGACGAATCCAATGAAGAATAAGTCCATTTGAATCACTGAAGGGAAACAGGTCATGTCATTAGTGGTCAGACCACCAATTTCCCCTCCTCCCTATAGCAGGGGTCTCAGTCTCAGTCCTTGGGAGGAGGGTTCTCATTCTTTCTTTGTCACAGTGGTAACGAGGCAGATGAGGGGTCTTCAGTGAAGGACCGCGAGAGTCACCCCAAAAGTTCATTGGGCTTAAGAACGGAGATTAGAAGCAGGCCGCGCATCAGGCTGTCCCGTGCTGGCTCCATGTCAGGTCTTTGCCAAGTCCTTGCCAAGTCCTTGCCAAGTTCTTACCAGGCCTTGTTGGGAACAGCCAGCATGACGGTTCAGTGGTCCCACCTGTGCTGTGTCCTGTTCTAAGCCGGAACTACAGTGGGGGAAGGGATTCTTTCTTGTGGCAATCGGAAGGCAGAATGGAAAATGAGGGGCTTCTGACGGGCTCTTACAGCCTCGCATTCACACACATTCATCCCCCCTTTATTCGCCCTGTAATGCAAAGGATCTCCCAGTTGCCGAGCCGTGGGGGCTTTTAGCCGCTCGGCACGAAGCTCGGGTAGCTGGTACATCTGAGGGTCCACCAGAAGAACGGGAGGGACACTCGGACTGCTGAAATCCTGCTCGTTGATTGAAGGGTCGCAGAAGGGGCAAACAGGGAGACAACGAAGCAGTAGAGAGGCAGATTCCGAGAGGCCCGAAGGGCGGGGTGAGGATTCTTTTACTGCGTAGGGGTAGGAGGGTTTAGCATTCGAGGGTACAATCGGGAGAAGGCTAAAGGGAGGGGAAATATAACATTAACCAGTGGGGAAAAGGGAAAGGAGTGTTCTTGGTGGAAGAACCGTGGAACAGAGAAGATTCTAGGCTAAGGGGCAGACTTGAACAACAACTGACAGGACAGGGGGAGGGTACAATTCTCTTACGAAAGGGGGTGGAGAACTCATACAACTGCTGTTTCCCATGGCAACCCTAGACTGCCTTCCCCAACCCCTCCCCCTGCACCAGTGACAGCTTTTAACACTGAAGGGCAGTGCTATTGTATAACAAACACTTAATTCTTAGCCCAGCCGGGCTCGCTGGCTACTTTTGCAAGCTTTTTACCAACTAGCGATGCTTGTAAGCGGTGCTTGTAACTCCTAGCTTGTACCACGCTCCCACTAGCTGCGCTATCAGCTAGCGGCGTTCAAAGCAGCTCCTCAAACCGCGGCTTGTGCCCGCGCGCCCGCTGCGCTATCAGCTGGGCCGCGCCTAAAGCACCTTTGCAAGCCCCGACTGAAACGATACGCGGAAGAAATCAATAGACTCCATAACCTGGGGTAGTTATGAAGTGGGTACGTATGTCAGCGCCCGGCACAAGTGAGATAGCTCTCCAAAACTTGTGCCCCGAGCCTCAGTCTGACCCACACTTTTATTCTTAAAGACGTTCCATATGCAATACATTGCACAACTTTTTCATGCATATTCCACCCCTGGCCCCGCCTGTCCTCGCTTCTCATGCGAAGTAAGTCCACGCCCTTCTGGGCATGTGTGGTTTGCTGTGGTGGTCGTACGGGGGTCTCTTGGTGGTCCTGAGGCTGAAGATTGTGTTCTTCCTCATGATTGAACTTTTGAACTTTTCCTCTCTGCGCGTGCGCTTTTGGTCCTTTGGTGCTTATCTGAGTACGTCTGTCAGTCTTGATAGGCTTGGAGACAGAGGAGCTTCTTTATTTTAATTCAGAAGGAAAGGGTTCTTTCCTTCTTCTGGTATTGTTCTTCATGCAAGAAGCTTCAGAAATTTGCATTTTCCTTTGCCCTTTGTATTAGGCAGAGGTTTCTTAAGCAAAAGGTTGAAAATTCAACACATAACTCTACAAGCTAAATTAGAAATGCTTAATTCATTTTGTTAACCTAACTCTAAAAATCTCTATTTCACCTCGAGAGCTGTCACAGAGCAGAAAGCAGCTGAGATGCTGAAAAGCAGCAAAGCTGAACTGCCTGCCTCAGCTTCAGCAATGTGCAATTGACTGAAGGCGAAACACGAAGCAGCAGAGCAGCGGGCTTCTGTGCGCACTGAAGGCAATTGCAAGAATCCAGCAGCTGCTCCTTGCCAAGCACAGGCAGCTGCCTGTGTTCTTGCTTCTTGACCAACTCACAGTTGCCTTTCTTTTCAGCAGCTGCCACCGTGTTCTCTGCATCTCGGAGCCTCTGGGGAGCAACAAGAATTTCCAAGGTGGGATGCATGAAAACCAAAATAAAAACTCAGGAAGGTTGTCCTGGAACACCTCCCATTGGCATGCCAAGAGTGAATTCAAGAGGCAGGAGAGCGGCAGCCACCGTCCTGCAGCTGTCTGCGAGCTTCGCACACAAGCCGGCTTCTTCGCGGCTTCGTTCTTCGCCTATGCAAGCTACCGCGATCTCCGGCTGCCGGAGGCCAAGAAGCGGCAACTTCGCGCACAGATGACTGGAGCGGCAGCGGTGCGCTCCGAAGCGCCGCTTTTGCCGAAAGACGCCGGGAAGCGGCACTTGCTTTCGGCCAGCTGCGGAGCTGCGTATTCTGCCTCTCGAGTCGCCTACATCTTAGCGAAAAGCTTTTCCGCTCCAGTTCTCAAGGAGAAAGTGTCCCAGCACTGCTCACTTAGCCCGACCTTGCCAGGAAATAGGATTTGCTGCACATTCCAAGGACACTGCATTTTCCTGGGCAAGCTGCAACCTGCTGGCAAATGGCCGTGCTCTCTGCCCACTCCTGCCCAGTTCTTGCTACTAGCGGGCACGTTGCAGCCTGGCGAAGGCAAGAAACCTGGAGAGCTGTCACAGAGCAGAAGGGCAGATGAGATGCTGAAAAGCAGCAAAGCTGAACAGCCTGCCTCAACTTCAGCAGTGTGTAATTGACTGAAGGCGAAAAACCAAGCGGCAAAGCAGCGGGCTTGACCCACACTTTTATTCTTAAAGACGTTCCATATGCAATACATTGCACAACTTTTTCATGCATATTCCACCCCTGGCCCCGCCTGTCCTCGCTTCTCACGCGAAGTAAGTCCACGCCCTTCTGGGCATGCGTGGTTTGCTGTGGTGGTCGTACGGGGGTCTCTTGGTGGTCCTGAGGCTGAAGATTGTGGTCTTCCTCATGATTGAACTTTTTAACTTTTCCTCTCTGCGCGTGCGCTTTTGGTCCTTTGGTGCTTATCTGAGTACGTCTGTCAGTCTTGATAGGCTTGGAGACAGAGGAGCTTCTTTATTTTAATTCAGAAGGAAAGGGTTCTTTCCTTCTTCTGGTATTGTTCTCTATGCAAGAAGCTTCAGAAATTTGCATTTTCCTATGCCCTTTGTACTAGGCAGAGGTTTCTTAAGTAAAAGGTTGAAAATTCAACACATAACTCTACAAGCTAAATTAGAAATGCTTCATTCATTTTGTTAACCTAACTCTAAAAATCTCTGCTTCAGTCCCCCCTTTTCTTAAAATAGATTAAATTCTTTTACTACAGGGGTCTTGATTTAAATTCTGATCTACTATCATGACCGTCCTCTTTCAGTAAGATTCTAGGAGTTCTAGAGAGTGATGTCAGACTGGCCATGTGTTTTAACATCCTCGAATTCTACATGAGTGTTAAAGTAGACATCATTAAACTTACAGTAACTAAAATTAATAGGATCATAATTGGGTGACATAAAGTCTTCTAAACAGTGTATTTCACTAGTTATGACTTGTGTTTATTAGCTAGTGATTGGTGCTGGATACACCAAGTTAAGAGACTTAACATACAGGAGGTTAGTGACATGTCTTGGGTAGACATTCTCTTTCGCACCCCATATGGTTTTTCATAAAGCAATTCAAAGTGGTTTAGCTTTTCTTTAGTCTTGGGTTTGGTTCGGATCTGCAGTAGTGCTAATGGGAGGGATTGAGTCCATGACAAATTAGCTTCTTGTCCCAATTGTACAATTTGTTGTTTGATCAAATGATTCATTTTTTTTACCTGACCACTTGATTGTGGGTTATATGGGGTGCGAAGTTCTCAGTCTATGTTCAAGTATTGGCTAACTTGTTGCACGAATTTTACAATAAAATGTGGTCCTCTATTTGAGGAGATTGTGGCCAGGACTCTAAAGCGTGGTATGTTTTCTTGTACCAATACCTTAGTTACTTCTTGAGCTTTAGAAGTCCTGGTGGGGAATGCTTCTGGCCATCCTGAAAAGGTATCTGTTAGCACCAGGAAAAACTTATACCCCCCTTTTCTTGGCAATTCTGTACAATCAATCTGCCATTGCTGCTCCGGCCCATGACCCTTCCTAATCTGGCTAAGCTTTGGTTTGGGAGTATTTTTGGGGTTGGTCTGGAGGCAAAGGTCACATTGTCGAGTTGTAAATGTCTAGTTATGCTAGAGCATCAATACCCCAATGGTTTTCTGGTGTTCTTCCTTTATTAGGGACCATCATAAATAGGAGGGTAGAACTAATTTTCCTTCTATGGTGGCCCATCCCTCTTGGTTATAGTCTCCTTTTTGCTCATAGATTAATTTTTTTTCTGGTTTGTTGTATCTTGGCTTACCTTTAGGGGAAATTTGCCCGTCTTGCTGCTTCTTTTGCTTCCCTATCTGCCAGCTCGTTTCCTTCTTCCAATTCGGAGTTGATCTTCTGATGTGCCTTAATGTGCATGATCGCTACTTTCTCTGGCAACTGGACTGCTGCTAGAAGTCGCAGTACTTCTGATGCATCTTTAATATTTTTCCCTTGAGACTTCAGCAGTCCTCTCTCTTTCTAAATGGCTCTGTGAGCATGCACTACTCCAAATGCATACTTTGAGTCCGTGTATATGTTTATTTCTTTCCCTCTTGCCAATTCTAGGGCCCGAGTTAGAGCAATTATCTCGGCCTTCTGTGCAGAGGTATTTGTTGGCAGGGGCCCAGATGATATTACTTCCTTGCACGTTGGAACTGCCTAGCCGGCGTGCCGTTTTCCACTGATAACTGCTTCCATCAGTAAACGAGACTTCTGCATTCTCGAGAGGGGTGTCCTTCGAGTCAGGGCAGCTGGAGTAGGTGGCTTCAATGGTCTCCAGGCAGTCATGTTCCACTGGTATCCCTTGGTTTCTACTGAGGAAGGAGGCTGGATTGACAATGTTAGCCACTACTATCTCTACATCATCTTGCTCCGCTATGATAGCTTGGTATCTCAGGAGCCGTTGTGGGGAAAGCCAATGCCCACCTTTTACCTCTAGCACTGCAGACACTGTGTGAGACACTAGCACAGTTCTTTTCTGGCCTAGGGTGAATTTGTGTGCCTCTTGGATGTTCAGGATGACTGCTGCAACAGCTCTGAGGCACCCAGGCCACCCTTTAGCTGCTGTATCCAATTGCTTAGAGAAGTAAGCCACTGCTCTCCGATATGGGCCCAGGTCCTGTGCTAGTATTCCTAAGGCGATTCCTTGCTTCTCATGGGAGAATAAAAGGAAAGGCTTACTCATGTCCGGCAATCTCAGGGCTGGAGCTGACATGAGGGCTTTTTTCAGCTGGTTGAAAGCTTGCGTAGCTTCCTTTGTCTCTTGGATGTTCCTGCTTTCAATTGCAATCAGTTCATAGAAGGGCTTAACAAACAGTCCATAGTTATAGATCCATAACCTGCACCACCCTGTCATCCTCAGGAAAGTTCGTAGTTCCTTTACCGTCTGAGGTTTTGGGGTCTGGCATATTGCCTCCTTCCGGCTTTGGCCCAAGGTACGTTGTCTAGCACTGACTTCCTAACCCAGATAAGTTACTTTCTGTTTTACTACTTGGGCTTTTTTCTTTGATACTCGGTACCCTTGGAGCCCCAAAAAGTTCAAGAGGCTTATCGTCCAGGCCGTGCATGCTTCCCTTGTCCGTGTGGCTATCAGGATGTCATCTACGTACTCTAGCAACTTCCCTTCCTCTGGAGGGGCTTCTCAGGTCTCTAATTCTTTTGCAAGTTGTTCTCCAAACAAAGTGGGTGAGTTTTTGAATCCTTGTGGGAGTCTGGTCCATGTCAGTTGAGTTCTTGGCCCGCTCTTAGGATTTTCCCATTCAAATGCAAAAATTTTCTGGCTTCGTGGATAGGAAGGCAAAAGAAGGCATCTTTTAAATCTAAAACGGTAAACCAAGTTAGCTCGGGGGTTAAGCAAGTTAATAACGTGTAGGGATTGGCCACCACAGGATACAGATCCTCAGTGACCTTGTTTATGGCCCGCAGATCCTGTACTAACCGGTATGACCCATCAGGTTTACCAACTGGTAGGATAGGGGTATTAACACTTACATAACATAAGTTGGAACAAGGTATTATAGACAATATCATGGTCATCAATGGAAGCAATATTTGATGGAACTTTTTCAGTTCTGAGGGTTCGTAACTTGTGTTTGTCGGTGACAGCAGGGAAGCACAGTGAGGCTGCTTAACAGGGCAGGATGCATACATATACTTTCCTTCGTCTACATTCACTTAACTTTATTTTACTTACTCTTACACATAACAAAACAACCACAACAACAAGGTACCTTTTCTTTTTCAACACACCTATTACACTTGTAGGTGTCCCTGGCTAGTCCCAGTGTTCTTGGATACCCCTCAATCTAGCTGTGTGGTTCCCAACTCTAGATCCTGTCAGACTTCTCTTCAAACTGGCAAAATTTTTACTCAATCTTGGCTGCTCTCAACAACCCAGCAAACTTAATTCTGGGTGCTCTTGGAATGTTAATCCCTCAACCCAGCAGGTTTGACTTAACCCTGGATGCTCTTGGAACATTAATCCCTCAATCCAGCAGGTTTGAATCAACCCTGGATGCTCTTGGAACATTAATCCCTCAATCCAGCAGGTTTGAATCAACCCTGGATGCTCTTGGAATATTAATCCCTCAATCCAGCAGGTTTGATCTTGGATGTTCTCGGGCATTCTTATCCCTCAATCCAGCAGAATTTTTAGGGGCCCCTCCTACACATTTTACCTTTTATTTTTCCCCAATAGATTATGCCAAGAAAACCCTCTTTTAACCTTTTCATTAATTTTTTTTCCTAATTAATTACCTTTTACTCCCCCCCCCCCCCCCCCCCACTAAGGGGTCCCACTCTTTCTCTGAGACCCAGTCCCAGGGGGGTTCTCTCACTCTTTCTATTACTCGCTTCGTCTCTTTACTGGCCGCTTTTCTCGCGAAAAAGACGGAAACGCAGCATGGGAGACTGCCGCTCTCGCTTAGCAGGTCTGGGGTAACCAGCCCGCCTCTGTCACGATCCGTTTCTTGCGGGGTGTCGTGATGGTTCTTTTCACCCATCCCAAAAGTGCAACAAAGGCAAACAACAAGGGACTATCAGTTAATCACAACAAATGCACCTTTAGTAGGGGCCAAAACAGTAAACGCGATAGTGGGGATCTGAAAGGAGATAAAAGGTTAGAGAGAGAACAGGGCTATGGGAATAGCTACCAACACAGGCGAGATCCTCAGTGCTCCGGACGATGGGGATCCGTCTGTCGTGTCGGGGGAGTCTTCGAAGTTCTGGTCGACTCGGGGCTCCAATTATAGTCCACAGAGGAGAGAGGGGGGGAACAAGTGTAATAATGAAAGTCCATTGTAATCGCCCCGAGGGAACGGGTGAGTCCACAGAAACCACCAAAGCAAGACGAATCCAATGAAGAATAAGTCCATTTGAATCACTGAAGGGAAACAGGTCATGTCATTAGTGGTCAGACCACCAATTTCCCCTCCTCCCTATAGCAGGGGTCTCAGTCTCAGTCCTTGGGAGGAGGGTTCTCATTCTTTCTTTGTCACAGTGGTAACGAGGCAGATGAGGGGTCTTCAGTGAAGGACCGCGAGAGTCACCCCAAAAGTTCATTGGGCTTAAGAACGGAGATTAGAAGCAGGCCGCGCATCAGGCTGTCCCGTGCTGGCTCCATGTCAGGTCTTTGCCAAGTCCTTGCCAACTCCTTGCCAAGTTCTTACCAGGCCTTGTTGGGAACAGCCAGCATGACGGTTCAGTGGTCCCACCTGCGCTGTGTCCTGTTCTAAGCCGGAACTACAGTGGGGGAAGGGATTCTTTCTTGTGGCAATCGGAAGGCAGAATGGAAAATGAGGGGCTTCTGACGGGCTCTTACACCACCCCGTGACTGACGATTGCCCTCGAAAGATCTTCATCAGCAGGATTCCATGGTGTCGTCGTGGAGTCTTCAGGACTCGTCAAGTGTTGGCAGCAGGTCCCAGGGAAAAGAGAAGAGGAAAAGGGAAAGAAAGAGAAAACGGGAAAACTAAAACAATCACAACATATTAGTAATCACAACAAATTATAATTAAACAATAAGCAAAATACAATTAGTAAATCAATAATAGTTATTTAAATAATAATCAATATGAATCAATTAAACAATAAATTGATCAAATAATAAACCAGTATCATCAATATTAAACAGTAAAGTAATAAACCTAGTATAATCGATATTACTCAGTACAATTTTATAAACAATAAACAAAAATAATTAAAACAGCCATTAGAACAAATCATAAAAGAAAATGATGTAAAACATATCTTCTAACCTTATCATCTTCTTGTGTCTACTGTCCTGGGAACATCTCTAGTGTAAAGGATGTCGGCCAAGTGGTGTGCATTAATTATAGATGTTAATTTTGTTCATCGTTTCATCATTCTCCAATTTACAATAAGCAAGATTACTGATAAAACAAAACCAATCATAACTAAAATCAGAAGAACAACAATGGGATGACACAATTTCTTCAGGATACCGGTGGCGGTGGGTGACCACCCGAAAAGGGTATCCCACCACTTGTGCTCGGCATCACTTTTCACCCTTTCTACAACACGATGTATTTCTTGCACATGATGATGAACAGTTACCAGAGTTTTCTGTCCATTCCCCTTGATTTTTCCTAGGATCTCTATTAGATCTTGATGAAGTAATAATTGCTTTACCAGAGAAAGGTTCATCCCAATGGCAGTAGGCAGTAGCTTGTGAATCAACGTGAGATTGGATTCTAAAAGTTCATGTGAAGTAACTGGAGCTACAAAAGAAAAATCACATCCTGCAATTTTAGTAAAGTTGCAAGCACAAAAATTTGAATGATTTTTAGTAGCTACTACTGTACTTTCTATAAACACAGTATCCCAAGCGGTTCTGAAGCAGGCACACCCATTGTCTGTAGATACAAGGACTGTTTCAGAAGTCTCGTTAGGATGAATATCAAAATGACAGCTATTTTGTTCTGTCTCCAGACAAATATCTTGAGCTACAATTGCATTACCTTCACAGATAAACCCTAGTTGTTCTCAGATGGTACAGGACTCTAAATTGACAGTTTGCCATTTGTCATCAATTTGACGGGCCCATTCTCTATGTTCAGAAGGATAGAAAGTGGGTCCATCATGATTTAATCCTAGTGCAATGATAGGGAATATCAAATGCACCCAGGCATTTCTTATGGTCAACGCAAATGCTGTGGCTGTGTTTGTGTTAGGGTCATAGGTAAAATTCACTAAATTCCACCAGGATTGGAAATCTCTTTCAAAGTCAGTGGCACTGTCCCAGACTATTTTCCTAATTTCAGTGGGAAAAGTGCCTTCTTCACCTTCTCTTATAATTGAGGCAGCAACTGACTGCATCCATCATTGAGCCTGGATACGGCTAAGAGCTAAGGAAACGTTGCTTTGTGTGGCATTAAGTGCATCAATGATCAATTTGCTATTATTTACATTTATCTTTTCCCAATTTGCTAGAATGTTTGATAGCAACCACTGATGTGTTCCCAAGGCTGATAAGGACGATTGCAGTGGTTGTTGTATTTTGGTTAAATCTTTAGTTGTGGAAGCCAATTTATTCATTCATACTTCTGAATCAATACTATTTAGGATTCCCAATCCTGTTCCCACAAGACCAGTTATGTCTCTTGGCACGCGGTTTTTAGGAGGCTTCCACTGTCGCAGCCAGGTTGTCCAAGCCTGAAAAGAGGTCTGCAAAAAGGGTGAACAAGCTGGTTGTATTTCTCAGATATTGTTTTGCATCAGCAATTTGACTTGTTTAAGAGACCATAACAGATTAAACAATATCTGTTGTTGGCCAGTTTTCCTGATTCTATATGGTCCAATTTCAAAAATTTTCGGGCTAAGTGTAACCAGTGGTTGGGTGGTAGGTGTCACAACATTAACATCAAGTCCTACTCCAGTATTTGAATCAATACTTTCAACTTAAAAAACAAAAACAAAAACAAAAACAAAACAAAACAAAAAAAAAGTGCTTCAGTATTTTTGGACCAAAACCAAACTACTTCTACAGTTTGTGTTCACGTGAAATTGTGCCAACAATCCTGTATGCTTGGCTGCGTACAAACCTTTTTGTGCTTCAAGAGATCCTTTCACTTTTTCTGCATGCTACCACAATTAGTTCAGACCACGGTCACTCAGCTGCTTTCTGGCCATGGGGTTGCGGTAGGATGCAGAAAAGTATTACCAGTTTTATCATGGATTAGGTGGTCTTCATGTCCCTCGGAGTTCTTCTGAAAAAGTCAACACAACAGAATTCTGCCGCCGAGAGGCAGAAAAGTTAGAATGATGGAATTATCCAGCATGTATTTGTCCAATGCTCTTTCCCTAGAGCACCAGAGGATTCCCATGCATATTTCTTCAGAGGGGGTTTTAGCACAAGTGCTACTAGTCCTATAGTAAGAGAGGTCCACCAGAACAGGTTGGCCAGGGTCATGAGCTGGATTATTAGGATCATTTGGTACAGAGCATAGGAGTCAGTGTAGATGCAGACCAAAGAGGAATTCTGTGCTTCTCGTTGAAAAACACTCCAGACAGCTATCAGCTCCCCACTGTGTGTACTACCTTCTCCCTCTGTAATCATTTGCTCACCAGAGGAAAAGTGGAGGGCTTCTGCCCTAGATTTCCATCCTTTTCCTTCCCCTTTAGCAAAAGCATCAGTAAACCAAGAGTTTGCTGATTGTTCGGGGCAGAAAGGAGGGGTTACTTTGATTACAGAGGCAGGTTTGTCCAAGCTCTCAGTTTCTTGGATTGCTAAAGTTTTTACAGCTCCTTCTGTCATTGAGAAGAAGTTACAGTAATGTTCAACCTGAGCATACCACTTTCTCACTGAGGCCCTCTGGGCCACCCCGTCAGGAGGGGGACTCCCACTAGTGACTGTCTTAATAACCTTGAAGGGGCCTCTCAATACAATTGGTTGTTTTTGTGCAATTTTTTCTACTTCTAGGAAAGCTAAGATAACCATCAACAATCCTTTTTCCCAGGTAGTGTATCTTTTCTCAGCATCTTTGGAACCACGGGAATCAAAACCAACAGGTCTTGTCGGAGCCTCAGGACCCCGCTGCCATATGTGTACTGACAGCCCTGAGGAGGCAAATGCCCATTCCACCTGGAAAGGATCTGTAGGATGGATAGGGCCCAGTGCTTGATGAGCTGTTGCTTCAAAAATCAGCAATTGCAATGCTGACTCCTGAGAAAGACTCCAATCCCATTTCACCCCTTTCCTCAACAAGTCATAAAGGGGAACAAATGGGTCGTTCCAGTGACTAGGAAATCTGTCTGGTCTTTCTACAGGAGATACAGCTGCTATCGTTTTTGGAAGGAGAATTGCTGTAGGTTTGAGTGATTCTGGAAGCCCACAAATTCAAGGGGTCATTATCTTGGGCTTCACAGGTAATTGCATCAGGGATTCAAAGCCAGGAATTCATTTCTTTTTGTGAGTCATTTGCAGGCAAGCAGCTTTGTGCACATTTTCCAAGAGCTGGTCGGGGGTACTAATTCTAGCTATGGGATCTCCCCTTTCCAAGGGGCTTGTTCCCCCGGCCCAAAAAGCTGCACGCTGTGTCAGGGACCATGTGTCACCTTTCTCTCCTGTTGTTAAGAAGACACCATGTCCCCAATACCCACTGGCTTCCTGTTCAGTGAATTGAATTTGATCACCACCAGTGAGGGACACCCGGAAAACATATTCTGTTTCTGATTCATGTGGAGGCTGTCCGTATTCCCTTTTAAGCTTAGCTAGCTCGGTGGCCGTGTTTAGTTGTGATGGTATGCGTTTGGTTGTGATGTGAGGTTCCAGATCATCATCACTGAGATAGTTCTACTCTGTTTTAATCAAGGGTCTCAAGTGATGGCAGCAATGTTCCCCACAATTACTTGCTGCTTCAAGTTCTTGATGAGGATAGATTTGTTTAATGTGAGGAGTTTCCTTCTCCTCAAGCTCTGTAGAGGAATCAGCATGATGGGATTTGTTAATATGTTCCTCTGTTAAGGCAGCTCGCAATGCATAGATCACATTTTTTTGCTTCATAGAACTGTTTTTGCAAAATTTCAACTAGATTTTGAAGGGAGTCTATTATAGCATGTTCCTCACTTCTTCGCTGGAAGCCATTTTCTATAGCTGCCATAAGACAAGCTCCCAAAACTGAGCAGAAGATAGTTTTATTTTTGCCCAGTTTGAATTTTGTTTCATGTTGTAATGAACACACTCTATCAATAACATTTTCTAAGTTCAACCAATTACTCTGTGCCCATTTTTCTCCTTCTGTAGAAGGTTTGGCATTGTGTTTGGCTAGTAGTGCATAAAATTCAGCTTTAATTTCAAGGCTAAGATTGTCACTCATTTTGTGAAGGGACCAAAACCACGACAGGGAGCTACAAACTTAAGTTCCACAAAACTACACAGCCCTCGCTGTGTCGCCCTTCGCTTCCCTGGCTGGGTGAAAGGACAATAATCTGCCTGGGAGGCTCTGCTTAGTTGCTTCAAGTTGTCCCTTCCTTCCCAGACCACATACACACAACAACAACAAAACAACAGTGTCCCGCCCTTTGCACTAAGGGATCCTTTATGAATTGCCAAAGACAGTATGGGTGCCTTTTCAGCTGCAACCCTTCTGTCTAGACAGAAATCCTGTCCGTGACGCCAATTTTAATGTCACGATCCGTTTCTTGCGGGGTGTCGTGATGGTTCTTTTCACCCATCCCAAAAGTGCAACAAAGGCAAACAACAAGGGACTATCAGTTAATCACAACAAATGCACCTTTAGTAGGGGCCAAAACAGTAAACGCGATAGTGGGGATCTGAAAGGAGATAAAAGGTTAGAGAGAGAAGAGGGATATGGGAATAGCTACCAACACAGGCGAGATCCTCAGTGCTCCGGACGATGGGGATCCGTCTGTCGTGTCGGGGGAGTCTTCGAAGTTCTGGTCGACTCGGGGCTCCAATTATAGTCCACAGAGGAGAGAGGGGGGGAACAAGTGTAATAATGAAAGTCCATTGTAATCGCCCCGAGGGAACGGGTGAGTCCACAGAAACCACCAAAGCAAGACGAATCCAATGAAGAATAAGTCCATTTGAATCACTGAAGGGAAACAGGTCATGTCATTAGTGGTCAGACCACCAATTTCCCCTCCTCCCTATAGCAGGGGTCTCAGTCTCAGTCCTTGGGAGGAGGGTTCTCATTCTTTCTTTGTCACAGTGGTAACGAGGCAGATGAGGGGTCTTCAGTGAAGGACCGCGAGAGTCACCCCAAAAGTTCATTGGGCTTAAGAACGGAGATTAGAAGCAGGCCGCGCATCAGGCTGTCCCGTGCTGGCTCCATGTCAGGTCTTTGCCAAGTCCTTGCCAACTCCTTGCCAAGTTCTTACCAGGCCTTGTTGGGAACAGCCAGCATGACGGTTCAGTGGTCCCACCTGCGCTGTGTCCTGTTCTAAGCCGGAACTACAGTGGGGGAAGGGATTCTTTCTTGTGGCAATCGGAAGGCAGAATGGAAAATGAGGGGCTTCTGACGGGCTCTTACAGCCTCGCATTCACACACATTCATCCCCCCTTTATTCGCCCTGTAATGCAAAGGATCTCCCAGTTGCCGAGCCGTGGGGGCTTTTAGCCGCTCGGCACGAAGCTCGGGTAGCTGGTACATCTGAGGGTCCACCAGAAGAACGGGAGGGACACTCGGACTGCTGAAATCCTGCTCGTTGATTGAAGGGTCGCAGAAGGGGCAAACAGGGAGACAACGAAGCAGTAGAGAGGCAGATTCCGAGAGGCCCGAAGGGCGGGGTGAGGATTCTTTTACTGCGTAGGGGTAGGAGGGTTTAGCATTCGAGGGTACAATCGGGAGAAGGCTAAAGGGAGGGGAAATATAACATTAACCAGTGGGGAAAAGGGAAAGGAGTGTTCTTGGTGGAAGAACCGTGGAACAGAGAAGATTCTAGGCTAAGGGGCAGACTTGAACAACAACTGACAGGACAGGGGGAGGGTACAATTCTCTTCCGAAAGGGGGTGGAGAACTCATACAACTGCTGTTTCCCATGGCAACCCTAGACTGCCTTCCCCAACCCCTCCCCCTGCACCAGTGACAGCTTTTAACACTGAAGGGCAGTGCTATTGTATAACAAACACTTAATTCTTAGCCCAGCCGGGCTCGCTGGCTACTTTTGCAAGCTTTTTACCAACTAGCGATGCTTGTAAGCGGTGCTTGTAACTCCTAGCTTGTACCACGCTCCCACTAGCTGCGCTATCAGCTAGCGGCGTTCAAAGCAGCTCCTCAAACCGCGGCTTGTGCCCGCGCGCCCGCTGCGCTATCAGCTGGGCCGCGCCTAAAGCACCTTTGCAAGCCCCGACTGAAACGATACGCGGAAGAAATCAATAGACTCCATAACCTGGGGTAGTTATGAAGTGGGTACGTATGTCAGCGCCCGGCACAAGTGAGATAGCTCTCCAAAACTTGTGCCCCGAGCCTCAGTCTGACCCACACTTTTATTCTTAAAGACGTTCCATATGCAATACATTGCACAACTTTTTCATGCATATTCCACCCCTGGCCCCGCCTGTCCTCGCTTCTCATGCGAAGTAAGTCCACGCCCTTCTGGGCATGTGTGGTTTGCTGTGGTGGTCGTACGGGGGTCTCTTGGTGGTCCTGAGGCTGAAGATTGTGTTCTTCCTCATGATTGAACTTTTGAACTTTTCCTCTCTGCGCGTGCGCTTTTGGTCCTTTGGTGCTTATCTGAGTACGTCTGTCAGTCTTGATAGGCTTGGAGACAGAGGAGCTTCTTTATTTTAATTCAGAAGGAAAGGGTTCTTTCCTTCTTCTGGTATTGTTCTTCATGCAAGAAGCTTCAGAAATTTGCATTTTCCTTTGCCCTTTGTATTAGGCAGAGGTTTCTTAAGCAAAAGGTTGAAAATTCAACACATAACTCTACAAGCTAAATTAGAAATGCTTAATTCATTTTGTTAACCGAACTCTAAAAATCTCTATTACACCTCGAGAGCTGTCACAGAGCAGAAAGCAGCTGAGATGCTGAAAAGCAGCAAAGCTGAACTGCCTGCCTCAGCTTCAGCAATGTGCAATTGACTGAAGGCGAAAAACCAAGCAGCAGAGCAGCGGGCTTCTGTGCGCACTGAAGGCAATTGCTAGAATCCAGCAGCTGCTCCTTGCCAAGCACAGGCAGCTGCCTGTGTTCTTGCTTCTTGACCAACTCACAGTTGCCCTTCTTTTCAGCAGCTGCCATCGTGTTCTCTGCATCTCGGAGCCTCAGGGGAGCAACAAGAATTTCCAAGGTGGGATGCATGAAAACTAAAATAAAAACTCAGGAAGTTTGTCCTGGAACACCTTCTATTGGCATGCCAAGAGTGAATTCAAGAGGCAGGAGAGCGGCAGCCACCGTCCTGCAGCTGTCTGCGAGCTTCGCACACAAGCCGGCTTCTTCGCGGCTTCGTTCTTCGCCTCTTGCAAGCTACCGCGATCTCCGGCTGCCTGAGGCGAAGAAGCGGCAACTTCGCGCACAGATCACTGGAGCGGCAGCGGTGCGCTCCGAAGCGCCGCTTTTGCCGAAAGACGCCGGGAAGCGGCACTTGCTTTCGGCCAGCTGCGGAGCTCCGTATTCTGCCTCTCTAGTCGCCTACATCTTAGCGAAAAGCTTTTCCGCTCCAGTTCTCAAGGAGAAAGTGTACCAGCACTGCTCACTTAGCCCGACCTTGCCAGGAAATAGGATTTGCTGCACATTCCAAGGACACTGCATTTTCCTGGGCAAGCTGCAACCTGCTGGCAGATGGCCGTGCTCTCTGCCCACTCCTGCCCAGTTCTTGGTACTAGCGGGCACGTTGCAGCCTGGCGAAGGCAAGAAACCTGGAGAGCTGTCACAGAGCAGAAGGGCAGCTGAGATGCTGAAAAGCAGCAAAGCTGAACTGCCTGCCTCAACTTCAGCAGTGTGTAATTGACTGAAGGCGAAAAACCAAGCAGCAGAGCAGCGGGCTTCTGTGCGCACTGAAGGCAATTGCAAGAATCCAGCAGCTGCTCCTAGCCAAGCACAGTCAACTGCCTGTGTTCTTGCTTCTTGACCAACTCACAGTTGCCCTTCTTCTCAGCAGCTGCCACCGTGTTCTCTGCATCTCGGAGCCTCTGGGGAGCAGCAAGAATTTCCAAGGTGGGATGCATGAAAACTAAAATAAAAACTCAGGAAGTTTGTCCTGGAACACCTTCTATTGGCATGCCAAGAGTGAATTCAACAGGCAGGAGAGCGGCAGCCACCGTCCTGCAGCTGTCTGCGAGCTTCGCACACAAGCCGGCTTCTTCGCGGCTTCGTTCTTTGCCTCTTGCAAGCTACCGCGATCTCCGGCTGCCTGAGGCCAAGAAGCGGCAACTTCGCGCACAGATCACTGGAGCGGCAGCGGTGCGCTCCGAAGCGCCGCTTTTGCCGAAAGACGCCGGGAAGCGGCACTTGCTTTCGGCCAGCTGCGGAGCTCCGTATTCTGCCTCTCTAGTCGCCTACATCTTAGCGCAAAGCTTTTCCGCTCCAGTTCTCAAGGAGAAAGTGTCCCAGCACTGCTCACTTAGCCCGACCTTGCCAGGAAATGAGATTTGCTGCACATTCCAAGGACACTGCATTTTCCTGGGCAAGCTGCAACCTGCTGGCAGATGGCCGTGCTCTCTGCCCACTCCTGCCCAGTTCTTGGTACTAGCGGGCACGTTGCAGCCTGGCGAAGGCAAGAAACCTGGAAAGCTGTCACAGAGCAGAAGGGCAGCTGAGATGCTGAAAAGCAGCAAAGCTGAACTGCCTGCCTCAACTTCAGCAGTGTGTAATTGACTGAAGGCGAAAAACCAAGCAGCAGAGCAGCGGGCTTCTGTGCGCACTGAAGGCAATTGCTAGAATCCAGCAGCTGCTCCTCGCCAAGCACAGTCAACTGCCTGTGTTCTTGCTTCTTGACCAACTCACAGTTGCCCTTCTTCTCAGCAGCTGCCACCGTGTTCTCTGCATCTCGGAGCCTCTGGGGAGCAGCAAGAATTTCCAAGGTGGGATGTAGTAGGACTACGTCAAAACCCAGGAAAATTGTCCTGGAACACCTTCCACTCGCATGCCAAGAGTGAATTCAACAGGCAGGAGAGCGGCAGCCACCGTCCTGCAGCTGTCTGCGAGCTTCGCACACAAGCCGGCTTCTTCGCGGCTTCGTTCTTCGCCTATGCAAGCTACCGCGATCTCCGGCTGCCTGAGGCCAAGAAGCGGCAACTTCGCGCACAGATCACTGGAGCGGCAGCGGTGCGCTCCGAAGCGCCGCTTTTGCCGAAAGACGCCGGGAAGCGGCACTTGCTTTCGGCCAGCTGCGGAGCTCCGTATTCTGCCTCTCTAGTCGCCTACATCTTAGCGAAAAGCTTTTCCGCTCCAGTTCTCAAGGAGAAAGTGTCCCAGCACTGCTCACTTAGCCCGACCTTGCCAGGAAATGAGATTTGCTGCACATTCCAAGGACACTGCATTTTCCTGGGCAAGCTGCAACCTGCTGGCAGATGGCCGTGCTCTCTGCCCACTCCTGCCCAGTTCTTGGTACTAGCGGGCACGTTGCAGCCTGGCGAAGGCAAGAAACCTGGAGAGCTGTCACAGAGCAGAAGGGCAGCTGAGATGCTGAAAAGCAGCAAAGCTGAACTGCCTGCCTCAACTTCAGCAGTGTGTAATTGACTGAAGGCGAAAAACCAAGCAGCAGAGCAGCGGGCTTCTGTGCGCACTGAAGGCAATTGCAAGAATCCAGCAGCTGCTCCTAGCCAAGCACAGTCAACTGCCTGTGTTCTTGCTTCTTGACCAACTCACAGTTGCCCTTCTTCTCAGCAGCTGCCACCGTGTTCTCTGCATCTCGGAGCCTCTGGGGAGCAGCAAGAATTTCCAAGGTGGGATGCATGAAAACTAAAATAAAAACTCAGGAAGTTTGTCCTGGAACACCTTCTATTGGCATGCCAAGAGTGAATTCAACAGGCAGGAGAGCGGCAGCCACCGTCCTGCAGCTGTCTGCGAGCTTCGCACACAAGCCGGCTTCTTCGCGGCTTCGTTCTTTGCCTCTTGCAAGCTACCGCGATCTCCGGCTGCCTGAGGCCAAGAAGCGGCAACTTCGCGCACAGATGACTGGAGCGGCAGCGGTGCGCTCCGAAGCGCCGCTTTTGCCGAAAGACGCCGGGAAGCGGCACTTGCTTTCGGCCAGCTGCGGAGCTCCGTATTCTGCCTCTCTAGTCGCCTACATCTTAGCGAAAAGCTTTTCCGCTCCAGTTCTCAAGGAGAAAGTGTCCCAGCACTGCTCACTTAGCCCGACCTTGCCAGGAAATGAGATTTGCTGCACATTCCAAGGACACTGCATTTTCCTGGGCAAGCTGCAACCTGCTGGCAGATGGCCGTGCTCTCTGCCCACTCCTGCCCAGTTCTTGGTACTAGCGGGCACGTTGCAGCCTGGCGAAGGCAAGAAACCTGGAAAGCTGTCACAGAGCAGAAGGGCAGCTGAGATGCTGAAAAGCAGCAAAGCTGAACTGCCTGCCTCAACTTCAGCAGTGTGTAATTGACTGAAGGCGAAAAACCAAGCAGCAGAGCAGCGGGCTTCTGTGCGCACTGAAGGCAATTGCTAGAATCCAGCAGCTGCTCCTCGCCAAGCACAGTCAACTGCCTGTGTTCTTGCTTCTTGACCAACTCACAGTTGCCCTTCTTCTCAGCAGCTGCCACCGTGTTCTCTGCATCTCGGAGCCTCTGGGGAGCAGCAAGAATTTCCAAGGTGGGATGTAGTAGGACTACGTCAAAACCCAGGAAAATTGTCCTGGAACACCTTCCACTCGCATGCCAAGAGTGAATTCAACAGGCAGGAGAGCGGCAGCCACCGTCCTGCAGCTGTCTGCGAGCTTCGCACACAAGCCGGCTTCTTCGCGGCTTCGTTCTTCGCCTATGCAAGCTACCGCGATCTCCGGCTGCCTGAGGCCAAGAAGCGGCAACTTCGCGCACAGATCACTGGAGCGGCAGCGGTGCGCTCCGAAGCGCCGCTTTTGCCGAAAGACGCCGGGAAGCGGCACTTGCTTTCGGCCAGCTGCGGAGCTCCGTATTCTGCCTCTCTAGTCGCCTACATCTTAGCGAAAAGCTTTTCCGCTCCAGTTCTCAAGGAGAAAGTGTCCCAGCACTGCTCACTTAGCCCGACCTTGCCAGGAAATGAGATTTGCTGCACATTCCAAGGACACTGCATTTTCCTGGGCAAGCTGCAACCTGCTGGCAGATGGCCGTGCTCTCTGCCCACTCCTGCCCAGTTCTTGGTACTAGCGGGCACGTTGCAGCCTGGCGAAGGCAAGAAACCTGGAGAGCTGTCACAGAGCAGAAGGGCAGCTGAGATGCTGAAAAGCAGCAAAGCTGAACTGCCTGCCTCAACTTCAGCAGTGTGTAATTGACGGAAGGCGAAAAACCAAGCAGCAGAGCAGCGGGCTTCTGTGCGCACTGAAGGCAATTGCAAGAATCCAGCAGCTGCTCCTAGCCAAGCACAGTCAACTGCCTGTGTTCTTGCTTCTTGACCAACTCACAGTTGCCCTTCTTCTCAGCAGCTGCCACCGTGTTCTCTGCATCTCGGAGCCTCTGGGGAGCAGCAAAAATTTCCAAGGTGGGATGCATGAAAACTAAAATAAAAACTCAGGAAGTTTGTCCTGGAACACCTTCTATTGGCATGCCAAGAGTGAATTCAACAGGCAGGAGAGCGGCAGCCACCGTCCTGCAGCTGTCTGCGAGCTTCGCACACAAGCCGGCTTCTTCGCGGCTTCGTTCTTCGCCTCTTGCAAGCTACCGCGATCTCCGGCTGCCGGAGGCCAAGAAGCGGCAACTTCGCGCACAGATCACTGGAGCGGCAGCGGTGCGCTCCGAAGCGCCGCTTTTGCCGAAAGACGCCGGGAAGCGGCACTTGCTTTCGGCCAGCTGCGGAGCTCCGTATTCTGCCTCTCTAGTCGCCTACATCTTAGCGCAAAGCTTTTCCGCTCCAGTTCTCAAGGAGAAAGTGTCCCAGCACTGCTCACTTAGCCCGACCTTGCCAGGAAATGAGATTTGCTGCACATTCCAAGGACACTGCATTTTCCTGGGCAAGCTGCAACCTGCTGGCAGATGGCCGTGCTCTCTGCCCACTCCTGCCCAGTTCTTGGTACTAGCGGGCACGTTGCAGCCTGGCGAAGGCAAGAAACCTGGAAAGCTGTCACAGAGCAGAAGGGCAGCTGAGATGCTGAAAAGCAGCAAAGCTGAACTGCCTGCCTCAACTTCAGCAGTGTGTAATTGACGGAAGGCGAAAAACCAAGCAGCAGAGCAGCGGGCTTCTGTGCGCACTGAAGGCAATTGCTAGAATCCAGCAGCTGCTCCTCGCCAAGCACAGTCAACTGCCTGTGTTCTTGCTTCTTGACCAACTCACAGTTGCCCTTCTTCTCAGCAGCTGCCACCGTGTTCTCTGCATCTCGGAGCCTCTGGGGAGCAGCAAGAATTTCCAAGGTGGGATGTAGTAGGACTACGTCAAAACCCAGGAAAATTGTCCTGGAACACCTTCCACTCGCATGCCAAGAGTGAATTCAACAGGCAGGAGAGCGGCAGCCACCGTCCTGCAGCTGTCTGCGAGCTTCGCACACAAGCCGGCTTCTTCGCGGCTTCGTTCTTCGCCTATGCAAGCTACCGCGATCTCCGGCTGCCTGAGGCCAAGAAGCGGCAACTTCGCGCACAGATCACTGGAGCGGCAGCGGTGCGCTCCGAAGCGCCGCTTTTGCCGAAAGACGCCGGGAAGCGGCACTTGCTTTCGGCCAGCTGCGGAGCTCCGTATTCTGCCTCTCTAGTCGCCTACATCTTAGCGAAAAGCTTTTCCGCTCCAGTTCTCAAGGAGAAAGTGTCCCAGCACTGCTCACTTAGCCCGACCTTGCCAGGAAATGAGATTTGCTGCACATTCCAAGGACACTGCATTTTCCTGGGCAAGCTGCAACCTGCTGGCAGATGGCCGTGCTCTCTGCCCACTCCTGCCCAGTTCTTGGTACTAGCGGGCACGTTGCAGCCTGGCGAAGGCAAGAAACCTGGAGAGCTGTCACAGAGCAGAAGGGCAGCTGAGATGCTGAAAAGCAGCAAAGCTGAACTGCCTGCCTCAACTTCAGCAGTGTGTAATTGACTGAAGGCGAAAAACCAAGCAGCAGAGCAGCGGGCTTCTGTGCGCACTGAAGGCAATTGCAAGAATCCAGCAGCTGCTCCTAGCCAAGCACAGTCAACTGCCTGTGTTCTTGCTTCTTGACCAACTCACAGTTGCCCTTCTTCTCAGCAGCTGCCACCGTGTTCTCTGCATCTCGGAGCCTCTGGGGAGCAGCAAGAATTTCCAAGGTGGGATGCATGAAAACTAAAATAAAAACTCAGGAAGTTTGTCCTGGAACACCTTCTATTGGCATGCCAAGAGTGAATTCAACAGGCAGGAGAGCGGCAGCCACCGTCCTGCAGCTGTCTGCGAGCTTCGCACACAAGCCGGCTTCTTCGCGGCTTCGTTCTTTGCCTCTTGCAAGCTACCGCGATCTCCGGCTGCCTGAGGCCAAGAAGCGGCAACTTCGCGCACAGATGACTGGAGCGGCAGCGGTGCGCTCCGAAGCGCCGCTTTTGCCGAAAGACGCCGGGAAGCGGCACTTGCTTTCGGCCAGCTGCGGAGCTCCGTATTCTGCCTCTCTAGTCGCCTACATCTTAGCGAAAAGCTTTTCCGCTCCAGTTCTCAAGGAGAAAGTGTCCCAGCACTGCTCACTTAGCCCGACCTTGCCAGGAAATGAGATTTGCTGCACATTCCAAGGACACTGCATTTTCCTGGGCAAGCTGCAACCTGCTGGCAGATGGCCGTGCTCTCTGCCCACTCCTGCCCAGTTCTTGGTACTAGCGGGCACGTTGCAGCCTGGCGAAGGCAAGAAACCTGGAAAGCTGTCACAGAGCAGAAGGGCAGCTGAGATGCTGAAAAGCAGCAAAGCTGAACTGCCTGCCTCAACTTCAGCAGTGTGTAATTGACTGAAGGCGAAAAACCAAGCAGCAGAGCAGCGGGCTTCTGTGCGCACTGAAGGCAATTGCTAGAATCCAGCAGCTGCTCCTCGCCAAGCACAGTCAACTGCCTGTGTTCTTGCTTCTTGACCAACTCACAGTTGCCCTTCTTCTCAGCAGCTGCCACCGTGTTCTCTGCATCTCGGAGCCTCTGGGGAGCAGCAAGAATTTCCAAGGTGGGATGTAGTAGGACTACGTCAAAACCCAGGAAAATTGTCCTGGAACACCTTCCACTCGCATGCCAAGAGTGAATTCAACAGGCAGGAGAGCGGCAGCCACCGTCCTGCAGCTGTCTGCGAGCTTCGCACACAAGCCGGCTTCTTCGCGGCTTCGTTCTTCGCCTATGCAAGCTACCGCGATCTCCGGCTGCCTGAGGCCAAGAAGCGGCAACTTCGCGCACAGATCACTGGAGCGGCAGCGGTGCGCTCCGAAGCGCCGCTTTTGCCGAAAGACGCCGGGAAGCGGCACTTGCTTTCGGCCAGCTGCGGAGCTCCGTATTCTGCCTCTCTAGTCGCCTACATCTTAGCGAAAAGCTTTTCCGCTCCAGTTCTCAAGGAGAAAGTGTCCCAGCACTGCTCACTTAGCCCGACCTTGCCAGGAAATGAGATTTGCTGCACATTCCAAGGACACTGCATTTTCCTGGGCAAGCTGCAACCTGCTGGCAGATGGCCGTGCTCTCTGCCCACTCCTGCCCAGTTCTTGGTACTAGCGGGCACGTTGCAGCCTGGCGAAGGCAAGAAACCTGGAGAGCTGTCACAGAGCAGAAGGGCAGCTGAGATGCTGAAAAGCAGCAAAGCTGAACTGCCTGCCTCAACTTCAGCAGTGTGTAATTGACGGAAGGCGAAAAACCAAGCAGCAGAGCAGCGGGCTTCTGTGCGCACTGAAGGCAATTGCAAGAATCCAGCAGCTGCTCCTAGCCAAGCACAGTCAACTGCCTGTGTTCTTGCTTCTTGACCAACTCACAGTTGCCCTTCTTCTCAGCAGCTGCCACCGTGTTCTCTGCATCTCGGAGCCTCTGGGGAGCAGCAAAAATTTCCAAGGTGGGATGCATGAAAACTAAAATAAAAACTCAGGAAGTTTGTCCTGGAACACCTTCTATTGGCATGCCAAGAGTGAATTCAACAGGCAGGAGAGCGGCAGCCACCGTCCTGCAGCTGTCTGCGAGCTTCGCACACAAGCCGGCTTCTTCGCGGCTTCGTTCTTCGCCTCTTGCAAGCTACCGCGATCTCCGGCTGCCGGAGGCCAAGAAGCGGCAACTTCGCGCACAGATCACTGGAGCGGCAGCGGTGCGCTCCGAAGCGCCGCTTTTGCCGAAAGACGCCGGGAAGCGGCACTTGCTTTCGGCCAGCTGCGGAGCTCCGTATTCTGCCTCTCTAGTCGCCTACATCTTAGCGCAAAGCTTTTCCGCTCCAGTTCTCAAGGAGAAAGTGTCCCAGCACTGCTCACTTAGCCCGACCTTGCCAGGAAATGAGATTTGCTGCACATTCCAAGGACACTGCATTTTCCTGGGCAAGCTGCAACCTGCTGGCAGATGGCCGTGCTCTCTGCCCACTCCTGCCCAGTTCTTGGTACTAGCGGGCACGTTGCAGCCTGGCGAAGGCAAGAAACCTGGAAAGCTGTCACAGAGCAGAAGGGCAGCTGAGATGCTGAAAAGCAGCAAAGCTGAACTGCCTGCCTCAACTTCAGCAGTGTGTAATTGACGGAAGGCGAAAAACCAAGCAGCAGAGCAGCGGGCTTCTGTGCGCACTGAAGGCAATTGCTAGAATCCAGCAGCTGCTCCTCGCCAAGCACAGTCAACTGCCTGTGTTCTTGCTTCTTGACCAACTCACAGTTGCCCTTCTTCTCAGCAGCTGCCACCGTGTTCTCTGCATCTCGGAGCCTCTGGGGAGCAGCAAGAATTTCCAAGGTGGGATGTAGTAGGACTACGTCAAAACCCAGGAAAATTGTCCTGGAACACCTTCCACTCGCATGCCAAGAGTGAATTCAACAGGCAGGAGAGCGGCAGCCACCGTCCTGCAGCTGTCTGCGAGCTTCGCACACAAGCCGGCTTCTTCGCGGCTTCGTTCTTCGCCTATGCAAGCTACCGCGATCTCCGGCTGCCTGAGGCCAAGAAGCGGCAACTTCGCGCACAGATCACTGGAGCGGCAGCGGTGCGCTCCGAAGCGCCGCTTTTGCCGAAAGACGCCGGGAAGCGGCACTTGCTTTCGGCCAGCTGCGGAGCTCCGTATTCTGCCTCTCTAGTCGCCTACATCTTAGCGAAAAGCTTTTCCGCTCCAGTTCTCAAGGAGAAAGTGTCCCAGCACTGCTCACTTAGCCCGACCTTGCCAGGAAATGAGATTTGCTGCACATTCCAAGGACACTGCATTTTCCTGGGCAAGCTGCAACCTGCTGGCAGATGGCCGTGCTCTCTGCCCACTCCTGCCCAGTTCTTGGTACTAGCGGGCACGTTGCAGCCTGGCGAAGGCAAGAAACCTGGAGAGCTGTCACAGAGCAGAAGGGCAGCTGAGATGCTGAAAAGCAGCAAAGCTGAACTGCCTGCCTCAACTTCAGCAGTGTGTAATTGACTGAAGGCGAAAAACCAAGCAGCAGAGCAGCGGGCTTCTGTGCGCACTGAAGGCAATTGCAAGAATCCAGCAGCTGCTCCTAGCCAAGCACAGTCAACTGCCTGTGTTCTTGCTTCTTGACCAACTCACAGTTGCCCTTCTTCTCAGCAGCTGCCACCGTGTTCTCTGCATCTCGGAGCCTCTGGGGAGCAGCAAGAATTTCCAAGGTGGGATGCATGAAAACTAAAATAAAAACTCAGGAAGTTTGTCCTGGAACACCTTCTATTGGCATGCCAAGAGTGAATTCAACAGGCAGGAGAGCGGCAGCCACCGTCCTGCAGCTGTCTGCGAGCTTCGCACACAAGCCGGCTTCTTCGCGGCTTCGTTCTTTGCCTCTTGCAAGCTACCGCGATCTCCGGCTGCCTGAGGCCAAGAAGCGGCAACTTCGCGCACAGATCACTGGAGCGGCAGCGGTGCGCTCCGAAGCGCCGCTTTTGCCGAAAGACGCCGGGAAGCGGCACTTGCTTTCGGCCAGCTGCGGAGCTCCGTATTCTGCCTCTCTAGTCGCCTACATCTTAGCGAAAAGCTTTTCCGCTCCAGTTCTCAAGGAGAAAGTGTCCCAGCACTGCTCACTTAGCCCGACCTTGCCAGGAAATGAGATTTGCTGCACATTCCAAGGACACTGCATTTTCCTGGGCAAGCTGCAACCTGCTGGCAGATGGCCGTGCTCTCTGCCCACTCCTGCCCAGTTCTTGGTACTAGCGGGCACGTTGCAGCCTGGCGAAGGCAAGAAACCTGGAAAGCTGTCACAGAGCAGAAGGGCAGCTGAGATGCTGAAAAGCAGCAAAGCTGAACTGCCTGCCTCAACTTCAGCAGTGTGTAATTGACTGAAGGCGAAAAACCAAGCAGCAGAGCAGCGGGCTTCTGTGCGCACTGAAGGCAATTGCTAGAATCCAGCAGCTGCTCCTCGCCAAGCACAGTCAACTGCCTGTGTTCTTGCTTCTTGACCAACTCACAGTTGCCCTTCTTCTCAGCAGCTGCCACCGTGTTCTCTGCATCTCGGAGCCTCTGGGGAGCAGCAAGAATTTCCAAGGTGGGATGTAGTAGGACTACGTCAAAACCCAGGAAAATTGTCCTGGAACACCTTCCACTCGCATGCCAAGAGTGAATTCAACAGGCAGGAGAGCGGCAGCCACCGTCCTGCAGCTGTCTGCGAGCTTCGCACACAAGCCGGCTTCTTCGCGGCTTCGTTCTTCGCCTATGCAAGCTACCGCGATCTCCGGCTGCCTGAGGCCAAGAAGCGGCAACTTCGCGCACAGATCACTGGAGCGGCAGCGGTGCGCTCCGAAGCGCCGCTTTTGCCGAAAGACGCCGGGAAGCGGCACTTGCTTTCGGCCAGCTGCGGAGCTCCGTATTCTGCCTCTCTAGTCGCCTACATCTTAGCGCAAAGCTTTTCCGCTCCAGTTCTCAAGGAGAAAGTGTCCCAGCACTGCTCACTTAGCCCGACCTTGCCAGGAAATGAGATTTGCTGCACATTCCAAGGACACTGCATTTTCCTGGGCAAGCTGCAACCTGCTGGCAGATGGCCGTGCTCTCTGCCCACTCCTGCCCAGTTCTTGGTACTAGCGGGCACGTTGCAGCCTGGCGAAGGCAAGAAACCTGGAGAGCTGTCACAGAGCAGAAGGGCAGCTGAGATGCTGAAAAGCAGCAAAGCTGAACTGCCTGCCTCAACTTCAGCAGTGTGTAATTGACGGAAGGCGAAAAACCAAGCAGCAGAGCAGCGGGCTTCTGTGCGCACTGAAGGCAATTGCAAGAATCCAGCAGCTGCTCCTAGCCAAGCACAGTCAACTGCCTGTGTTCTTGCTTCTTGACCAACTCACAGTTGCCCTTCTTCTCAGCAGCTGCCACCGTGTTCTCTGCATCTCGGAGCCTCTGGGGAGCAGCAAAAATTTCCAAGGTGGGATGCATGAAAACTAAAATAAAAACTCAGGAAGTTTGTCCTGGAACACCTTCTATTGGCATGCCAAGAGTGAATTCAACAGGCAGGAGAGCGGCAGCCACCGTCCTGCAGCTGTCTGCGAGCTTCGCACACAAGCCGGCTTCTTCGCGGCTTCGTTCTTCGCCTCTTGCAAGCTACCGCGATCTCCGGCTGCCGGAGGCCAAGAAGCGGCAACTTCGCGCACAGATCACTGGAGCGGCAGCGGTGCGCTCCGAAGCGCCGCTTTTGCCGAAAGACGCCGGGAAGCGGCACTTGCTTTCGGCCAGCTGCGGAGCTCCGTATTCTGCCTCTCTAGTCGCCTACATCTTAGCGCAAAGCTTTTCCGCTCCAGTTCTCAAGGAGAAAGTGTCCCAGCACTGCTCACTTAGCCCGACCTTGCCAGGAAATGAGATTTGCTGCACATTCCAAGGACACTGCATTTTCCTGGGCAAGCTGCAACCTGCTGGCAGATGGCCGTGCTCTCTGCCCACTCCTGCCCAGTTCTTGGTACTAGCGGGCACGTTGCAGCCTGGCGAAGGCAAGAAACCTGGAAAGCTGTCACAGAGCAGAAGGGCAGCTGAGATGCTGAAAAGCAGCAAAGCTGAACTGCCTGCCTCAACTTCAGCAGTGTGTAATTGACTGAAGGCGAAAAACCAAGCAGCAGAGCAGCGGGCTTCTGTGCGCACTGAAGGCAATTGCTAGAATCCAGCAGCTGCTCCTCGCCAAGCACAGTCAACTGCCTGTGTTCTTGCTTCTTGACCAACTCACAGTTGCCCTTCTTCTCAGCAGCTGCCACCGTGTTCTCTGCATCTCGGAGCCTCTGGGGAGCAGCAAGAATTTCCAAGGTGGGATGTAGTAGGACTACGTCAAAACCCAGGCAAATTGTCCTGGAACACCTTCCACTCGCATGCCAAGAGTGAATTCAACAGGCTTGGAGAGCGGCAGCCACCGTCCTGCAGCTGTCTGCGAGCTTCGCACACAAGCCGGCTTCTTCGCGGCTTCGTTCTTCGCCTCTTGCAAGCTACCGCGATCTCCGGCTGCCTGAGGCGAAGAAGCGGCAACTTCGCGCACAGATGACTGGAGCGGCAGCGGTGCGCTCCGAAGCGCCGCTTTTGCCGAAAGACGCCGGGAAGCGGCACTTGCTTTCGGCCAGCTGCGGAGCTCCGTATTCTGCCTCTCGAGTCGCCTACATCTTAGCGAAAAGCTTTTCCGCTCCAGTTCTCAAGGAGAAAGTGTCCCAGCACTGCTCACTTAGCCCGACCTTGCCAGGAAATGAGATTTGCTGCACATTCCAAGGACACTGCATTTTCCTGGGCAAGCTGCAACCTGCTGGCAAATGGCCGTGCTCTCTGCCCACTCCTGCCCAGTTCTTGGTACTAGCGGGCACGTTACAGCCTGGCGAAGGCAAGAAACCTGGAGAGCTGTCACAGAGCAGAAGGGCAGCTGAGATGCTGAAAAGCAGCAAAGCTGAACTGCCTGCCTCAACTTCAGCAGTGTGTAATTGACGGAAGGCGAAAAACCAAGCAGCAGAGCAGCGGGCTTCTGTGCGCACTGAAGGCAATTGCTAGAATCCAGCAGCTGCTCCTCGCCAAGCACAGTCAACTGCCTGTGTTCTTGCTTCTTGACCAACTCACAGTTGCCCTTCTTCTCAGCAGCTGCCACCGTGTTCTCTGCATCTCGGAGCCTCTGGGGAGCAGCAAGAATTTCCAAGGTGGGATGTAGTAGGACTACGTCAAAACCCAGGAAAATTGTCCTGGAACACCTTCCACTCGCATGCCAAGAGTGAATTCAACAGGCTTGGAGAGCGGCAGCCACCGTCCTGCAGCTGTCTGCGAGCTTCGCACACAAGCCGGCTTCTTCGCGGCTTCGTTCTTCGCCTATGCAAGCTACCGCGATCTCCGGCTGCCTGAGGCCAAGAAGCGGCAACTTCGCGCACAGATCACTGGAGCGGCAGCGGTGCGCTCCGAAGCGCCGCTTTTGCCGAAAGACGCCGGGAAGCGGCACTTGCTTTCGGCCAGCTGCGGAGCTCCGTATTCTGCCTCTCTAGTCGCCTACATCTTAGCGAAAAGCTTTTCCGCTCCAGTTCTCAAGGAGAAAGTGTCCCAGCACTGCTCACTTAGCCCGACCTTGCCAGGAAATGAGATTTGCTGCACATTCCAAGGACACTGCATTTTCCTGGGCAAGCTGCAACCTGCTGGCAAATGGCCGCGCTCTCTGCCCACTCCTGCCCAGTTCTTGGTACTAGCGGGCACGTTGCAGCCTGGCGAAGGCAAGAAACCTGGAAAGCTGTCACAGAGCAGAAGGGCAGCTGAGATGCTGAAAAGCAGCAAAGCTGAACTGCCTGCCTCAACTTCAGCAGTGTGTAATTGACTGAAGGCGAAAAACCAAGAAGCAGAGCAGCGGGCTTCTGTGCGCACTGAAGGCAATTGCAAGAATCCAGCAGCTGCTCCTCGCCAAGCACAGTCAACTGCCTGTGTTCTTGCTTCTTGACCAACTCACAGTTGCCCTTCTTCTCAGCAGCTGCCACCGTGTTCTCTGCATCTCGGAGCCTCTGGGGAGCAGCAAGAATTTCCAAGGTGGGATGCATGAAAACTAAAATAAAAACTCAGGAAGTTTGTCCTGGAACACCTTCTATTGGCATGCCAAGAGTGAATTCAACAGGCAGGAGAGCGGCAGCCACCGTCCTGCAGCTGTCTGCGAGCTTCGCACACAAGCCGGCTTCTTCGCGGCTTCGTTCTTCGCCTCTTGCAAGCTACCGCGATCTCCGGCTGCCTGAGGCCAAGAAGCGGCAACTTCGCGCACAGATGACTGGAGCGGCAGCGGTGCGCTCCGAAGCGCCGCTTTTGCCGAAAGACGCCGGGAAGCGGCACTTGCTTTCGGCCAGCTGCGGAGCTCCGTATTCTGCCTCTCGAGTCGCCTACATCTTAGCGAAAAGCTTTTCCGCTCCAGTTCTCAAGGAGAAAGTGTCCCAGCACTGCTCACTTAGCCCGACCTTGCCAGGAAATGAGATTTGCTGCACATTCCAAGGACACTGCATTTTCCTGGGCAAGCTGCAACCTGCTGGCAGATGGCCGTGCTCTCTGCCCACTCCTGCCCAGTTCTTGGTACTAGCGGGCACGTTGCAGCCTGGCGAAGGCAAGAAACCTGGAGAGCCTTCACAGAGCAGAAGGGCAGCTGAGATGCTGAAAAGCAGCAAAGCTGAACTGCCTGCCTCAACTTCAGCAGTGTGTAATTGACTGAAGGCGAAACACGAAGCAGCAGAGCAGCGGGCTTCTGTGCGCACTGAAGGCAATTGCAAGAATCCAGCAGCTGCTCCTTGCCAAGCACAGGCAGCTGCCTGTGTTCTTGCTTCTTGACCAACTCACAGTTGCCTTTCTTTTCAGCAGCTGCCACCGTGTTCTCTGCATCTCGGAGCCTCTGGGGAGCAACAAGAATTTCCAAGGTGGGATGCATGAAAACCAAAATAAAAACTCAGGAAGGTTGTCCTGGAACACCTCCCATTGGCATGCCAAGAGTGAATTCAACAGGCAGGAGAGCGGCAGCCACCGTCCTGCAGCTGTCTGCGAGCTTCGCACACAAGCCGGCTTCTTCGCGGCTTCGTTCTTCGCCTATGCAAGCTACCGCGATCTCCGGCTGCCGGAGGCCAAGAAGCGGCAACTTTGCGCACAGATGACTGGAGCGGCAGCGGTGCGCTCCGAAGCGCCGCTTTTGCCGAAAGACGCCGGGAAGCGGCACTTGCTTTCGGCCAGCTGCGGAGCTGCGTATTCTGCCTCTCGAGTCGCCTACATCTTAGCGAAAAGCTTTTCCGCTCCAGTTCTCAAGGAGAAAGTGTCCCAGCACTGCTCACTTAGCCCGACCTTGCCAGGAAATAGGATTTGCTGCACATTCCAAGGACACTGCATTTTCCTGGGCAAGCTGCAACCTGCTGGCAGATGGCCGTGCTCTCTGCCCACTCCTGCCCAGTTCTTGGTACTAGCGGGCACGTTGCAGCCTGGCGAAGGCAAGAAACCTCGAGAGCTGTCACAGAGCAGAAGGGCAGCTGAGATGCTGAAAAGCAGCAAAGCTGAACAGCCTGCCTCAACTTCAGCAGTGTGTAATTGACTGAAGGCGAAAAACCAAGCGGCAAAGCAGCGGGCTTGACCCACACTTTTATTCTTAAAGACGTTCCATATGCAATACATTGCACAACTTTTTCATGCATATTCCACCCCTGGCCCCGCCTGTCCTCGCTTCTCACGCGAAGTAAGTCCACGCCCTTCTGGGCATGCGTGGTTTGCTGTGGTGGTCGTACGGGGGTCTCTTGGTGGTCCTGAGGCTGAAGATTGTGGTCTTCCTCATGATTGAACTTTTTAACTTTTCCTCTCTGCGCGTGCGCTTTTGGTCCTTTGGTGCTTATCTGAGTACGTCTGTCAGTCTTGATAGGCTTGGAGACAGAGGAGCTTCTTTATTTTAATTCAGAAGGAAAGGGTTCTTTCCTTCTTCTGGTATTGTTCTCTATGCAAGAAGCTTCAGAAATTTGCATTTTCCTATGCCCTTTGTACTAGGCAGAGGTTTCTTAAGTAAAAGGTTGAAAATTCAACACATAACTCTACAAGCTAAATTAGAAATGCTTCATTCATTTTGTTAACCTAACTCTAAAAATCTCTGCTTCAGTCCCCCCTTTTCTTAAAATAGATTAAATTCTTTTACTACAGGGGTCTTGATTTAAATTCTGATCTACTATCATGACCGTCCTCTTTCAGTAAGATTCTAGGAGTTCTAGAGAGTGATGTCAGACTGGCCATGTGTTTTAACATCCTCGAATTCTACATGAGTGTTAAAGTAGACATCATTAAACTTACAGTAACTAAAATTAATAGGATCATAATTGGGTGACATAAAGTCTTCTAAACAGTGTATTTCACTAGTTATGACTTGTGTTTATTAGCTAGTGATTGGTGCTGGATACACCAAGTTAAGAGACTTAACATACAGGAGGTTAGTGACATGTCTTGGGTAGACATTCTCTTTCGCACCCCATATGGTTTTTCATAAAGCAATTCAAAGTGGTTTAGCTTTTCTTTAGTCTTGGGTTTGGTTCGGATCTGCAGTAGTGCTAATGGGAGGGATTGAGTCCATGACAAATTAGCTTCTTGTCCCAATTGTACAATTTGTTGTTTGATCAAATGATTCATTTTTTTTACCTGACCACTTGATTGTGGGTTATATGGGGTGCGAAGTTCTCAGTCTATGTTCAAGTATTGGCTAACTTGTTGCACGAATTTTACAATAAAATGTGGTCCTCTATTTGAGGAGATTGTGGCCAGGACTCTAAAGCGTGGTATGTTTTCTTGTACCAATACCTTAGTTACTTCTTGAGCTTTAGAAGTCCTGGTGGGGAATGCTTCTGGCCATCCTGAAAAGGTATCTGTTAGCACCAGGAAAAACTTATACCCCCCTTTTCTTGGCAATTCTGTACAATCAATCTGCCATTGCTGCTCCGGCCCATGACCCTTCCTAATCTGGCTAAGCTTTGGTTTGGGAGTATTTTTGGGGTTGGTCTGGAGGCAAAGGTCACATTGTCGAGTTGTAAATGTCTAGTTATGCTAGAGCATCAATACCCCAATGGTTTTCTGGTGTTCTTCCTTTATTAGGGACCATCATAAATAGGAGGGTAGAACTAATTTTCCTTCTATGGTGGCCCATCCCTCTTGGTTATAGTCTCCTTTTTGCTCATAGATTAATTTTTTTTCTGGTTTGTTGTATCTTGGCTTACCTTTAGGGGAAATTTGCCCGTCTTGCTGCTTCTTTTGCTTCCCTATCTGCCAGCTCGTTTCCTTCTTCCAATTCGGAGTTGATCTTCTGATGTGCCTTAATGTGCATGATCGCTACTTTCTCTGGCAACTGGACTGCTGCTAGAAGTCGCAGTACTTCTGATGCATCTTTAATATTTTTCCCTTGAGACTTCAGCAGTCCTCTCTCTTTCTAAATGGCTCTGTGAGCATGCACTACTCCAAATGCATACTTTGAGTCCGTGTATATGTTTATTTCTTTCCCTCTTGCCAATTCTAGGGCCCGAGTTAGAGCAATTATCTCGGCCTTCTGTGCAGAGGTATTTGTTGGCAGGGGCCCAGATGATATTACTTCCTTGCACGTTGGAACTGCCTAGCCGGCGTGCCGTTTTCCACTGATTATAACTGCTTCCATCAGTAAACGAGACTTCTGCATTCTCGAGAGGGGTGTCCTTCGAGTCAGGGCAGCTGGAGTAGGTGGCTTCAATGGTCTCCAGGCAGTCATGTTCCACTGGTATCCCTTGGTTTCTACTGAGGAAGGAGGCTGGATTGACAATGTTAGCCACTACTATCTCTACATCATCTTGCTCCGCTATGATAGCTTGGTATCTCAGGAGCCGTTGTGGGGAAAGCCAATGCCCACCTTTTACCTCTAGCACTGCAGACACTGTGTGAGACACTAGCACAGTTCTTTTCTGGCCTAGGGTGAATTTGTGTGCCTCTTGGATGTTCAGGACGACTGCTGCAACAGCTCTGAGGCACCCAGGCCACCCTTTAGCTGCTGTATCCAATTGCTTAGAGAAGTAAGCCACTGCTCTCCGATATGGGCCCAGGTCCTGTGCTAGTATTCCTAAGGCGATTCCTTGCTTCTCATGGGAGAATAAAAGGAAAGGCTTACTCACGTCCGGCAATCTCAGGGCTGGAGCTGACATGAGGGCTTTTTTCAGCTGGTTGAAAGCTTGCGTAGCTTCCTTTGTCTCTTGGATGTTCCTGCTTTCAATTGCAATCAGTTCATAGAAGGGCTTAACAAACAGTCCATAGTTATAGATCCATAACCTGCACCACCCTGTCATCCTCAGGAAAGTTCGTAGTTCCTTTACCGTCTGAGGTTTTGGGGTCTGGCATATTGCCTCCTTCCGGCTTTGGCCCAAGGTACGTTGTCTAGCACTGACTTCCTAACCCAGATAAGTTACTTTCTGTTTTACTACTTGGGCTTTTTTCTTTGATACTCGGTACCCTTGGAGCCCCAAAAAGTTCAAGAGGCTTATCGTCCAGGCCGTGCATGCTTCCCTTGTCCGTGTGGCTATCAGGATGTCATCTACGTACTCTAGCAACTTCCCTTCCTCTGGAGGGGCTTCTCAGGTCTCTAATTCTTTTGCAAGTTGTTCTCCAAACAAAGTGGGTGAGTTTTTGAATCCTTGTGGGAGTCTGGTCCATGTCAGTTGAGTTCTTGGCCCGCTCTTAGGATTTTCCCATTCAAATGCAAAAATTTTCTGGCTTCGTGGATAGGAAGGCAAAAGAAGGCATCTTTTAAATCTAAAACGGTAAACCAAGTTAGCTCGGGGGTTAAGCAAGTTAATAACGTGTAGGGATTGGCCACCACAGGATACAGATCCTCAGTGACCTTGTTTATGGCCCGCAGATCCTGTACTAACCGGTATGACCCATCAGGTTTACCAACTGGTAGGATAGGGGTATTAACACTTACATAACATAAGTTGGAACAAGGTATTATAGACAATATCATGGTCATCAATGGAAGCAATATTTGATGGAACTTTTTCAGTTCTGAGGGTTCGTAACTTGTGTTTGTCGGTGACAGCAGGGAAGCACAGTGAGGCTGCTTAACAGGGCAGGATGCATACATATACTTTCCTTCGTCTACATTCACTTAACTTTATTTTACTTACTCTTACACATAACAAAACAACCACAACAACAAGGTACCTTTTCTTTTTCAACACACCTATTACACTTGTAGGTGTCCCTGGCTAGTCCCAGTGTTCTTGGATACCCCTCAATCTAGCTGTGTGGTTCCCAACTCTAGATCCTGTCAGACTTCTCTTCAAACTGGCAAAATTTTTACTCAATCTTGGCTGCTCTCAACAACCCAGCAAACTTAATTCTGGGTGCTCTTGGAATGTTAATCCCTCAACCCAGCAGGTTTGACTTAACCCTGGATGCTCTTGGAACATTAATCCCTCAATCCAGCAGGTTTGAATCAACCCTGGATGCTCTTGGAACATTAATCCCTCAATCCAGCAGGTTTGAATCAACCCTGGATGCTCTTGGAATATTAATCCCTCAATCCAGCAGGTTTGATCTTGGATGTTCTCGGGCATTCTTATCCCTCAATCCAGCAGAATTTTTAGGGGCCCCTCCTACACATTTTACCTTTTATTTTTCCCCAATAGATTATGCCAAGAAAACCCTCTTTTAACCTTTTCATTAATTTTTTTTCCTAATTAATTACCTTTTACTCCCCCCCCCCCCCCCCCCCACTAAGGGGTCCCACTCTTTCTCTGAGACCCAGTCCCAGGGGGGTTCTCTCACTCTTTCTATTACTCGCTTCGTCTCTTTACTGGCCGCTTTTCTCGCGAAAAAGACGGAAACGCAGCATGGGAGACTGCCGCTCTCGCTTAGCAGGTCTGGGGTAACCAGCCCGCCTCTGTCACGATCCGTTTCTTGCGGGGTGTCGTGATGGTTCTTTTCACCCATCCCAAAAGTGCAACAAAGGCAAACAACAAGGGACTATCAGTTAATCACAACAAATGCACCTTTAGTAGGGGCCAAAACAGTAAACGCGATAGTGGGGATCTGAAAGGAGATAAAAGGTTAGAGAGAGAACAGGGCTATGGGAATAGCTACCAACACAGGCGAGATCCTCAGTGCTCCGGACGATGGGGATCCGTCTGTCGTGTCGGGGGAGTCTTCGAAGTTCTGGTCGACTCGGGGCTCCAATTATAGTCCACAGAGGAGAGAGGGGGGGAACAAGTGTAATAATGAAAGTCCATTGTAATCGCCCCGAGGGAACGGGTGAGTCCACAGAAACCACCAAAGCAAGACGAATCCAATGAAGAATAAGTCCATTTGAATCACTGAAGGGAAACAGGTCATGTCATTAGTGGTCAGACCACCAATTTCCCCTCCTCCCTATAGCAGGGGTCTCAGTCTCAGTCCTTGGGAGGAGGGTTCTCATTCTTTCTTTGTCACAGTGGTAACGAGGCAGATGAGGGGTCTTCAGTGAAGGACCGCGAGAGTCACCCCAAAAGTTCATTGGGCTTAAGAACGGAGATTAGAAGCAGGCCGCGCATCAGGCTGTCCCGTGCTGGCTCCATGTCAGGTCTTTGCCAAGTCCTTGCCAACTCCTTGCCAAGTTCTTACCAGGCCTAGTTGGGAACAGCCAGCATGACGGTTCAGTGGTCCCACCTGCGCTGTGTCCTGTTCTAAGCTGGAACTACAGTGGGGGAAGGGATTCTTTCTTGTGGCAATCGGAAGGCAGAATGGAAAATGAGGGGATTCTGACAGGCTCTTACACCACCCCGTGACTGACGATTGCCCTCGAAAGATCTTCATCAGCAGGATTCCATGGTGTCGTCGTGGAGTCTTCAGGACTCGTCAAGTGTTGGCAGCAGGTCCCAGGGAAAAGAGAAGAGGAAAAGGGAAAGAAAGAGAAAACGGGAAAACTAAAACAATCACAACATATTAGTAATCACAACAAATTATAATTAAACAATAAGCAAAATACAATTAGTAAATCAATAATAGTTATTTAAATAATAATCAATATGAATCAATTAAACAATAAATTGATCAAATAATAAACCAGTATCATCAATATTAAACAGTAAAGTAATAAACCTAGTATAATCGATATTACTCAGTACAATTTTATAAACAATAAACAAAAATAATTAAAACAGCGATTAGAACAAATCATAAAAGAAAATGATGTAAAACATATCTTCTAACCTTATCATCTTCTTGTGTCTACTGTCCTGGGAACATCTCTAGTGTAAAGGATGTCGGCCAAGTGGTGTGCATTAATTATAGATGTTAATTTTGTTCATCGTTTCATCATTCTCCAATTTACAATAAGCAAGATTACTGATAAAACAAAACCAATCATAACTAAAATCAGAAGAACAACAATGGGATGACACAATTTCTTCAGGATACCGGTGGCGGTGGGTGACCACCCGAAAAGGGTATCCCACCACTTGTGCTCGGCATCACTTTTCACCCTTTCTACAACACGATGTATTTCTTGCACATGATGATGAACAGTTACCAGAGTTTTCTGTCCATTCCCCTTGATTTTTCCTAGGATCTCTATTAGATCTTGATGAAGTAATAATTGCTTTACCAGAGAAAGGTTCATCCCAATGGGAGTAGGCAGTAGCTTGTGAATCAACGTGAGATTGGATTCTAAAAGTTCATGTGAAGTAACTGGAGCTACAAAAGAAAAATCACATCCTGCAATTTTAGTAAAGTTGCAAGCACAAAAATTTGAATGATTTTTAGTAGCTGCTACTGTACTTTCTATAAACACAGTATCCCAAGCGGTTCTGAAGCAGGCACACCCATTGTCTGTAGATACAAGGACTGTTTCAGAAGTCTCGTTAGGATGAATATCAAAATGACAGCTATTTTGTTCTGTCTCCAGACAAATATCTTGAGCTACAATTGCATTACCTTCACAGATAAACCCTAGTTGTTCTCAGATGGTACAGGACTCTAAATTGACAGTTTGCCATTTGTCATCAATTTGACGGGCCCATTCTCTATGTTCAGAAGGATAGAAAGTGGGTCCATCATGATTTAATCCTAGTGCAATGATAGGGAATATCAAATGCACCCAGGCATTTCTTATGGTCAACGCAAATGCTGTGGCTGTGTTTGTGTTAGGGTCATAGGTAAAATTCACTAAATTCCACCAGGATTGGAAATCTCTTTCAAAGTCAGTGGCACTGTCCCAGACTATTTTCCTAATTTCAGTGGGAAAAGTGCCTTCTTCACCTTCTCTTATAATTGAGGCAGCAACTGACTGCATCCATCATTGAGCCTGGATACGGCTAAGAGCTAAGGAAACGTTGCTTTGTGCGGCATTAAGTGCATCAATGATCAATTTGCTATTATTTACATTTATCTTTTCCCAATTTGCTAGAATGTTTGATAGCAACCACTGATGTGTTCCCAAGGCTGATAAGGACGATTGCAGTGGTTGTTGTATTTTGGTTAAATCTTTAGTTGTGGAAGCCAATTTATTCATTCATACTTCTGAATCAATACTATTTAGGATTCCCAATCCTGTTCCCACAAGACCAGTTATGTCTCTTGGCAGCCGGTTTTTAGGAGGCTTCCACTGTCGCAGCCAGGTTGTCCAAGCCTGAAAAGAGGTCTGCAAAAAGGGTGAACAAGCTGGTTGTATTTCTCAGATATTGTTTTGCATCAGCAATTTGACTTGTTTAAGAGACCATAACAGATTAAACAATATCTGTTGTTGGCCAGTTTTCCTGATTCTATATGGTCCAATTTCAAAAATTTTCGGGCTAAGTGTAACCAGTGGTTGGGTGGTAGGTGTCACAACATTAACATCAAGTCCTACTCCAGTATTTGAATCAATACTTTCAACTTAAAAAACAAAAACAAAAACAAAAACAAAACAAAACAAAAAAAAAGTGCTTCAGTATTTTTGGACCAAAACCAAACTACTTCTACAGTTTGTGTTCACGTGAAATTGTGCCAACAATCCTGTATGCTTGGCTGCGTACAAACCTTTTTGTGCTTCAAGAGATCCTTTCACTTTTTCTGCATGCTACCACAATTAGTTCAGACCACGGTCACTCAGCTGCTTTCTGGCCATGGGGTTGCGGTAGGATGCAGAAAAGTATTACCAGTTTTATCATGGATTAGGTGGTCTTCATGTCCCTCGGAGTTCTTCTGAGAAAGTAAACACAACAGAATTCTGCCGCCGAGAGGCAGAAAAGTTAGAATGATGGAATTATCCAGCATGTATTTGTCCAATGCTCTTTCCCTAGAGCACCAGAGGATTCCCATGCATATTTCTTCAGAGGGGGTTTTAGCACAAGTGCTACTAGTCCTATAGTAAGAGAGGTCCACCAGAACAGGTTGGCCAGGGTCATGAGCTGGATTATTAGGATCATTTGGTACAGAGCATAGGAGTCAGTGTAGATGCAGACCAAAGAGGAATTCTGTGCTTCTCGTTGAAAAACACTCCAGACAGCTATCAGCTCCCCACTGTGTGTACTACCTTCTCCCTCTGTAATCATTTGCTCACCAGAGGAAAAGTGGAGGGCTTCTGCCCTAGATTTCCATCCTTTTCCTTCCCCTTTAGCAAAAGCATCAGTAAACCAAGAGTTTGCTGATTGTTCGGGGCAGAAAGGAGGGGTTACTTTGATTACAGAGGCAGGTTTGTCCAAGCTCTCAGTTTCTTGGATTGCTAAAGTTTTTACAGCTCCTTCTGTCATTGAGAAGAAGTTACAGTAATGTTCAACCTGAGCATACCACTTTCTCACTGAGGCCCTCTGGGCCACCCCGTCAGGAGGGGGACTCCCACTAGTGACTGTCTTACTAACCTTGAAGGGGCCTCTCAATACAATTGGTTGTTTTTGTGCAATTTTTTCTACTTCTAGGAAAGCTAAGATAACCATCAACAATCCTTTTTCCCAGGTAGTGTATCTTTTCTCAGCATCTTTGGAACCACGGGAATCAAAACCAACAGGTCTTGTCGGAGCCTCAGGACCCCGCTGCCATATGTGTACTGACAGCCCTGAGGAGGCAAATGCCCATTCCACCTGGAAAGGATCTGTAGGATGGATAGGGCCCAGTGCTTGATGAGCTGTTGCTTCAAAAATCAGCAATTGCAATGCTGACTCCTGAGAAAGACTCCAATCCCATTTCACCCCTTTCCTCAACAAGTCATAAAGGGGAACAAATGGGTCGTTCCAGTGACTAGGAAATCTGTCTGGTCTTTCTACAGGAGATACAGCTGCTATCGTTTTTGGAAGGAGAATTGCTGTAGGTTTGAGTGATTCTGGAAGCCCACAAATTCAAGGGGTCATTATCTTGGGCTTCACAGGTAATTGCATCAGGGATTCAAAGCCAGGAATTCATTTCTTTTGGTGAGTCATTTGCAGGCAAGCAGCTTTGTGCACATTTTCCAAGAGCTGGTCGGGGGTACTAATTCTAGCTATGGGATCTCCCCTTTCCAAGGGGCTTGTTCCCCCGGCCCAAAAAGCTGCACGCTGTGTCAGGGACCATGTGTCACCTTTCTCTCCTGTTGTTAAGAAGACACCATGTCCCCAATACCCACTGGCTTCCTGTTCAGTGAATTGAATTTGATCACCACCAGTGAGGGACACCCGGAAAACATATTCTGTTTCTGATTCATGTGGAGGCTGTCCGTATTCCCTTTTAAGCTTAGCTAGCTCGGTGGCCGTGTTTAGTTGTGATGGTATGCGTTTGGTTGTGATGTGAGGTTCCAGATCATCATCACTGAGATAGTTCTACTCTGTTTTAATCAAGGGTCTCAAGTGATGGCAGCAATGTTCCCCACAATTACTTGCTGCTTCAAGTTCTTGATGAGGATAGATTTGTTTAATGTGAGGAGTTTCCTTCTCCTCAAGCTCTGTAGAGGAATCAGCATGATGTGATTTGTTAATATGTTCCTCTGTTAAGGCAGCTCGCAATGCATAGATCACATTTTTTTGCTTCATAGAACTGTTTTTGCAAAATTTCAACTAGATTTTGAAGGGAGTCTATTATAGCATGTTCCTCACTTCTTCGCTGGAAGCCATTTTCTATAGCTGCCATAAGACAAGCTCCCAAAACTGAGCAGAAGATAGTTTTATTTTTGCCCAGTTTGAATTTTGTTTCATGTTGTAATGAACACACTCTATCAATAACATTTTCTAAGTTCAACCAATTACTCTGTGCCCATTTTTCTCCTTCTGTAGAAGGTTTGGCATTGTGTTTGGCTAGTAGTGCATAAAATTCAGCTTTAATTTCAAGGCTAAGATTGTCACTCATTTTGTGAAGGGACCAAAACCACGACAGGGAGCTACAAACTTAAGTTCCACAAAACTACACAGCCCTCGCTGTGTCGCCCTTCGCTTCCCTGGCTGGGTGAAAGGACAATAATCTGCCTGGGAGGCTCTGCTTAGTTGCTTCAAGTTGTCCCTTCCTTCCCAGACCACATACACACAACAACAACAAAACAACAGTGTCCCGCCCTTTGCACTAAGGGATCCTTTATGAATTGCCAAAGACAGTATGGGTGCCTTTTCAGCTGCAACCCTTCTGTCTAGACAGAAATCCTGTCCGTGACGCCAATTTTAATGTCACGATCCGTTTCTTGCGGGGTGTCGTGATGGTTCTTTTCACCCATCCCAAAAGTGCAACAAAGGCAAACAACAAGGGACTATCAGTTAATCACAACAAATGCACCTTTAGTAGGGGCCAAAACAGTAAACGCGATAGTGGGGATCTGAAAGGAGATAAAAGGTTAGAGAGAGAAGAGGGATATGGGAATAGCTACCAACACAGGCGAGATCCTCAGTGCTCCGGACGATGGGGATCCGTCTGTCGTGTCGGGGGAGTCTTCGAAGTTCTGGTCGACTCGGGGCTCCAATTATAGTCCACAGAGGAGAGAGGGGGGGAACAAGTGTAATAATGAAAGTCCATTGTAATCGCCCCGAGGGAACGGGTGAGTCCACAGAAACCACCAAAGCAAGACGAATCCAATGAAGAATAAGTCCATTTGAATCACTGAAGGGAAACAGGTCATGTCATTAGTGGTCAGACCACCAATTTCCCCTCCTCCCTATAGCAGGGGTCTCAGTCTCAGTCCTTGGGAGGAGGGTTCTCATTCTTTCTTTGTCACAGTGGTAACGAGGCAGATGAGGGGTCTTCAGTGAAGGACCGCGAGAGTCACCCCAAAAGTTCATTGGGCTTAAGAACGGAGATTAGAAGCAGGCCGCGCATCAGGCTGTCCCGTGCTGGCTCCATGTCAGGTCTTTGCCAAGTCCTTGCCAACTCCTTGCCAAGTTCTTACCAGGCCTAGTTGGGAACAGCCAGCATGACGGTTCAGTGGTCCCACCTGTGCTGTGTCCTGTTCTAAGCCGGAACTACAGTGGGGGAAGGGATTCTTTCTTGTGGCAATCGGAAGGCAGAATGGAAAATGAGGGGCTTCTGACGGGCTCTTACAGCCTCGCATTCACACACATTCATCCCCCCTTTATTCGCCCTGTAATGCAAAGGATCTCCCAGTTGCCGAGCCGTGGGGGCTTTTAGCCGCTCGGCACGAAGCTCGGGTAGCTGGTACATCTGAGGGTCCACCAGAAGAACGGGAGGGACACTCGGGCTGCTGAAATCCTGCTCGTTGATTGAAGGGTCGCAGAAGGGGCAAACAGGGAGACAACGAAGCAGTAGAGAGGCAGATTCCGAGAGGCCCGAAGGGCGGGGTGAGGATTCTTTTACTGCGTAGGGGTAGGAGGGTTTAGCATTCGAGGGTACAATCGGGAGAAGGCTAAAGGGAGGGGAAATATAACATTAACCAGTGGGGAAAAGGGAAAGGAGTGTTCTTGGTGGAAGAACCGTGGAACAGAGAAGATTCTAGGCTAAGGGGCAGACTTGAACAACAACTGACAGGACAGGGGGAGGGTACAATTCTCTTCCGAAAGGGGGTGGAGAACTCATACAACTGCTGTTTCCCATGGCAACCCTAGACTGCCTTCCCCAACCCCTCCCCCTGCACCAGTGACAGCTTTTAACACTGAAGGGCAGTGCTATTGTATAACAAACACTTAATTCTTAGCCCAGCCGGGCTCGCTGGCTACTTTTGCAAGCTTTTTACCAACTAGCGATGCTTGTAAGCGGTGCTTGTAACTCCTAGCTTGTACCACGCTCCCACTAGCTGCGCTATCAGCTAGCGGCGTTCAAAGCAGCTCCTCAAACCGCGGCTTGTGCCCGCGCGCCCGCTGCGCTATCAGCTGGGCCGCGCCTAAAGCACCTTTGCAAGCCCCGACTGAAACGATACGCGGAAGAAATCAATAGACTCCATAACCTGGGGTAGTTATGAAGTGGGTACGTATGTCAGCGCCCGGCACAAGTGAGATAGCTCTCCAAAACTTGTGCCCCGAGCCTCAGTCTGACCCACACTTTTATTCTTAAAGACGTTCCATATGCAATACATTGCACAACTTTTTCATGCATATTCCACCCCTGGCCCCGCCTGTCCTCGCTTCTCATGCGAAGTAAGTCCACGCCCTTCTGGGCATGTGTGGTTTGCTGTGGTGGTCGTACGGGGGTCTCTTGGTGGTCCTGAGGCTGAAGATTGTGTTCTTCCTCATGATTGAACTTTTGAACTTTTCCTCTCTGCGCGTGCGCTTTTGGTCCTTTGGTGCTTATCTGAGTACGTCTGTCAGTCTTGATAGGCTTGGAGACAGAGGAGCTTCTTTATTTTAATTCAGAAGGAAAGGGTTCTTTCCTTCTTCTGGTATTGTTCTTCATGCAAGAAGCTTCAGAAATTTGCATTTTCCTTTGCCCTTTGTATTAGGCAGAGGTTTCTTAAGCAAAAGGTTGAAAATTCAACACATAACTCTACAAGCTAAATTAAAAATGCTTAATTCATTTTGTTAACCTAACTCTAAAAATCTCTATTACACCTCGAGAGCTGTCACAGAGCAGAAAGCAGCTGAGATGCTGAAAAGCAGCAAAGCTGAACTGCCTGCCTCAGCTTCAGCAATGTGCAATTGACTGAAGGCGAAACACGAAGCAGCAGAGCAGCGGGCTTCTGTGCGCACTGAAGGCAATTGCAAGAATCCAGCAGCTGCTCCTTGCCAAGCACAGGCAGCTGCCTGTGTTCTTGCTTCTTGACCAACTCACAGTTGCCTTTCTTTTCAGCAGCTGCCACCGTGTTCTCTGCATCTCGGAGCCTCTGGGGAGCAACAAGAATTTCCAAGGTGGGATGCATGAAAACCAAAATAAAAACTCAGGAAGGTTGTCCTGGAACACCTCCCATTGGCATGCCAAGAGTGAATTCAAGAGGCAGGAGAGCGGCAGCCACCGTCCTGCAGCTGTCTGCGAGCTTCGCACACAAGCCGGCTTCTTCGCGGCTTCGTTCTTCGCCTATGCAAGCTACCGCGATCTCCGGCTGCCGGAGGCCAAGAAGCGGCAACTTCGCGCACAGATGACTGGAGCGGCAGCGGTGCGCTCCGAAGCGCCGCTTTTGCCGAAAGACGCCGGGAAGCGGCACTTGCTTTCGGCCAGCTGCGGAGCTGCGTATTCTGCCTCTCGAGTCGCCTACATCTTAGCGAAAAGCTTTTCCGCTCCAGTTCTCAAGGAGAAAGTGTCCCAGCACTGCTCACTTAGCCCGACCTTGCCAGGAAATAGGATTTGCTGCACATTCCAAGGACACTGCATTTTCCTGGGCAAGCTGCAACCTGCTGGCAGATGGCCGTGCTCTCTGCCCACTCCTGCCCAGTTCTTGGTACTAGCGGGCACGTTGCAGCCTGGCGAAGGCAAGAAACCTCGAGAGCTGTCACAGAGCAGAAGGGCAGCTGAGATGCTGAAAAGCAGCAAAGCTGAACAGCCTGCCTCAACTTCAGCAGTGTGTAATTGACTGAAGGCGAAAAACCAAGCGGCAAAGCAGCGGGCTTGACCCACACTTTTATTCTTAAAGACGTTCCATATGCAATACATTGCACAACTTTTTCATGCATATTCCACCCCTGGCCCCGCCTGTCCTCGCTTCTCACGCGAAGTAAGTCCACGCCCTTCTGGGCATGCGTGGTTTGCTGTGGTGGTCGTACGGGGGTCTCTTGGTGGTCCTGAGGCTGAAGATTGTGGTCTTCCTCATGATTGAACTTTTTAACTTTTCCTCTCTGCGCGTGCGCTTTTGGTCCTTTGGTGCTTATCTGAGTACGTCTGTCAGTCTTGATAGGCTTGGAGACAGAGGAGCTTCTTTATTTTAATTCAGAAGGAAAGGGTTCTTTCCTTCTTCTGGTATTGTTCTCTATGCAAGAAGCTTCAGAAATTTGCATTTTCCTATGCCCTTTGTACTAGGCAGAGGTTTCTTAAGTAAAAGGTTGAAAATTCAACACATAACTCTACAAGCTAAATTAGAAATGCTTCATTCATTTTGTTAACCTAACTCTAAAAATCTCTGCTTCAGTCCCCCCTTTTCTTAAAATAGATTAAATTCTTTTACTACAGGGGTCTTGATTTAAATTCTGATCTACTATCATGACCGTCCTCTTTCAGTAAGATTCTATGAGTTCTAGAGAGTGATGTCAGACTGGCCATGTGTTTTAACATCCTCGAATTCTACATGAGTGTTAAAGTAGACATCATTAAACTTACAGTAACTAAAATTAATAGGATCATAATTGGGTGACATAAAGTCTTCTAAACAGTGTATTTCACTAGTTATGACTTGTGTTTATTAGCTAGTGATTGGTGCTGGATACACCAAGTTAAGAGACTTAACATACAGGAGGTTAGTGACATGTCTTGGGTAGACATTCTCTTTCGCACCCCATATGGTTTTTCATAAAGCAATTCAAAGTGGTTTAGCTTTTCTTTAGTCTTGGGTTTGGTTCGGATCTGCAGTAGTGCTAATGGGAGGGATTGAGTCCATGACAAATTAGCTTCTTGTCCCAATTGTACAATTTGTTGTTTGATCAAATGATTCATTTTTTTTACCTGACCACTTGATTGTGGGTTATATGGGGTGCGAAGTTCTCAGTCTATGTTCAAGTATTGGCTAACTTGTTGCACGAATTTTACAATAAAATGTGGTCCTCTATTTGAGGAGATTGTGGCCAGGACTCTAAAGCGTGGTATGTTTTCTTGTACCAATACCTTAGTTACTTCTTGAGCTTTAGAAGTCCTGGTGGGGAATGCTTCTGGCCATCCTGAAAAGGTATCTGTTAGCACCAGGAAAAACTTATACCCCCCTTTTCTTGGCAATTCTGTACAATCAATCTGCCATTGCTGCTCCGGCCCATGACCCTTCCTAATCTGGCTAAGCTTTGGTTTGGGAGTATTTTTGGGGTTGGTCTGGAGGCAAAGGTCACATTGTCGAGTTGTAAATGTCTAGTTATGCTAGAGCATCAATACCCCAATGGTTTTCTGGTGTTCTTCCTTTATTAGGGACCATCATAAATAGGAGGGTAGAACTAATTTTCCTTCTATGGTGGCCCATCCCTCTTGGTTATAGTCTCCTTTTTGCTCATAGATTAATTTTTTTTCTGGTTTGTTGTATCTTGGCTTACCTTTAGGGGAAATTTGCCCGTCTTGCTGCTTCTTTTGCTTCCCTATCTGCCAGCTCGTTTCCTTCTTCCAATTCGGAGTTGATCTTCTGATGTGCCTTAATGTGCATGATCGCTACTTTCTCTGGCAACTGGACTGCTGCTAGAAGTCGCAGTACTTCTGATGCATCTTTAATATTTTTCCCTTGAGACTTCAGCAGTCCTCTCTCTTTCTAAATGGCTCTGTGAGCATGCACTACTCCAAATGCATACTTTGAGTCCGTGTATATGTTTATTTCTTTCCCTCTTGCCAATTCTAGGGCCCGAGTTAGAGCAATTATCTCGGCCTTCTGTGCAGAGGTATTTGTTGGCAGGGGCCCAGATGATATTACTTCCTTGCACGTTGGAACTGCCTAGCCGGCGTGCCGTTTTCCACTGATGATATAACTGCTTCCATCAGTAAACGAGACTTCTGCATTCTCGAGAGGGGTGTCCTTCGAGTCAGGGCAGCTGGAGTAGGTGGCTTCAATGGTCTCCAGGCAGTCATGTTCCACTGGTATCCCTTGGTTTCTACTGAGGAAGGAGGCTGGATTGACAATGTTAGCCACTACTATCTCTACATCATCTTGCTCCGCTATGATAGCTTGGTATCTCAGGAGCCGTTGTGGGGAAAGCCAATGCCCACCTTTTACCTCTAGCACTGCAGACACTGTGTGAGACACTAGCACAGTTCTTTTCTGGCCTAGGGTGAATTTGTGTGCCTCTTGGATGTTCAGGACGACTGCTGCAACAGCTCTGAGGCACCCAGGCCACCCTTTAGCTGCTGTATCCAATTGCTTAGAGAAGTAAGCCACTGCTCTCCGATATGGGCCCAGGTCCTGTGCTAGTATTCCTAAGGCGATTCCTTGCTTCTCATGGGAGAATAAAAGGAAAGGCTTACTCACGTCCGGCAATCTCAGGGCTGGAGCTGACATGAGGGCTTTTTTCAGCTGGTTGAAAGCTTGCGTAGCTTCCTTTGTCTCTTGGATGTTCCTGCTTTCAATTGCAATCAGTTCATAGAAGGGCTTAACAAACAGTCCATAGTTATAGATCCATAACCTGCACCACCCTGTCATCCTCAGGAAAGTTCGTAGTTCCTTTACCGTCTGAGGTTTTGGGGTCTGGCATATTGCCTCCTTCCGGCTTTGGCCCAAGGTACGTTGTCTAGCACTGACTTCCTAACCCAGATAAGTTACTTTCTGTTTTACTACTTGGGCTTTTTTCTTTGATACTCGGTACCCTTGGAGCCCCAAAAAGTTCAAGAGGCTTATCGTCCAGGCCGTGCATGCTTCCCTTGTCCGTGTGGCTATCAGGATGTCATCTACGTACTCTAGCAACTTCCCTTCCTCTGGAGGGGCTTCTCAGGTCTCTAATTCTTTTGCAAGTTGTTCTCCAAACAAAGTGGGTGAGTTTTTGAATCCTTGTGGGAGTCTGGTCCATGTCAGTTGAGTTCTTGGCCCGCTCTTAGGATTTTCCCATTCAAATGCAAAAATTTTCTGGCTTCGTGGATAGGAAGGCAAAAGAAGGCATCTTTTCAATCTAAAACGGTAAACCAAGTTAGCTCGGGGGTTAAGCAAGTTAATAACGTGTAGGGATTGGCCACCACAGGATACAGATCCTCAGTGACCTTGTTTATGGCCCGCAGATCCTGTACTAACCGGTATGACCCATCAGGTTTACCAACTGGTAGGATAGGGGTATTAACACTTACATAACATAAGTTGGAACAAGGTATTATAGACAATATCATGGTCATCAATGGAAGCAATATTTGATGGAACTTTTTCAGTTCTGAGGGTTCGTAACTTGTGTTTGTCGGTGACAGCAGGGAAGCACAGTGAGGCTGCTTAACAGGGCAGGATGCATACATATACTTTCCTTCGTCTACATTCACTTAACTTTATTTTACTTACTCTTACACATAACAAAACAACCACAACAACAAGGTACCTTTTCTTTTTCAACACACCTATTACACTTGTAGGTGTCCCTGGCTAGTCCCAGTGTTCTTGGATACCCCTCAATCTAGCTGTGTGGTTCCCAACTCTAGATCCTGTCAGACTTCTCTTCAAACTGGCAAAATTTTTACTCAATCTTGGCTGCTCTCAACAACCCAGCAAACTTAATTCTGGGTGCTCTTGGAATGTTAATCCCTCAACCCAGCAGGTTTGACTTAACCCTGGATGCTCTTGGAACATTAATCCCTCAATCCAGCAGGTTTGAATCAACCCTGGATGCTCTTGGAACATTAATCCCTCAATCCAGCAGGTTTGAATCAACCCTGGATGCTCTTGGAATATTAATCCCTCAATCCAGCAGGTTTGATCTTGGATGTTCTCGGGCATTCTTATCCCTCAATCCAGCAGAATTTTTAGGGGCCCCTCCTACACATTTTACCTTTTATTTTTCCCCAATAGATTATGCCAAGAAAACCCTCTTTTTACCTTTTCATTAATTTTTTTTCCTAATTAATTACCTTTTACTCCCCCCCCCCCCCCCCCCACTAAGGGGTCCCACTCTTTCTCTGAGACCCAGTCCCAGGGGGGTTCTCTCACTCTTTCTATTACTTGCTTCGTCTCTTTACTGGCCGCTTTTCTCGCGAAAAAGACGGAAACGCAGCATGGGAGACTGCCGCTCTCGCTTAGCAGGTCTGGGGTAACCAGCCCGCCTCTGTCACGATCCGTTTCTTGCGGGGTGTCGTGATGGTTCTTTTCACCCATCCCAAAAGTGCAACAAAGGCAAACAACAAGGGACTATCAGTTAATCACAACAAATGCACCTTTAGTAGGGGCCAAAACAGTAAACGCGATAGTGGGGATCTGAAAGGAGATAAAAGGTTAGAGAGAGAACAGGGCTATGGGAATAGCTACCAACACAGGCGAGATCCTCAGTGCTCCGGACGATGGGGATCCGTCTGTCGTGTCGGGGGAGTCTTCGAAGTTCTGGTCGACTCGGGGCTCCAATTATAGTCCACAGAGGAGAGAGGGGGGGAACAAGTGTAATAATGAAAGTCCATTGTAATCGCCCCGAGGGAAGGGGTGAGTCCACAGAAACCACCAAAGCAAGACGAATCCAATGAAGAATAAGTCCATTTGAATCACTGAAGGGAAACAGGTCATGTCATTAGTGGTCAGACCACCAATTTCCCCTCCTCCCTATAGCAGGGGTCTCAGTCTCAGTCCTTGGGAGGAGGGTTCTCATTCTTTCTTTGTCACAGTGGTAACGAGGCAGATGAGGGGTCTTCAGTGAAGGACCGCGAGAGTCACCCCAAAAGTTCATTGGGCTTAAGAACGGAGATTAGAAGCAGGCCGCGCATCAGGCTGTCCCGTGCTGGCTCCATGTCAGGTCTTTGCCAAGTCCTTGCCAAGTCCTTGCCAAGTTCTTACCAGGCCTTGTTGGGAACAGCCAGCATGACGGTTCAGTGGTCCCACCTGTGCTGTGTCCTGTTCTAAGCCGGAACTACAGTGGGGGAAGGGATTCTTTCTTGTGGCAATCGGAAGGCAGAATGGAAAATGAGGGGCTTCTGACGGGCTCTTACACCACCCCGTGACTGACGATTGCCCTCGAAAGATCTTCATCAGCAGGATTCCATGGTGTCGTCGTGGAGTCTTCAGGACTCGTCAAGTGTTGGCAGCAGGTCCCAGGGAAAAGAGAAGAGGAAAAGGGAAAGAAAGAGAAAACGGGAAAACTAAAACAATCACAACATATTAGTCATCACAACAAATTATAATTAAACAATAAGCAAAATACAATTAGTAAATCAATAATAGTTATTTAAATAATAATCAATATGAATCAATTAAACAATAAATTGATCAAATAATAAACCAGTATCATCAATATTAAACAGTAAAGTAATAAACCTAGTATAATCGATATTACTCAGTACAATTTTATAAACAATAAACAAAAATAATTAAAACAGCGATTAGAACAAATCATAAAAGAAAATGATGTAAAACGTATCTTCTAACCTTATCATCTTCTTGTGTCTACTGTCCTGGGAACATCTCTAGTGTAAAGGATGTCGGCCAAGTGGTGTGCATTAATTATAGATGTTAATTTTGTTAATCGTTTCATCATTCTCCAATTTACAATAAGCAAGATTACTGATAAAACAAAACCAATCATAACTAAAATCAGAAGAACAACAATGGGATGACACAATTTCTTCAGGATACCGGTGGCGGTGGGTGACCACCCGAAAAGGGTATCCCACCACTTGTGCTCGGCATCACTTTTCACCCTTTCTACAACACGATGTATTTCTTGCACATGATGATGAACAGTTACCAGAGTTTTCTGTCCATTCCCCTTGATTTTTCCTAGGATCTCTATTAGATCTTGATGAAGTAATAATTGCTTTACCAGAGAAAGGTTCATCCCAATGGGAGTAGGCAGTAGCTTGTGAATCAACGTGAGATTGGATTCTAAAAGTTCATGTGAAGTAACTGGAGCTACAAAAGAAAAATCACATCCTGCAATTTTAGTAAAGTTGCAAGCACAAAAATTGGAATGATTTTTAGTAGCTACTACTGTACTTTCTATAAACACAGTATCCCAAGCGGTTCTGAAGCAGGCACACCCATTGTCTGTAGATACAAGGACTGTTTCAGAAGTCTCGTTAGGATGAATATCAAAATGACAGCTATTTTGTTCTGTCTCCAGACAAATATCTTGAGCTACAATTGCATTACCTTCACAGATAAACCCTAGTTGTTCTCAGATGGTACAGGACTCTAAATTGACAGTTTGCCATTTGTCATCAATTTGACGGGCCCATTCTCTATGTTCAGAAGGATAGAAAGTGGGTCCATCATGATTTAATCCTAGTGCAATGATAGGGAATATCAAATGCACCGAGGCATTTCTTATGGTCAACGCAAATGCTGTGGCTGTGTTTGTGTTAGGGTCATAGGTAAAATTCACTAAATTCCACCAGGATTGGAAATCTCTTTCAAAGTCAGTGGCACTGTCCCAGACTATTTTCCTAATTTCAGTGGGAAAAGTGCCTTCTTCACCTTCTCTTATAATTGAGGCAGCAACTGACTGCATCCATCATTGAGCCTGGATACGGCTAAGAGCTAAGGAAACGTTGCTTTGTGCGGCATTAAGTGCATCAATGATCAATTTGCTATTATTTACATTTATCTTTTCCCAATTTGCTAGAATGTTTGATAGCAACCACTGATGTGTTCCCAAGGCTGATAAGGACGATTGCAGTGGTTGTTGTATTTTGGTTAAATCTTTAGTTGTGGAAGCCAATTTATTCATTCATACTTCTGAATCAATACTATTTAGGATTCCCAATCCTGTTCCCACAAGACCAGTTATGTCTCTTGGCAGCCGGTTTTTAGGAGGCTTCCACTGTCGCAGCCAGGTTGTCCAAGCCTGAAAAGAGGTCTGCAAAAAGGGTGAACAAGCTGGTTGTATTTCTCAAGATATTGTTTTGCATCAGCAATTTGACTTGTTTAAGAGACCATAACAGATTAAACAATATCTGTTGTTGGCCAGTTTTCCTGATTCTATATGGTCCAATTTCAAAAATTTTCGGGCTAAGTGTAACCAGTGGTTGGGTGGTAGGTGTCACAACATTAACATCAAGTCCTACTCCAGTATTTGAATCAATACTTTCAACTTAAAAAACAAAAACAAAAACAAAAACAAAACAAAACAAAAAAAAAGTGCTTCAGTATTTTTGGACCAAAACCAAACTACTTCTACAGTTTGTGTTCACGTGAAATTGTGCCAACAATCCTGTATGCTTGGCTGCGTACAAACCTTTTTGTGCTTCAAGAGATCCTTTCACTTTTTCTGCATGCTACCACAATTAGTTCAGACCACGGTCACTCAGCTGCTTTCTGGCCATGGGGTTGCGGTAGGATGCAGAAAAGTATTACCAGTTTTATCATGGATTAGGTGGTCTTCATGTCCCTCGGAGTTCTTCTGAGAAAGTAAACACAACAGAATTCTGCCGCCGAGAGGCAGAAAAGTTAGAATGATGGAATTATCCAGCATGTATTTGTCCAATGCTCTTTCCCTAGAGCACCAGAGGATTCCCATGCATATTTCTTCAGAGGGGGTTTTAGCACAAGTGCTACTAGTCCTATAGTAAGAGAGGTCCACCAGAACAGGTTGGCCAGGGTCATGAGCTGGATTATTAGGATCATTTGGTACAGAGCATAGGAGTCAGTGTAGATGCAGACCAAAGAGGAATTCTGTGCTTCTCGTTGAAAAACACTCCAGACAGCTATCAGCTCCCCACTGTGTGTACTACCTTCTCCCTCTGTAATCATTTGCTCACCAGAGGAAAAGTGGAGGGCTTCTGCCCTAGATTTCCATACTTTTCCTTCCCCTTTAGCAAAAGCATCAGTAAACCAAGAGTTTGCTGATTGTTCGGGGCAGAAAGGAGGGGTTACTTTGATTACAGAGGCAGGTTTGTCCAAGCTCTCAGTTTCTTGGATTGCTAAAGTTTTTACAGCTCCTTCTGTCATTGAGAAGAAGTTACAGTAATGTTCAACCTGAGCATACCACTTTCTCACTGAGGCCCTCTGGGCCACCCCGTCAGGAGGGGGACTCCCACTAGTGACTGTCTTACTAACCTTGAAGGGGCCTCTCAATACAATTGGTTGTTTTTGTGCAATTTTTTCTACTTCTAGGAAAGCTAAGATAACCATCAACAATCCTTTTTCCCAGGTAGTGTATCTTTTCTCAGCATCTTTGGAACCACGGGAATCAAAACCAACAGGTCTTGTCGGAGCCTCAGGACCCCGCTGCCATATGTGTACTGACAGCCCTGAGGAGGCAAATGCCCATTCCACCTGGAAAGGATCTGTAGGATGGATAGGGCCCAGTGCTTGATGAGCTGTTGCTTCAAAAATCAGCAATTGCAATGCTGACTCCTGAGAAAGACTCCAATCCCATTTCACCCCTTTCCTCAACAAGTCATAAAGGGGAACAAATGGGTCGTTCCAGTGACTAGGAAATCTGTCTGGTCTTTCTACAGGAGATACAGCTGCTATCGTTTTTGGAAGGAGAATTGCTGTAGGTTTGAGTGATTCTGGAAGCCCACAAATTCAAGAGGTCATTATCTTGGGCTTCACAGGTAATTGCATCAGGGATTCAAAGCCAGGAATTCATTTCTTTTTGTGAGTCATTTGCAGGCAAGCAGCTTTGTGCACATTTTCCAAGAGCTGGTCGGGGGTACTAATTCTAGCTATGGGATCTCCCCTTTCCAAGGGGCTTGTTCCCCCGGCCCAAAAAGCTGCACGCTGTGTCAGGGACCATGTGTCACCTTTCTCTCCTGTTGTTAAGAAGACACCATGTCCCCAATACCCACTGGCTTCCTGTTCAGTGAATTGAATTTGATCACCACCAGTGAGGGACACCCGGAAAACACATTCTGTTTCTGATTCATGTGGAGGCTGTCCGTATTCCCTTTTAAGCTTAGCTAGCTCGGTGGCCGTGTTTAGTTGTGATGGTATGCGTTTGGTTGTGATGTGAGGTTCCTGATCATCATCACTGAGATAGTTCTACTCTGTTTTAATCAAGGGTCTCAAGTGATGGCAGCAATGTTCCCCACAATTACTTGCTGCTTCAAGTTCTTGATGAGGATAGATTTGTTTAATGTGAGGAGTTTCCTTCTCCTCAAGCTCTGTAGAGGAATCAGCATGATGTGATTTGTTAATATGTTCCTCTGTTAAGGCAGCTCGCAATGCATAGATCACATTTTTTTGCTTCATAGAACTGTTTTTGCAAAATTTCAACTAGATTTTGAAGGGAGTCTATTATAGCATGTTCCTCACTTCTTCGCTGGAAGCCATTTTCTATAGCTGCCATAAGACAAGCTCCCAAAACTGAGCAGAAGATAGTTTTATTTTTGCCCAGTTTGAATTTTGTTTCATGTTGTAATGAACACACTCTATCAATAACATTTTCTAAGTTCAACCAATTACTCTGTGCCCATTTTTCTCCTTCTGTAGAAGGTTTGGCATTGTGTTTGGCTAGTAGTGCATAAAATTCAGCTTTAATTTCAAGGCTAAGATTGTCACTCATTTTGTGAAGGGACCAAAACCACGACAGGGAGCTACAAACTTAAGTTCCACAAAACTACACAGCCCTCGCTGTGTCGCCCTTCGCTTCCCTGGCTGGGTGAAAGGACAATAATCTGCCTGGGAGGCTCTGCTTAGTTGCTTCAAGTTGTCCCTTCCTTCCCAGACCACATACACACAACAACAACAAAACAACAGTGTCCCGCCCTTTGCACTAAGGGATCCTTTATGAATTGCCAAAGACAGTATGGGTGCCTTTTCAGCTGCAACCCTTCTGTCTAGACAGAAATCCTGTCCGTGACGCCAATTTTAATGTCACGATCCGTTTCTTGCGGGGTGTCGTGATGGTTCTTTTCACCCATCCCAAAAGTGCAACAAAGGCAAACAACAAGGGACTATCAGTTAATCACAACAAATGCACCTTTAGTAGGGGCCAAAACAGTAAACGCGATAGTGGGGATCTGAAAGGAGATAAAAGGTTAGAGAGAGAAGAGGGATATGGGAATAGCTACCAACACAGGCGAGATCCTCAGTGCTCCGGACGATGGGGATCCGTCTGTCGTGTCGGGGGAGTCTTCGAAGTTCTGGTCGACTCGGGGCTCCAATTATAGTCCACAGAGGAGAGAGGGGGGGAACAAGTGTAATAATGAAAGTCCATTGTAATCGCCCCGAGGGAAGGGGTGAGTCCACAGAAACCACCAAAGCAAGACGAATCCAATGAAGAATAAGTCCATTTGAATCACTGAAGGGAAACAGGTCATGTCATTAGTGGTCAGACCACCAATTTCCCCTCCTCCCTATAGCAGGGGTCTCAGTCTCAGTCCTTGGGAGGAGGGTTCTCATTCTTTCTTTGTCACAGTGGTAACGAGGCAGATGAGGGGTCTTCAGTGAAGGACCGCGAGAGTCACCCCAAAAGTTCATTGGGCTTAAGAACGGAGATTAGAAGCAGGCCGCGCATCAGGCTGTCCCGTGCTGGCTCCATGTCAGGTCTTTGCCAAGTCCTTGCCAACTCCTTGCCAAGTTCTTACCAGGCCTAGTTGGGAACAGCCAGCATGACGGTTCAGTGGTCCCACCTGTGCTGTGTCCTGTTCTAAGCCGGAACTACAGTGGGGGAAGGGATTCTTTCTTGTGGCAATCGGAAGGCAGAATGGAAAATGAGGGGCTTCTGACGGGCTCTTACACCACCCCGTGACTGACGATTGCCCTCGAAAGATCTTCATCAGCAGGATTCCATGGTGTCGTCGTGGAGTCTTCAGGACTCGTCAAGTGTTGGCAGCAGGTCCCAGGGAAAAGAGAAGAGGAAAAGGGAAAGAAAGAGAAAACGGGAAAACTAAAACAATCACAACATATTAGTCATCACAACAAATTATAATTAAACAATAAGCAAAATACAATTAGTAAATCAATAATAGTTATTTAAATAATAATCAATATGAATCAATTAAACAATAAATTGATCAAATAATAAACCAGTATCATCAATATTAAACAGTAAAGTAATAAACCTAGTATAATCGATATTACTCAGTACAATTTTATAAACAATAAACAAAAATAATTAAAACAGCGATTAGAACAAATCATAAAAGAAAATGATGTAAAACATATCTTCTAACCTTATCATCTTCTTGTGTCTACTGTCCTGGGAACATCTCTAGTGTAAAGGATGTCGGCCAAGTGGTGTGCATTAATTATAGATGTTAATTTTGTTCATCGTTTCATCATTCTCCAATTTACAATAAGCAAGATTACTGATAAAACAAAACCAATCATAACTAAAATCAGAAGAACAACAATGGGATGACACAATTTCTTCAGGATACCGGTGGCGGTGGGTGACCACCCGAAAAGGGTATCCCACCACTTGTGCTCGGCATCACTTTTCACCCTTTCTACAACACGATGTATTTCTTGCACATGATGATGAACAGTTACCAGAGTTTTCTGTCCATTCCCCTTGATTTTTCCTAGGATCTCTATTAGATCTTGATGAAGTAATAATTGCTTTACCAGAGAAAGGTTCATCCCAATGGGAGTAGGCAGTAGCTTGTGAATCAACGTGAGATTGGATTCTAAAAGTTCATGTGAAGTAACTGGAGCTACAAAAGAAAAATCACATCCTGCAATTTTAGTAAAGTTGCAAGCACAAAAATTGGAATGATTTTTAGTAGCTACTACTGTACTTTCTATAAACACAGTATCCCAAGCGGTTCTGAAGCAGGCACACCCATTGTCTGTAGATACAAGGACTGTTTCAGAAGTCTCGTTAGGATGAATATCAAAATGACAGCTATTTTGTTCTGTCTCCAGACAAATATCTTGAGCTACAATTGCATTACCTTCACAGATAAACCCTAGTTGTTCTCAGATGGTACAGGACTCTAAATTGACAGTTTGCCATTTGTCATCAATTTGACGGGCCCATTCTCTATGTTCAGAAGGATAGAAAGTGGGTCCATCATGATTTAATCCTAGTGCAATGATAGGGAATATCAAATGCACCCAGGCATTTCTTATGGTCAACGCAAATGCTGTGGCTGTGTTTGTGTTAGGGTCATAGGTAAAATTCACTAAATTCCACCAGGATTGGAAATCTCTTTCAAAGTCAGTGGCACTGTCCCAGACTATTTTCCTAATTTCAGTGGGAAAAGTGCCTTCTTCACCTTCTCTTATAATTGAGGCAGCAACTGACTGCATCCATCATTGAGCCTGGATACGGCTAAGAGCTAAGGAAACGTTGCTTTGTGTGGCATTAAGTGCATCAATGATCAATTTGCTATTATTTACATTTATCTTTTCCCAATTTGCTAGAATGTTTGATAGCAACCACTGATGTGTTCCCAAGGCTGATAAGGACGATTGCAGTGGTTGTTGTATTTTGGTTAAATCTTTAGTTGTGGAAGCCAATTTATTCATTCATACTTCTGAATCAATACTATTTAGGATTCCCAATCCTGTTCCCACAAGACCAGTTATGTCTCTTGGCACGCGGTTTTTAGGAGGCTTCCACTGTCGCAGCCAGGTTGTCCAAGCCTGAAAAGAGGTCTGCAAAAAGGGTGAACAAGCTGGTTGTATTTCTCAGATATTGTTTTGCATCAGCAATTTGACTTGTTTAAGAGACCATAACAGATTAAACAATATCTGTTGTTGGCCAGTTTTCCTGATTCTATATGGTCCAATTTCAAAAATTTTCGGGCTAAGTGTAACCAGTGGTTGGGTGGTAGGTGTCACAACATTAACATCAAGTCCTACTCCAGTATTTGAATCAATACTTTCAACTTAAAAAACAAAAACAAAAACAAAAACAAAACAAAACAAAAAAAAAGTGCTTCAGTATTTTTGGACCAAAACCAAACTACTTCTACAGTTTGTGTTCACGTGAAATTGTGCCAACAATCCTGTATGCTTGGCTGCGTACAAACCTTTTTGTGCTTCAAGAGATCCTTTCACTTTTTCTGCATGCTACCACAATTAGTTCAGACCACGGTCACTCAGCTGCTTTCTGGCCATGGGGTTGCGGTAGGATGCAGAAAAGTATTACCAGTTTTATCATGGATTAGGTGGTCTTCATGTCCCTCGGAGTTCTTCTGAGAAAGTAAACACAACAGAATTCTGCCGCCGAGAGGCAGAAAAGTTAGAATGATGGAATTATCCAGCATGTATTTGTCCAATGCTCTTTCCCTAGAGCACCAGAGGATTCCCATGCATATTTCTTCAGAGGGGGTTTTAGCACAAGTGCTACTAGTCCTATAGTAAGAGAGGTCCACCAGAACAGGTTGGCCAGGGTCATGAGCTGGATTATTAGGATCATTTGGTACAGAGCATAGGAGTCAGTGTAGATGCAGACCAAAGAGGAATTCTGTGCTTCTCGTTGAAAAACACTCCAGACAGCTATCAGCTCCCCACTGTGTGTACTACCTTCTCCCTCTGTAATCATTTGCTCACCAGAGGAAAAGTGGAGGGCTTCTGCCCTAGATTTCCATACTTTTCCTTCCCCTTTAGCAAAAGCATCAGTAAACCAAGAGTTTGCTGATTGTTCGGGGCAGAAAGGAGGGGTTACTTTGATTACAGAGGCAGGTTTGTCCAAGCTCTCAGTTTCTTGGATTGCTAAAGTTTTTACAGCTCCTTCTGTCATTGAGAAGAAGTTACAGTAATGTTCAACCTGAGCATACCACTTTCTCACTGAGGCCCTCTGGGCCACCCCGTCAGGAGGGGGACTCCCACTAGTGACTGTCTTACTAACCTTGAAGGGGCCTCTCAATACAATTGGTTGTTTTTGTGCAATTTTTTCTACTTCTAGGAAAGCTAAGATAACCATCAACAATCCTTTTTCCCAGGTAGTGTATCTTTTCTCAGCATCTTTGGAACCACGGGAATCAAAACCAACAGGTCTTGTCGGAGCCTCAGGACCCCGCTGCCATATGTGTACTGACAGCCCTGAGGAGGCAAATGCCCATTCCACCTGGAAAGGATCTGTAGGATGGATAGGGCCCAGTGCTTGATGAGCTGTTGCTTCAAAAATCAGCAATTGCAATGCTGACTCCTGAGAAAGACTCCAATCCCATTTCACCCCTTTCCTCAACAAGTCATAAAGGGGAACAAATGGGTCGTTCCAGTGACTAGGAAATCTGTCTGGTCTTTCTACAGGAGATACAGCTGCTATCGTTTTTGGAAGGAGAATTGCTGTAGGTTTGAGTGATTCTGGAAGCCCACAAATTCAAGGGGTCATTATCTTGGGCTTCACAGGTAATTGCATCAGGGATTCAAAGCCAGGAATTCATTTCTTTTTGTGAGTCATTTGCAGGCAAGCAGCTTTGTGCACATTTTCCAAGAGCTGGTCGGGGGTACTAATTCTAGCTATGGGATCTCCCCTTTCCAAGGGGCTTGTTCCCCCGGCCCAAAAAGCTGCACGCTGTGTCAGGGACCATGTGTCACCTTTCTCTCCTGTTGTTAAGAAGACACCATGTCCCCAATACCCACTGGCTTCCTGTTCAGTGAATTGAATTTGATCACCACCAGTGAGGGACACCCGGAAAACACATTCTGTTTCTGATTCATGTGGAGGCTGTCCGTATTCCCTTTTAAGCTTAGCTAGCTCGGTGGCCGTGTTTAGTTGTGATGGTATGCGTTTGGTTGTGATGTGAGGTTCCAGATCATCATCACTGAGATAGTTCTACTCTGTTTTAATCAAGGGTCTCAAGTGATGGCAGCAATGTTCCCCACAATTACTTGCTGCTTCAAGTTCTTGATGAGGATAGATTTGTTTAATGTGAGGAGTTTCCTTCTCCTCAAGCTCTGTAGAGGAATCAGCATGATGTGATTTGTTAATATGTTCCTCTGTTAAGGCAGCTCGCAATGCATAGATCACATTTTTTTGCTTCATAGAACTGTTTTTGCAAAATTTCAACTAGATTTTGAAGGGAGTCTATTATAGCATGTTCCTCACTTCTTCGCTGGAAGCCATTTTCTATAGCTGCCATAAGACAAGCTCCCAAAACTGAGCAGAAGATAGTTTTATTTTTGCCCAGTTTGAATTTTGTTTCATGTTGTAATGAACACACTCTATCAATAACATTTTCTAAGTTCAACCAATTACTCTGTGCCCATTTTTCTCCTTCTGTAGAAGGTTTGGCATTGTGTTTGGCTAGTAGTGCATAAAATTCAGCTTTAATTTCAAGGCTAAGATTGTCACTCATTTTGTGAAGGGACCAAAACCACGACAGGGAGCTACAAACTTAAGTTCCACAAAACTACACAGCCCTCGCTGTGTCGCCCTTCGCTTCCCTGGCTGGGTGAAAGGACAATAATCTGCCTGGGAGGCTCTGCTTAGTTGCTTCAAGTTGTCCCTTCCTTCCCAGACCACATACACACAACAACAACAAAACAACAGTGTCCCGCCCTTTGCACTAAGGGATCCTTTATGAATTGCCAAAGACAGTATGGGTGCCTTTTCAGCTGCAACCCTTCTGTCTAGACAGAAATCCTGTCCGTGACGCCAATTTTAATGTCACGATCCGTTTCTTGCGGGGTGTCGTGATGGTTCTTTTCACCCATCCCAAAAGTGCAACAAAGGCAAACAACAAGGGACTATCAGTTAATCACAACAAATGCACCTTTAGTAGGGGCCAAAACAGTAAACGCGATAGTGGGGATCTGAAAGGAGATAAAAGGTTAGAGAGAGAAGAGGGATATGGGAATAGCTACCAACACAGGCGAGATCCTCAGTGCTCCGGACGATGGGGATCCGTCTGTCGTGTCGGGGGAGTCTTCGAAGTTCTGGTCGACTCGGGGCTCCAATTATAGTCCACAGAGGAGAGAGGGGGGGAACAAGTGTAATAATGAAAGTCCATTGTAATCGCCCCGAGGGAACGGGTGAGTCCACAGAAACCACCAAAGCAAGACGAATCCAATGAAGAATAAGTCCATTTGAATCACTGAAGGGAAACAGGTCATGTCATTAGTGGTCAGACCACCAATTTCCCCTCCTCCCTATAGCAGGGGTCTCAGTCTCAGTCCTTGGGAGGAGGGTTCTCATTCTTTCTTTGTCACAGTGGTAACGAGGCAGATGAGGGGTCTTCAGTGAAGGACCGCGAGAGTCACCCCAAAAGTTCATTGGGCTTAAGAACGGAGATTAGAAGCAGGCCGCGCATCAGGCTGTCCCGTGCTGGCTCCATGTCAGGTCTTTGCCAAGTCCTTGCCAACTCCTTGCCAAGTTCTTACCAGGCCTAGTTGGGAACAGCCAGCATGACGGTTCAGTGGTCCCACCTGCGCTGTGTCCTGTTCTAAGCCGGAACTACAGTGGGGGAAGGGATTCTTTCTTGTGGCAATCGGAAGGCAGAATGGAAAATGAGGGGCTTCTGACGGGCTCTTACACCACCCCGTGACTGACGATTGCCCTCGAAAGATCTTCATCAGCAGGATTCCATGGTGTCGTCGTGGAGTCTTCAGGACTCGTCAAGTGTTGGCAGCAGGTCCCAGGGAAAAGAGAAGAGGAAAAGGGAAAGAAAGAGAAAACGGGAAAACTAAAACAATCACAACATATTAGTAATCACAACAAATTATAATTAAACAATAAGCAAAATACAATTAGTAAATCAATAATAGTTATTTAAATAATAATCAATATGAATCAATTAAACAATAAATTGATCAAATAATAAACCAGTATCATCAATATTAAACAGTAAAGTAATAAACCTAGTATAATCGATATTACTCAGTACAATTTTATAAACAATAAACAAAAATAATTAAAACAGCGATTAGAACAAATCATAAAAGAAAATGATGTAAAACATATCTTCTAACCTTATCATCTTCTTGTGTCTACTGTCCTGGGAACATCTCTAGTGTAAAGGATGTCGGCCAAGTGGTGTGCATTAATTATAGATGTTCATTTTGTTCATCGTTTCATCATTCTCCAATTTACAATAAGCAAGATTACTGATAAAACAAAACCAATCATAACTAAAATCAGAAGAACAACAATGGGATGACACAATTTCTTCAGGATACCGGTGGCGGTGGGTGACCACCCGAAAAGGGTATCCCACCACTTGTGCTCGGCATCACTTTTCACCCTTTCTACAACACGATGTATTTCTTGCACATGATGATGAACAGTTACCAGAGTTTTCTGTCCATTCCCCTTGATTTTTCCTAGGATCTCTATTAGATCTTGATGAAGTAATAATTGCTTTACCAGAGAAAGGTTCATCCCAATGGGAGTAGGCAGTAGCTTGTGAATCAACGTGAGATTGGATTCTAAAAGTTCATGTGAAGTAACTGGAGCTAGAAAAGAAAAATCACATCCTGCAATTTTAGTAAAGTTGCAAGCACAAAAATTTGAATGATTTTTAGTAGCTACTACTGTACTTTCTATAAACACAGTATCCCAAGCGGTTCTGAAGCAGGCACACCCATTGTCTGTAGATACAAGGACTGTTTCAGAAGTCTCGTTAGGATGAATATCAAAATGACAGCTATTTTGTTCTGTCTCCAGACAAATATCTTGAGCTACAATTGCATTACCTTCACAGATAAACCCTAGTTGTTCTCAGATGGTACAGGACTCTAAATTGACAGTTTGCCATTTGTCATCAATTTGACGGGCCCATTCTCTATGTTCAGAAGGATAGAAAGTGGGTCCATCATGATTTAATCCTAGTGCAATGATAGGGAATATCAAATGCACCGAGGCATTTCTTATGGTCAACGCAAATGCTGTGGCTGTGTTTGTGTTAGGGTCATAGGTAAAATTCACTAAATTCCACCAGGATTGGAAATCTCTTTCAAAGTCAGTGGCACTGTCCCAGACTATTTTCCTAATTTCAGTGGGAAAAGTGCCTTCTTCACCTTCTCTTATAATTGAGGCAGCAACTGACTGCATCCATCATTGAGCCTGGATACGGCTAAGAGCTAAGGAAACGTTGCTTTGTGTGGCATTAAGTGCATCAATGATCAATTTGCTATTATTTACATTTATCTTTTCCCAATTTGCTAGAATGTTTGATAGCAACCACTGATGTGTTCCCAAGGCTGATAAGGACGATTGCAGTGGTTGTTGTATTTTGGTTAAATCTTTAGTTGTGGAAGCCAATTTATTCATTCATACTTCTGAATCAATACTATTTAGGATTCCCAATCCTGTTCCCACAAGACCAGTTATGTCTCTTGGCAGCCGGTTTTTAGGAGGCTTCCACTGTCGCAGCCAGGTTGTCCAAGCCTGAAAAGAGGTCTGCAAAAAGGGTGAACAAGCTGGTTGTATTTCTCAAGATATTGTTTTGCATCAGCAATTTGACTTGTTTAAGAGACCATAACAGATTAAACAATATCTGTTGTTGGCCAGTTTTCCTGATTCTATATGGTCCAATTTCAAAAATTTTCGGGCTAAGTGTAACCAGTGGTTGGGTGGTAGGTGTCACAACATTAACATCAAGTCCTACTCCAGTATTTGAATCAATACTTTCAACTTAAAAAACAAAAACAAAAACAAAAACAAAACAAAACAAAAAAAAAGTGCTTCAGTATTTTTGGACCAAAACCAAACTACTTCTACAGTTTGTGTTCACGTGAAATTGTGCCAACAATCCTGTATGCTTGGCTGCGTACAAACCTTTTTGTGCTTCAAGAGATCCTTTCACTTTTTCTGCATGCTACCACAATTAGTTCAGACCACGGTCACTCAGCTGCTTTCTGGCCATGGGGTTGCGGTAGGATGCAGAAAAGTATTACCAGTTTTATCATGGATTAGGTGGTCTTCATGTCCCTCGGAGTTCTTCTGAGAAAGTAAACACAACAGAATTCTGCCGCCGAGAGGCAGAAAAGTTAGAATGATGGAATTATCCAGCATGTATTTGTCCAATGCTCTTTCCCTAGAGCACCAGAGGATTCCCATGCATATTTCTTCAGAGGGGGTTTTAGCACAAGTGCTACTAGTCCTATAGTAAGAGAGGTCCACCAGAACAGGTTGGCCAGGGTCATGAGCTGGATTATTAGGATCATTTGGTACAGAGCATAGGAGTCAGTGTAGATGCAGACCAAAGAGGAATTCTGTGCTTCTCGTTGAAAAACACTCCAGACAGCTATCAGCTCCCCACTGTGTGTACTACCTTCTCCCTCTGTAATCATTTGCTCACCAGAGGAAAAGTGGAGGGCTTCTGCCCTAGATTTCCATACTTTTCCTTCCCCTTTAGCAAAAGCATCAGTAAACCAAGAGTTTGCTGATTGTTCGGGGCAGAAAGGAGGGGTTACTTTGATTACAGAGGCAGGTTTGTCCAAGCTCTCAGTTTCTTGGATTGCTAAAGTTTTTACAGCTCCTTCTGTCATTGAGAAGAAGTTACAGTAATGTTCAACCTGAGCATACCACTTTCTCACTGAGGCCCTCTGGGCCACCCCGTCAGGAGGGGGACTCCCACTAGTGACTGTCTTACTAACCTTGAAGGGGCCTCTCAATACAATTGGTTGTTTTTGTGCAATTTTTTCTACTTCTAGGAAAGCTAAGATAACCATCAACAATCCTTTTTCCCAGGTAGTGTATCTTTTCTCAGCATCTTTGGAACCACGGGAATCAAAACCAACAGGTCTTGTCGGAGCCTCAGGACCCCGCTGCCATATGTGTACTGACAGCCCTGAGGAGGCAAATGCCCATTCCACCTGGAAAGGATCTGTAGGATGGATAGGGCCCAGTGCTTGATGAGCTGTTGCTTCAAAAATCAGCAATTGCAATGCTGACTCCTGAGAAAGACTCCAATCCCATTTCACCCCTTTCCTCAACAAGTCATAAAGGGGAACAAATGGGTCGTTCCAGTGACTAGGAAATCTGTCTGGTCTTTCTACAGGAGATACAGCTGCTATCGTTTTTGGAAGGAGAATTGCTGTAGGTTTGAGTGATTCTGGAAGCCCACAAATTCAAGGGGTCATTATCTTGGGCTTCACAGGTAATTGCATCAGGGATTCAAAGCCAGGAATTCATTTCTTTTTGTGAGTCATTTGCAGGCAAGCAGCTTTGTGCACATTTTCCAAGAGCTGGTCGGGGGTACTAATTCTAGCTATGGGATCTCCCCTTTCCAAGGGGCTTGTTCCCCCGGCCCAAAAAGCTGCACGCTGTGTCAGGGACCATGTGTCACCTTTCTCTCCTGTTGTTAAGAAGACACCATGTCCCCAATACCCACTGGCTTCCTGTTCAGTGAATTGAATTTGATCACCACCAGTGAGGGACACCCGGAAAACACATTCTGTTTCTGATTCATGTGGAGGCTGTCCGTATTCCCTTTTAAGCTTAGCTAGCTCGGTGGCCGTGTTTAGTTGTGATGGTATGCGTTTGGTTGTGATGTGAGGTTCCTGATCATCATCACTGAGATAGTTCTACTCTGTTTTAATCAAGGGTCTCAAGTGATGGCAGCAATGTTCCCCACAATTACTTGCTGCTTCAAGTTCTTGATGAGGATAGATTTGTTTAATGTGAGGAGTTTCCTTCTCCTCAAGCTCTGTAGAGGAATCAGCATGATGTGATTTGTTAATATGTTCCTCTGTTAAGGCAGCTCGCAATGCATAGATCACATTTTTTTGCTTCATAGAACTGTTTTTGCAAAATTTCAACTAGATTTTGAAGGGAGTCTATTATAGCATGTTCCTCACTTCTTCGCTGGAAGCCATTTTCTATAGCTGCCATAAGACAAGCTCCCAAAACTGAGCAGAAGATAGTTTTATTTTTGCCCAGTTTGAATTTTGTTTCATGTTGTAATGAACACACTCTATCAATAACATTTTCTAAGTTCAACCAATTACTCTGTGCCCATTTTTCTCCTTCTGTAGAAGGTTTGGCATTGTGTTTGGCTAGTAGTGCATAAAATTCAGCTTTAATTTCAAGGCTAAGATTGTCACTCATTTTGTGAAGGGACCAAAACCACGACAGGGAGCTACAAACTTAAGTTCCACAAAACTACACAGCCCTCGCTGTGTCGCCCTTCGCTTCCCTGGCTGGGTGAAAGGACAATAATCTGCCTGGGAGGCTCTGCTTAGTTGCTTCAAGTTGTCCCTTCCTTCCCAGACCACATACACACAACAACAACAAAACAACAGTGTCCCGCCCTTTGCACTAAGGGATCCTTTATGAATTGCCAAAGACAGTATGGGTGCCTTTTCAGCTGCAACCCTTCTGTCTAGACAGAAATCCTGTCCGTGACGCCAATTTTAATGTCACGATCCGTTTCTTGCGGGGTGTCGTGATGGTTCTTTTCACCCATCCCAAAAGTGCAACAAAGGCAAACAACAAGGGACTATCAGTTAATCACAACAAATGCACCTTTAGTAGGGGCCAAAACAGTAAACGCGATAGTGGGGATCTGAAAGGAGATAAAAGGTTAGAGAGAGAAGAGGGATATGGGAATAGCTACCAACACAGGCGAGATCCTCAGTGCTCCGGACGATGGGGATCCGTCTGTCGTGTCGGGGGAGTCTTCGAAGTTCTGGTCGACTCGGGGCTCCAATTATAGTCCACAGAGGAGAGAGGGGGGGAACAAGTGTAATAATGAAAGTCCATTGTAATCGCCCCGAGGGAACGGGTGAGTCCACAGAAACCACCAAAGCAAGACGAATCCAATGAAGAATAAGTCCATTTGAATCACTGAAGGGAAACAGGTCATGTCATTAGTGGTCAGACCACCAATTTCCCCTCCTCCCTATAGCAGGGGTCTCAGTCTCAGTCCTTGGGAGGAGGGTTCTCATTCTTTCTTTGTCACAGTGGTAACGAGGCAGATGAGGGGTCTTCAGTGAAGGACCGCGAGAGTCACCCCAAAAGTTCATTGGGCTTAAGAACGGAGATTAGAAGCAGGCCGCGCATCAGGCTGTCCCGTGCTGGCTCCATGTCAGGTCTTTGCCAAGTCCTTGCCAACTCCTTGCCAAGTTCTTACCAGGCCTAGTTGGGAACAGCCAGCATGACGGTTCAGTGGTCCCACCTGTGCTGTGTCCTGTTCTAAGCCGGAACTACAGTGGGGGAAGGGATTCTTTCTTGTGGCAATCGGAAGGCAGAATGGAAAATGAGGGGCTTCTGACGGGCTCTTACACCACCCCGTGACTGACGATTGCCCTCGAAAGATCTTCATCAGCAGGATTCCATGGTGTCGTCGTGGAGTCTTCAGGACTCGTCAAGTGTTGGCAGCAGGTCCCAGGGAAAAGAGAAGAGGAAAAGGGAAAGAAAGAGAAAACGGGAAAACTAAAACAATCACAACATATTAGTCATCACAACAAATTATAATTAAACAATAAGCAAAATACAATTAGTAAATCAATAATAGTTATTTAAATAATAATCAATATGAATCAATTAAACAATAAATTGATCAAATAATAAACCAGTATCATCAATATTAAACAGTAAAGTAATAAACCTAGTATAATCGATATTACTCAGTACAATTTTATAAACAATAAACAAAAATAATTAAAACAGCGATTAGAACAAATCATAAAAGAAAATGATGTAAAACATATCTTCTAACCTTATCATCTTCTTGTGTCTACTGTCCTGGGAACATCTCTAGTGTAAAGGATGTCGGCCAAGTGGTGTGCATTAATTATAGATGTTAATTTTGTTCATCGTTTCATCATTCTCCAATTTACAATAAGCAAGATTACTGATAAAACAAAACCAATCATAACTAAAATCAGAAGAACAACAATGGGATGACACAATTTCTTCAGGATACCGGTGGCGGTGGGTGACCACCCGAAAAGGGTATCCCACCACTTGTGCTCGGCATCACTTTTCACCCTTTCTACAACACGATGTATTTCTTGCACATGATGATGAACAGTTACCAGAGTTTTCTGTCCATTCCCCTTGATTTTTCCTAGGATCTCTATTAGATCTTGATGAAGTAATAATTGCTTTACCAGAGAAAGGTTCATCCCAATGGGAGTAGGCAGTAGCTTGTGAATCAACGTGAGATTGGATTCTAAAAGTTCATGTGAAGTAACTGGAGCTAGAAAAGAAAAATCACATCCTGCAATTTTAGTAAAGTTGCAAGCACAAAAATTTGAATGATTTTTAGTAGCTACTACTGTACTTTCTATAAACACAGTATCCCAAGCGGTTCTGAAGCAGGCACACCCATTGTCTGTAGATACAAGGACTGTTTCAGAAGTCTCGTTAGGATGAATATCAAAATGACAGCTATTTTGTTCTGTCTCCAGACAAATATCTTGAGCTACAATTGCATTACCTTCACAGATAAACCCTAGTTGTTCTCAGATGGTACAGGACTCTAAATTGACAGTTTGCCATTTGTCATCAATTTGACGGGCCCATTCTCTATGTTCAGAAGGATAGAAAGTGGGTCCATCATGATTTAATCCTAGTGCAATGATAGGGAATATCAAATGCACCCAGGCATTTCTTATGGTCAACGCAAATGCTGTGGCTGTGTTTGTGTTAGGGTCATAGGTAAAATTCACTAAATTCCACCAGGATTGGAAATCTCTTTCAAAGTCAGTGGCACTGTCCCAGACTATTTTCCTAATTTCAGTGGGAAAAGTGCCTTCTTCACCTTCTCTTATAATTGAGGCAGCAACTGACTGCATCCATCATTGAGCCTGGATACGGCTAAGAGCTAAGGAAACGTTGCTTTGTGCGGCATTAAGTGCATCAATGATCAATTTGCTATTATTTACATTTATCTTTTCCCAATTTGCTAGAATGTTTGATAGCAACCACTGATGTGTTCCCAAGGCTGATAAGGACGATTGCAGTGGTTGTTGTATTTTGGTTAAATCTTTAGTTGTGGAAGCCAATTTATTCATTCATACTTCTGAATCAATACTATTTAGGATTCCCAATCCTGTTCCCACAAGACCAGTTATGTCTCTTGGCACGCGGTTTTTAGGAGGCTTCCACTGTCGCAGCCAGGTTGTCCAAGCCTGAAAAGAGGTCTGCAAAAAGGGTGAACAAGCTGGTTGTATTTCTCAGATATTGTTTTGCATCAGCAATTTGACTTGTTTAAGAGACCATAACAGATTAAACAATATCTGTTGTTGGCCAGTTTTCCTGATTCTATATGGTCCAATTTCAAAAATTTTCGGGCTAAGTGTAACCAGTGGTTGGGTGGTAGGTGTCACAACATTAACATCAAGTCCTACTCCAGTATTTGAATCAATACTTTCAACTTAAAAAACAAAAACAAAAACAAAAACAAAACAAAACAAAAAAAAAGTGCTTCAGTATTTTTGGACCAAAACCAAACTACTTCTACAGTTTGTGTTCACGTGAAATTGTGCCAACAATCCTGTATGCTTGGCTGCGTACAAACCTTTTTGTGCTTCAAGAGATCCTTTCACTTTTTCTGCATGCTACCACAATTAGTTCAGACCACGGTCACTCAGCTGCTTTCTGGCCATGGGGTTGCGGTAGGATGCAGAAAAGTATTACCAGTTTTATCATGGATTAGGTGGTCTTCATGTCCCTCGGAGTTCTTCTGAGAAAGTAAACACAACAGAATTCTGCCGCCGAGAGGCAGAAAAGTTAGAATGATGGAATTATCCAGCATGTATTTGTCCAATGCTCTTTCCCTAGAGCACCAGAGGATTCCCATGCATATTTCTTCAGAGGGGGTTTTAGCACAAGTGCTACTAGTCCTATAGTAAGAGAGGTCCACCAGAACAGGTTGGCCAGGGTCATGAGCTGGATTATTAGGATCATTTGGTACAGAGCATAGGAGTCAGTGTAGATGCAGACCAAAGAGGAATTCTGTGCTTCTCGTTGAAAAACACTCCAGACAGCTATCAGCTCCCCACTGTGTGTACTACCTTCTCCCTCTGTAATCATTTGCTCACCAGAGGAAAAGTGGAGGGCTTCTGCCCTAGATTTCCATCCTTTTCCTTCCCCTTTAGCAAAAGCATCAGTAAACCAAGAGTTTGCTGATTGTTCGGGGCAGAAAGGAGGGGTTACTTTGATTACAGAGGCAGGTTTGTCCAAGCTCTCAGTTTCTTGGATTGCTAAAGTTTTTACAGCTCCTTCTGTCATTGAGAAGAAGTTACAGTAATGTTCAACCTGAGCATACCACTTTCTCACTGAGGCCCTCTGGGCCACCCCGTCAGGAGGGGGACTCCCACTAGTGACTGTCTTAATAACCTTGAAGGGGCCTCTCAATACAATTGGTTGTTTTTGTGCAATTTTTTCTACTTCTAGGAAAGCTAAGATAACCATCAACAATCCTTTTTCCCAGGTAGTGTATCTTTTCTCAGCATCTTTGGAACCACGGGAATCAAAACCAACAGGTCTTGTCGGAGCCTCAGGACCCCGCTGCCATATGTGTACTGACAGCCCTGAGGAGGCAAATGCCCATTCCACCTGGAAAGGATCTGTAGGATGGATAGGGCCCAGTGCTTGATGAGCTGTTGCTTCAAAAATCAGCAATTGCAATGCTGACTCCTGAGAAAGACTCCAATCCCATTTCACCCCTTTCCTCAACAAGTCATAAAGGGGAACAAATGGGTCGTTCCAGTGACTAGGAAATCTGTCTGGTCTTTCTACAGGAGATACAGCTGCTATCGTTTTTGGAAGGAGAATTGCTGTAGGTTTGAGTGATTCTGGAAGCCCACAAATTCAAGGGGTCATTATCTTGGGCTTCACAGGTAATTGCATCAGGGATTCAAAGCCAGGAATTCATTTCTTTTTGTGAGTCATTTGCAGGCAAGCAGCTTTGTGCACATTTTCCAAGAGCTGGTCGGGGGTACTAATTCTAGCTATGGGATCTCCCCTTTCCAAGGGGCTTGTTCCCCCGGCCCAAAAAGCTGCACGCTGTGTCAGGGACCATGTGTCACCTTTCTCTCCTGTTGTTAAGAAGACACCATGTCCCCAATACCCACTGGCTTCCTGTTCAGTGAATTGAATTTGATCACCACCAGTGAGGGACACCCGGAAAACACATTCTGTTTCTGATTCATGTGGAGGCTGTCCGTATTCCCTTTTAAGCTTAGCTAGCTCGGTGGCCGTGTTTAGTTGTGATGGTATGCGTTTGGTTGTGATGTGAGGTTCCAGATCATCATCACTGAGATAGTTCTACTCTGTTTTAATCAAGGGTCTCAAGTGATGGCAGCAATGTTCCCCACAATTACTTGCTGCTTCAAGTTCTTGATGAGGATAGATTTGTTTAATGTGAGGAGTTTCCTTCTCCTCAAGCTCTGTAGAGGAATCAGCATGATGTGATTTGTTAATATGTTCCTCTGTTAAGGCAGCTCGCAATGCATAGATCACATTTTTTTGCTTCATAGAACTGTTTTTGCAAAATTTCAACTAGATTTTGAAGGGAGTCTATTATAGCATGTTCCTCACTTCTTCGCTGGAAGCCATTTTCTATAGCTGCCATAAGACAAGCTCCCAAAACTGAGCAGAAGATAGTTTTATTTTTGCCCAGTTTGAATTTTGTTTCATGTTGTAATGAACACACTCTATCAATAACATTTTCTAAGTTCAACCAATTACTCTGTGCCCATTTTTCTCCTTCTGTAGAAGGTTTGGCATTGTGTTTGGCTAGTAGTGCATAAAATTCAGCTTTAATTTCAAGGCTAAGATTGTCACTCATTTTGTGAAGGGACCAAAACCACGACAGGGAGCTACAAACTTAAGTTCCACAAAACTACACAGCCCTCGCTGTGTCGCCCTTCGCTTCCCTGGCTGGGTGAAAGGACAATAATCTGCCTGGGAGGCTCTGCTTAGTTGCTTCAAGTTGTCCCTTCCTTCCCAGACCACATACACACAACAACAACAAAACAACAGTGTCCCGCCCTTTGCACTAAGGGATCCTTTATGAATTGCCAAAGACAGTATGGGTGCCTTTTCAGCTGCAACCCTTCTGTCTAGACAGAAATCCTGTCCGTGACGCCAATTTTAATGTCACGATCCGTTTCTTGCGGGGTGTCGTGATGGTTCTTTTCACCCATCCCAAAAGTGCAACAAAGGCAAACAACAAGGGACTATCAGTTAATCACAACAAATGCACCTTTAGTAGGGGCCAAAACAGTAAACGCGATAGTGGGGATCTGAAAGGAGATAAAAGGTTAGAGAGAGAACAGGGCTATGGGAATAGCTACCAACACAGGCGAGATCCTCAGTGCTCCGGACGATGGGGATCCGTCTGTCGTGTCGGGGGAGTCTTCGAAGTTCTGGTCGACTCGGGGCTCCAATTATAGTCCACAGAGGAGAGAGGGGGGGAACAAGTGTAATAATGAAAGTCCATTGTAATCGCCCCGAGGGAACGGGTGAGTCCACAGAAACCACCAAAGCAAGACGAATCCAATGAAGAATAAGTCCATTTGAATCACTGAAGGGAAACAGGTCATGTCATTAGTGGTCAGACCACCAATTTCCCCTCCTCCCTATAGCAGGGGTCTCAGTCTCAGTCCTTGGGAGGAGGGTTCTCATTCTTTCTTTGTCACAGTGGTAACGAGGCAGATGAGGGGTCTTCAGTGAAGGACCGCGAGAGTCACCCCAAAAGTTCATTGGGCTTAAGAACGGAGATTAGAAGCAGGCCGCGCATCAGGCTGTCCCGTGCTGGCTCCATGTCAGGTCTTTGCCAAGTCCTTGCCAACTCCTTGCCAAGTTCTTACCAGGCCTAGTTGGGAACAGCCAGCATGACGGTTCAGTGGTCCCACCTGCGCTGTGTCCTGTTCTAAGCCGGAACTACAGTGGGGGAAGGGATTCTTTCTTGTGGCAATCGGAAGGCAGAATGGAAAATGAGGGGCTTCTGACGGGCTCTTACACCACCCCGTGACTGACGATTGCCCTCGAAAGATCTTCATCAGCAGGATTCCATGGTGTCGTCGTGGAGTCTTCAGGACTCGTCAAGTGTTGGCAGCAGGTCCCAGGGAAAAGAGAAGAGGAAAAGGGAAAGAAAGAGAAAACGGGAAAACTAAAACAATCACAACATATTAGTAATCACAACAAATTATAATTAAACAATAAGCAAAATACAATTAGTAAATCAATAATAGTTATTTAAATAATAATCAATATGAATCAATTAAACAATAAATTGATCAAATAATAAACCAGTATCATCAATATTAAACAGTAAAGTAATAAACCTAGTATAATCGATATTACTCAGTACAATTTTATAAACAATAAACAAAAATAATTAAAACAGCGATTAGAACAAATCATAAAAGAAAATGATGTAAAACGTATCTTCTAACCTTATCATCTTCTTGTGTCTACTGTCCTGGGAACATCTCTAGTGTAAAGGATGTCGGCCAAGTGGTGTGCATTAATTATAGATGTTAATTTTGTTCATCGTTTCATCATTCTCCAATTTACAATAAGCAAGATTACTGATAAAACAAAACCAATCATAACTAAAATCAGAAGAACAACAATGGGATGACACAATTTCTTCAGGATACCGGTGGCGGTGGGTGACCACCCGAAAAGGGTATCCCACCACTTGTGCTCGGCATCACTTTTCACCCTTTCTACAACACGATGTATTTCTTGCACATGATGATGAACAGTTACCAGAGTTTTCTGTCCATTCCCCTTGATTTTTCCTAGGATCTCTATTAGATCTTGATGAAGTAATAATTGCTTTACCAGAGAAAGGTTCATCCCAATGGGAGTAGGCAGTAGCTTGTGAATCAACGTGAGATTGGATTCTAAAAGTTCATGTGAAGTAACTGGAGCTAGAAAAGAAAAATCACATCCTGCAATTTTAGTAAAGTTGCAAGCACAAAAATTTGAATGATTTTTAGTAGCTACTACTGTACTTTCTATAAACACAGTATCCCAAGCGGTTCTGAAGCAGGCACACCCATTGTCTGTAGATACAAGGACTGTTTCAGAAGTCTCGTTAGGATGAATATCAAAATGACAGCTATTTTGTTCTGTCTCCAGACAAATATCTTGAGCTACAATTGCATTACCTTCACAGATAAACCCTAGTTGTTCTCAGATGGTACAGGACTCTAAATTGACAGTTTGCCATTTGTCATCAATTTGACGGGCCCATTCTCTATGTTCAGAAGGATAGAAAGTGGGTCCATCATGATTTAATCCTAGTGCAATGATAGGGAATATCAAATGCACCCAGGCATTTCTTATGGTCAACGCAAATGCTGTGGCTGTGTTTGTGTTAGGGTCATAGGTAAAATTCACTAAATTCCACCAGGATTGGAAATCTCTTTCAAAGTCAGTGGCACTGTCCCAGACTATTTTCCTAATTTCAGTGGGAAAAGTGCCTTCTTCACCTTCTCTTATAATTGAGGCAGCAACTGACTGCATCCATCATTGAGCCTGGATACGGCTAAGAGCTAAGGAAACGTTGCTTTGTGCGGCATTAAGTGCATCAATGATCAATTTGCTATTATTTACATTTATCTTTTCCCAATTTGCTAGAATGTTTGATAGCAACCACTGATGTGTTCCCAAGGCTGATAAGGACGATTGCAGTGGTTGTTGTATTTTGGTTAAATCTTTAGTTGTGGAAGCCAATTTATTCATTCATACTTCTGAATCAATACTATTTAGGATTCCCAATCCTGTTCCCACAAGACCAGTTATGTCTCTTGGCAGCCGGTTTTTAGGAGGCTTCCACTGTCGCAGCCAGGTTGTCCAAGCCTGAAAAGAGGTCTGCAAAAAGGGTGAACAAGCTGGTTGTATTTCTCAGATATTGTTTTGCATCAGCAATTTGACTTGTTTAAGAGACCATAACAGATTAAACAATATCTGTTGTTGGCCAGTTTTCCTGATTCTATATGGTCCAATTTCAAAAATTTTCGGGCTAAGTGTAACCAGTGGTTGGGTGGTAGGTGTCACAACATTAACATCAAGTCCTACTCCAGTATTTGAATCAATACTTTCAACTTAAAAAACAAAAACAAAAACAAAAACAAAAACAAAACAAAACAAAAAAAAAGTGCTTCAGTATTTTTGGACCAAAACCAAACTACTTCTACAGTTTGTGTTCATGTGAAATTGTGCCAACAATCCTGTATGCTTGGCTGCGTACAAACCTTTTTGTGCTTCAAGAGATCCTTTCACTTTTTCTGCATGCTACCACAATTAGTTCAGACCACGGTCACTCAGCTGCTTTCTGGCCATGGGGTTGCGGTAGGATGCAGAAAAGTATTACCAGTTTTATCATGGATTAGGTGGTCTTCATGTCCCTCGGAGTTCTTCTGAAAAAGTCAACACAACAGAATTCTGCCGCCGAGAGGCAGAAAAGTTAGAATGATGGAATTATCCAGCATGTATTTGTCCAATGCTCTTTCCCTAGAGCACCAGAGGATTCCCATGCATATTTCTTCAGAGGGGGTTTTAGCACAAGTGCTACTAGTCCTATAGTAAGAGAGGTCCACCAGAACAGGTTGGCCAGGGTCATGAGCTGGATTATTAGGATCATTTGGTACAGAGCATAGGAGTCAGTGTAGATGCAGACCAAAGAGGAATTCTGTGCTTCTCGTTGAAAAACACTCCAGACAGCTATCAGCTCCCCACTGTGTGTACTACCTTCTCCCTCTGTAATCATTTGCTCACCAGAGGAAAAGTGGAGGGCTTCTGCCCTAGATTTCCATCCTTTTCCTTCCCCTTTAGCAAAAGCATCAGTAAACCAAGAGTTTGCTGATTGTTCGGGGCAGAAAGGAGGGGTTACTTTGATTACAGAGGCAGGTTTGTCCAAGCTCTCAGTTTCTTGGATTGCTAAAGTTTTTACAGCTCCTTCTGTCATTGAGAAGAAGTTACAGTAATGTTCAACCTGAGCATACCACTTTCTCACTGAGGCCCTCTGGGCCACCCCGTCAGGAGGGGGACTCCCACTAGTGACTGTCTTACTAACCTTGAAGGGGCCTCTCAATACAATTGGTTGTTTTTGTGCAATTTTTTCTACTTCTAGGAAAGCTAAGATAACCATCAACAATCCTTTTTCCCAGGTAGTGTATCTTTTCTCAGCATCTTTGGAACCACGGGAATCAAAACCAACAGGTCTTGTCGGAGCCTCAGGACCCCGCTGCCATATGTGTACTGACAGCCCTGAGGAGGCAAATGCCCATTCCACCTGGAAAGGATCTGTAGGATGGATAGGGCCCAGTGCTTGATGAGCTGTTGCTTCAAAAATCAGCAATTGCAATGCTGACTCCTGAGAAAGACTCCAATCCCATTTCACCCCTTTCCTCAACAAGTCATAAAGGGGAACAAATGGGTCGTTCCAGTGACTAGGAAATCTGTCTGGTCTTTCTACAGGAGATACAGCTGCTATCGTTTTTGGAAGGAGAATTGCTGTAGGTTTGAGTGATTCTGGAAGCCCACAAATTCAAGGGGTCATTATCTTGGGCTTCACAGGTAATTGCATCAGGGATTCAAAGCCAGGAATTCATTTCTTTTTGTGAGTCATTTGCAGGCAAGCAGCTTTGTGCACATTTTCCAAGAGCTGGTCGGGGGTACTAATTCTAGCTATGGGATCTCCCCTTTCCAAGGGGCTTGTTCCCCCGGCCCAAAAAGCTGCACGCTGTGTCAGGGACCATGTGTCACCTTTCTCTCCTGTTGTTAAGAAGACACCATGTCCCCAATACCCACTGGCTTCCTGTTCAGTGAATTGAATTTGATCACCACCAGTGAGGGACACCCGGAAAACACATTCTGTTTCTGATTCATGTGGAGGCTGTCCGTATTCCCTTTTAAGCTTAGCTAGCTCGGTGGCCGTGTTTAGTTGTGATGGTATGCGTTTGGTTGTGATGTGAGGTTCCAGATCATCATCACTGAGATAGTTCTACTCTGTTTTAATCAAGGGTCTCAAGTGATGGCAGCAATGTTCCCCACAATTACTTGCTGCTTCAAGTTCTTGATGAGGATAGATTTGTTTAATGTGAGGAGTTTCCTTCTCCTCAAGCTCTGTAGAGGAATCAGCATGATGTGATTTGTTAATATGTTCCTCTGTTAAGGCAGCTCGCAATGCATAGATCACATTTTTTTGCTTCATAGAACTGTTTTTGCAAAATTTCAACTAGATTTTGAAGGGAGTCTATTATAGCATGTTCCTCACTTCTTCGCTGGAAGCCATTTTCTATAGCTGCCATAAGACAAGCTCCCAAAACTGAGCAGAAGATAGTTTTATTTTTGCCCAGTTTGAATTTTGTTTCATGTTGTAATGAACACACTCTATCAATAACATTTTCTAAGTTCAACCAATTACTCTGTGCCCATTTTTCTCCTTCTGTAGAAGGTTTGGCATTGTGTTTGGCTAGTAGTGCATAAAATTCAGCTTTAATTTCAAGGCTAAGATTGTCACTCATTTTGTGAAGGGACCAAAACCACGACAGGGAGCTACAAACTTAAGTTCCACAAAACTACACAGCCCTCGCTGTGTCGCCCTTCGCTTCCCTGGCTGGGTGAAAGGACAATAATCTGCCTGGGAGGCTCTGCTTAGTTGCTTCAAGTTGTCCCTTCCTTCCCAGACCACATACACACAACAACAACAAAACAACAGTGTCCCGCCCTTTGCACTAAGGGATCCTTTATGAATTGCCAAAGACAGTATGGGTGCCTTTTCAGCTGCAACCCTTCTGTCTAGACAGAAATCCTGTCCGTGACGCCAATTTTAATGTCACGATCCGTTTCTTGCGGGGTGTCGTGATGGTTCTTTTCACCCATCCCAAAAGTGCAACAAAGGCAAACAACAAGCGACTATCAGTTAATCACAACAAATGCACCTTTAGTAGGGGCCAAAACAGTAAACGCGATAGTGGGGATCTGAAAGGAGATAAAAGGTTAGAGAGAGAAGAGGGCTATGGGAATAGCTACCAACACAGGCGAGATCCTCAGTGCTCCGGACGATGGGGATCCGTCTGTCGTGTCGGGGGAGTCTTCGAAGTTCTGGTCGACTCGGGGCTCCAATTATAGTCCACAGAGGAGAGAGGGGGGGAACAAGTGTAATAATGAAAGTCCATTGTAATCGCCCCGAGGGAACGGGTGAGTCCACAGAAACCACCAAAGCAAGACGAATCCAATGAAGAATAAGTCCATTTGAATCACTGAAGGGAAACAGGTCATGTCATTAGTGGTCAGACCACCAATTTCCCCTCCTCCCTATAGCAGGGGTCTCAGTCTCAGTCCTTGGGAGGAGGGTTCTCATTCTTTCTTTGTCACAGTGGTAACGAGGCAGATGAGGGGTCTTCAGTGAAGGACCGCGAGAGTCACCCCAAAAGTTCATTGGGCTTAAGAACGGAGATTAGAAGCAGGCCGCGCATCAGGCTGTCCCGTGCTGGCTCCATGTCAGGTCTTTGCCAAGTCCTTGCCAACTCCTTGCCAAGTTCTTACCAGGCCTAGTTGGGAACAGCCAGCATGACGGTTCAGTGGTCCCACCTGCGCTGTGTCCTGTTCTAAGCCGGAACTACAGTGGGGGAAGGGATTCTTTCTTGTGGCAATCGGAAGGCAGAATGGAAAATGAGGGGCTTCTGACGGGCTCTTACACCACCCCGTGACTGACGATTGCCCTCGAAAGATCTTCATCAGCAGGATTCCATGGTGTCGTCGTGGAGTCTTCAGGACTCGTCAAGTGTTGGCAGCAGGTCCCAGGGAAAAGAGAAGAGGAAAAGGGAAAGAAAGAGAAAACGGGAAAACTAAAACAATCACAACATATTAGTAATCACAACAAATTATAATTAAACAATAAGCAAAATACAATTAGTAAATCAATAATAGTTATTTAAATAATAATCAATATGAATCAATTAAACAATAAATTGATCAAATAATAAACCAGTATCATCAATATTAAACAGTAAAGTAATAAACCTAGTATAATCGATATTACTCAGTACAATTTTATAAACAATAAACAAAAATAATTAAAACAGCGATTAGAACAAATCATAAAAGAAAATGATGTAAAACATATCTTCTAACCTTATCATCTTCTTGTGTCTACTGTCCTGGGAACATCTCTAGTGTAAAGGATGTCGGCCAAGTGGTGTGCATTAATTATAGATGTTAATTTTGTTCATCGTTTCATCATTCTCCAATTTACAATAAGCAAGATTACTGATAAAACAAAACCAATCATAACTAAAATCAGAAGAACAACAATGGGATGACACAATTTCTTCAGGATACCGGTGGCGGTGGGTGACCACCCGAAAAGGGTATCCCACCACTTGTGCTCGGCATCACTTTTCACCCTTTCTACAACACGATGTATTTCTTGCACATGATGATGAACAGTTACCAGAGTTTTCTGTCCATTCCCCTTGATTTTTCCTAGGATCTCTATTAGATCTTGATGAAGTAATAATTGCTTTACCAGAGAAAGGTTCATCCCAATGGGAGTAGGCAGTAGCTTGTGAATCAACGTGAGATTGGATTCTAAAAGTTCATGTGAAGTAACTGGAGCTACAAAAGAAAAATCACATCCTGCAATTTTAGTAAAGTTGCAAGCACAAAAATTTGAATGATTTTTAGTAGCTACTACTGTACTTTCTATAAACACAGTATCCCAAGCGGTTCTGAAGCAGGCACACCCATTGTCTGTAGATACAAGGACTGTTTCAGAAGTCTCGTTAGGATGAATATCAAAATGACAGCTATTTTGTTCTGTCTCCAGACAAATATCTTGAGCTACAATTGCATTACCTTCACAGATAAACCCTAGTTGTTCTCAGATGGTACAGGACTCTAAATTGACAGTTTGCCATTTGTCATCAATTTGACGGGCCCATTCTCTATGTTCAGAAGGATAGAAAGTGGGTCCATCATGATTTAATCCTAGTGCAATGATAGGGAATATCAAATGCACCCAGGCATTTCTTATGGTCAACGCAAATGCTGTGGCTGTGTTTGTGTTAGGGTCATAGGTAAAATTCACTAAATTCCACCAGGATTGGAAATCTCTTTCAAAGTCAGTGGCACTGTCCCAGACTATTTTCCTAATTTCAGTGGGAAAAGTGCCTTCTTCACCTTCTCTTATAATTGAGGCAGCAACTGACTGCATCCATCATTGAGCCTGGATACGGCTAAGAGCTAAGGAAACGTTGCTTTGTGCGGCATTAAGTGCATCAATGATCAATTTGCTATTATTTACATTTATCTTTTCCCAATTTGCTAGAATGTTTGATAGCAACCACTGATGTGTTCCCAAGGCTGATAAGGACGATTGCAGTGGTTGTTGTATTTTGGTTAAATCTTTAGTTGTGGAAGCCAATTTATTCATTCATACTTCTGAATCAATACTATTTAGGATTCCCAATCCTGTTCCCACAAGACCAGTTATGTCTCTTGGCAGCCGGTTTTTAGGAGGCTTCCACTGTCGCAGCCAGGTTGTCCAAGCCTGAAAAGAGGTCTGCAAAAAGGGTGAACAAGCTGGTTGTATTTCTCAGATATTGTTTTGCATCAGCAATTTGACTTGTTTAAGAGACCATAACAGATTAAACAATATCTGTTGTTGGCCAGTTTTCCTGATTCTATATGGTCCAATTTCAAAAATTTTCGGGCTAAGTGTAACCAGTGGTTGGGTGGTAGGTGTCACAACATTAACATCAAGTCCTACTCCAGTATTTGAATCAATACTTTCAACTTAAAAAACAAAAACAAAAACAAAAACAAAACAAAACAAAAAAAAAGTGCTTCAGTATTTTTGGACCAAAACCAAACTACTTCTACAGTTTGTGTTCATGTGAAATTGTGCCAACAATCCTGTATGCTTGGCTGCGTACAAACCTTTTTGTGCTTCAAGAGATCCTTTCACTTTTTCTGCATGCTACCACAATTAGTTCAGACCACGGTCACTCAGCTGCTTTCTGGCCATGGGGTTGCGGTAGGATGCAGAAAAGTATTACCAGTTTTATCATGGATTAGGTGGTCTTCATGTCCCTCGGAGTTCTTCTGAAAAAGTCAACACAACAGAATTCTGCCGCCGAGAGGCAGAAAAGTTAGAATGATGGAATTATCCAGCATGTATTTGTCCAATGCTCTTTCCCTAGAGCACCAGAGGATTCCCATGCATATTTCTTCAGAGGGGGTTTTAGCACAAGTGCTACTAGTCCTATAGTAAGAGAGGTCCACCAGAACAGGTTGGCCAGGGTCATGAGCTGGATTATTAGGATCATTTGGTACAGAGCATAGGAGTCAGTGTAGATGCAGACCAAAGAGGAATTCTGTGCTTCTCGTTGAAAAACACTCCAGACAGCTATCAGCTCCCCACTGTGTGTACTACCTTCTCCCTCTGTAATCATTTGCTCACCAGAGGAAAAGTGGAGGGCTTCTGCCCTAGATTTCCATCCTTTTCCTTCCCCTTTAGCAAAAGCATCAGTAAACCAAGAGTTTGCTGATTGTTCGGGGCAGAAAGGAGGGGTTACTTTGATTACAGAGGCAGGTTTGTCCAAGCTCTCAGTTTCTTGGATTGCTAAAGTTTTTACAGCTCCTTCTGTCATTGAGAAGAAGTTACAGTAATGTTCAACCTGAGCATACCACTTTCTCACTGAGGCCCTCTGGGCCACCCCGTCAGGAGGGGGACTCCCACTAGTGACTGTCTTAATAACCTTGAAGGGGCCTCTCAATACAATTGGTTGTTTTTGTGCAATTTTTTCTACTTCTAGGAAAGCTAAGATAACCATCAACAATCCTTTTTCCCAGGTAGTGTATCTTTTCTCAGCATCTTTGGAACCACGGGAATCAAAACCAACAGGTCTTGTCGGAGCCTCAGGACCCCGCTGCCATATGTGTACTGACAGCCCTGAGGAGGCAAATGCCCATTCCACCTGGAAAGGATCTGTAGGATGGATAGGGCCCAGTGCTTGATGAGCTGTTGCTTCAAAAATCAGCAATTGCAATGCTGACTCCTGAGAAAGACTCCAATCCCATTTCACCCCTTTCCTCAACAAGTCATAAAGGGGAACAAATGGGTCGTTCCAGTGACTAGGAAATCTGTCTGGTCTTTCTACAGGAGATACAGCTGCTATCGTTTTTGGAAGGAGAATTGCTGTAGGTTTGAGTGATTCTGGAAGCCCACAAATTCAAGGGGTCATTATCTTGGGCTTCACAGGTAATTGCATCAGGGATTCAAAGCCAGGAATTCATTTCTTTTTGTGAGTCATTTGCAGGCAAGCAGCTTTGTGCACATTTTCCAAGAGCTGGTCGGGGGTACTAATTCTAGCTATGGGATCTCCCCTTTCCAAGGGGCTTGTTCCCCCGGCCCAAAAAGCTGCACGCTGTGTCAGGGACCATGTGTCACCTTTCTCTCCTGTTGTTAAGAAGACACCATGTCCCCAATACCCACTGGCTTCCTGTTCAGTGAATTGAATTTGATCACCACCAGTGAGGGACACCCGGAAAACACATTCTGTTTCTGATTCATGTGGAGGCTGTCCGTATTCCCTTTTAAGCTTAGCTAGCTCGGTGGCCGTGTTTAGTTGTGATGGTATGCGTTTGGTTGTGATGTGAGGTTCCAGATCATCATCACTGAGATAGTTCTACTCTGTTTTAATCAAGGGTCTCAAGTGATGGCAGCAATGTTCCCCACAATTACTTGCTGCTTCAAGTTCTTGATGAGGATAGATTTGTTTAATGTGAGGAGTTTCCTTCTCCTCAAGCTCTGTAGAGGAATCAGCATGATGTGATTTGTTAATATGTTCCTCTGTTAAGGCAGCTCGCAATGCATAGATCACATTTTTTTGCTTCATAGAACTGTTTTTGCAAAATTTCAACTAGATTTTGAAGGGAGTCTATTATAGCATGTTCCTCACTTCTTCGCTGGAAGCCATTTTCTATAGCTGCCATAAGACAAGCTCCCAAAACTGAGCAGAAGATAGTTTTATTTTTGCCCAGTTTGAATTTTGTTTCATGTTGTAATGAACACACTCTATCAATAACATTTTCTAAGTTCAACCAATTACTCTGTGCCCATTTTTCTCCTTCTGTAGAAGGTTTGGCATTGTGTTTGGCTAGTAGTGCATAAAATTCAGCTTTAATTTCAAGGCTAAGATTGTCACTCATTTTGTGAAGGGACCAAAACCACGACAGGGAGCTACAAACTTAAGTTCCACAAAACTACACAGCCCTCGCTGTGTCGCCCTTCGCTTCCCTGGCTGGGTGAAAGGACAATAATCTGCCTGGGAGGCTCTGCTTAGTTGCTTCAAGTTGTCCCTTCCTTCCCAGACCACATACACACAACAACAACAAAACAACAGTGTCCCGCCCTTTGCACTAAGGGATCCTTTATGAATTGCCAAAGACAGTATGGGTGCCTTTTCAGCTGCAACCCTTCTGTCTAGACAGAAATCCTGTCCGTGACGCCAATTTTAATGTCACGATCCGTTTCTTGCGGGGTGTCGTGATGGTTCTTTTCACCCATCCCAAAAGTGCAACAAAGGCAAACAACAAGGGACTATCAGTTAATCACAACAAATGCACCTTTAGTAGGGGCCAAAACAGTAAACGCGATAGTGGGGATCTGAAAGGAGATAAAAGGTTAGAGAGAGAACAGGGCTATGGGAATAGCTACCAACACAGGCGAGATCCTCAGTGCTCCGGACGATGGGGATCCGTCTGTCGTGTCGGGGGAGTCTTCGAAGTTCTGGTCGACTCGGGGCTCCAATTATAGTCCACAGAGGAGAGAGGGGGGGAACAAGTGTAATAATGAAAGTCCATTGTAATCGCCCCGAGGGAACGGGTGAGTCCACAGAAACCACCAAAGCAAGACGAATCCAATGAAGAATAAGTCCATTTGAATCACTGAAGGGAAACAGGTCATGTCATTAGTGGTCAGACCACCAATTTCCCCTCCTCCCTATAGCAGGGGTCTCAGTCTCAGTCCTTGGGAGGAGGGTTCTCATTCTTTCTTTGTCACAGTGGTAACGAGGCAGATGAGGGGTCTTCAGTGAAGGACCACGAGAGTCACCCCAAAAGTTCATTGGGCTTAAGAACGGAGATTAGAAGCAGGCCGCGCATCAGGCTGTCCCGTGCTGGCTCCATGTCAGGTCTTTGCCAAGTCCTTGCCAACTCCTTGCCAAGTTCTTACCAGGCCTAGTTGGGAACAGCCAGCATGACGGTTCAGTGGTCCCACCTGCGCTGTGTCCTGTTCTAAGCCGGAACTACAGTGGGGGAAGGGATTCTTTCTTGTGGCAATCGGAAGGCAGAATGGAAAATGAGGGGCTTCTGACGGGCTCTTACACCACCCCGTGACTGACGATTGCCCTCGAAAGATCTTCATCAGCAGGATTCCATGGTCTCGTCGTGGAGTCTTCAGGACTCGTCAAGTGTTGGCAGCAGGTCCCAGGGAAAAGAGAAGAGGAAAAGGGAAAGAAAGAGAAAACGGGAAAACTAAAACAATCACAACATATTAGTAATCACAACAAATTATAATTAAACAATAAGCAAAATACAATTAGTAAATCAATAATAGTTATTTAAATAATAATCAATATGAATCAATTAAACAATAAATTGATCAAATAATAAACCAGTATCATCAATATTAAACAGTAAAGTAATAAACCTAGTATAATCGATATTACTCAGTACAATTTTATAAACAATAAACAAAAATAATTAAAACAGCGATTAGAACAAATCATAAAAGAAAATGATGTAAAACGTATCTTCTAACCTTATCATCTTCTTGTGTCTACTGTCCTGGGAACATCTCTAGTGTAAAGGATGTCGGCCAAGTGGTGTGCATTAATTATAGATGTTAATTTTGTTCATCGTTTCATCATTCTCCAATTTACAATAAGCAAGATTACTGATAAAACAAAACCAATCATAACTAAAATCAGAAGAACAACAATGGGATGACACAATTTCTTCAGGATACCGGTGGCGGTGGGTGACCACCCGAAAAGGGTATCCCACCACTTGTGCTCGGCATCACTTTTCACCCTTTCTACAACACGATGTATTTCTTGCACATGATGATGAACAGTTACCAGAGTTTTCTGTCCATTCCCCTTGATTTTTCCTAGGATCTCTATTAGATCTTGATGAAGTAATAATTGCTTTACCAGAGAAAGGTTCATCCCAATGGCAGTAGGCAGTAGCTTGTGAATCAACGTGAGATTGGATTCTAAAAGTTCATGTGAAGTAACTGGAGCTAGAAAAGAAAAATCACATCCTGCAATTTTAGTAAAGTTGCAAGCACAAAAATTTGAATGATTTTTAGTAGCTACTACTGTACTTTCTATAAACACAGTATCCCAAGCGGTTCTGAAGCAGGCACACCCATTGTCTGTAGATACAAGGACTGTTTCAGAAGTCTCGTTAGGATGAATATCAAAATGACAGCTATTTTGTTCTGTCTCCAGACAAATATCTTGAGCTACAATTGCATTACCTTCACAGATAAACCCTAGTTGTTCTCAGATGGTACAGGACTCTAAATTGACAGTTTGCCATTTGTCATCAATTTGACGGGCCCATTCTCTATGTTCAGAAGGATAGAAAGTGGGTCCATCATGATTTAATCCTAGTGCAATGATAGGGAATATCAAATGCACCCAGGCATTTCTTATGGTCAACGCAAATGCTGTGGCTGTGTTTGTGTTAGGGTCATAGGTAAAATTCACTAAATTCCACCAGGATTGGAAATCTCTTTCAAAGTCAGTGGCACTGTCCCAGACTATTTTCCTAATTTCAGTGGGAAAAGTGCCTTCTTCACCTTCTCTTATAATTGAGGCAGCAACTGACTGCATCCATCATTGAGCCTGGATACGGCTAAGAGCTAAGGAAACGTTGCTTTGTGCGGCATTAAGTGCATCAATGATCAATTTGCTATTATTTACATTTATCTTTTCCCAATTTGCTAGAATGTTTGATAGCAACCACTGATGTGTTCCCAAGGCTGATAAGGACGATTGCAGTGGTTGTTGTATTTTGGTTAAATCTTTAGTTGTGGAAGCCAATTTATTCATTCATACTTCTGAATCAATACTATTTAGGATTCCCAATCCTGTTCCCACAAGACCAGTTATGTCTCTTGGCAGCCGGTTTTTAGGAGGCTTCCACTGTCGCAGCCAGGTTGTCCAAGCCTGAAAAGAGGTCTGCAAAAAGGGTGAACAAGCTGGTTGTATTTCTCAGATATTGTTTTGCATCAGCAATTTGACTTGTTTAAGAGACCATAACAGATTAAACAATATCTGTTGTTGGCCAGTTTTCCTGATTCTATATGGTCCAATTTCAAAAATTTTCGGGCTAAGTGTAACCAGTGGTTGGGTGGTAGGTGTCACAACATTAACATCAAGTCCTACTCCAGTATTTGAATCAATACTTTCAACTTAAAAAACAAAAACAAAAACAAAAACAAAACAAAACAAAAAAAAAGTGCTTCAGTATTTTTGGACCAAAACCAAACTACTTCTACAGTTTGTGTTCATGTGAAATTGTGCCAACAATCCTGTATGCTTGGCTGCGTACAAACCTTTTTGTGCTTCAAGAGATCCTTTCACTTTTTCTGCATGCTACCACAATTAGTTCAGACCACGGTCACTCAGCTGCTTTCTGGCCATGGGGTTGCGGTAGGATGCAGAAAAGTATTACCAGTTTTATCATGGATTAGGTGGTCTTCATGTCCCTCGGAGTTCTTCTGAAAAAGTCAACACAACAGAATTCTGCCGCCGAGAGGCAGAAAAGTTAGAATGATGGAATTATCCAGCATGTATTTGTCCAATGCTCTTTCCCTAGAGCACCAGAGGATTCCCATGCATATTTCTTCAGAGGGGGTTTTAGCACAAGTGCTACTAGTCCTATAGTAAGAGAGGTCCACCAGAACAGGTTGGCCAGGGTCATGAGCTGGATTATTAGGATCATTTGGTACAGAGCATAGGAGTCAGTGTAGATGCAGACCAAAGAGGAATTCTGTGCTTCTCGTTGAAAAACACTCCAGACAGCTATCAGCTCCCCACTGTGTGTACTACCTTCTCCCTCTGTAATCATTTGCTCACCAGAGGAAAAGTGGAGGGCTTCTGCCCTAGATTTCCATCCTTTTCCTTCCCCTTTAGCAAAAGCATCAGTAAACCAAGAGTTTGCTGATTGTTCGGGGCAGAAAGGAGGGGTTACTTTGATTACAGAGGCAGGTTTGTCCAAGCTCTCAGTTTCTTGGATTGCTAAAGTTTTTACAGCTCCTTCTGTCATTGAGAAGAAGTTACAGTAATGTTCAACCTGAGCATACCACTTTCTCACTGAGGCCCTCTGGGCCACCCCGTCAGGAGGGGGACTCCCACTAGTGACTGTCTTACTAACCTTGAAGGGGCCTCTCAATACAATTGGTTGTTTTTGTGCAATTTTTTCTACTTCTAGGAAAGCTAAGATAACCATCAACAATCCTTTTTCCCAGGTAGTGTATCTTTTCTCAGCATCTTTGGAACCACGGGAATCAAAACCAACAGGTCTTGTCGGAGCCTCAGGACCCCGCTGCCATATGTGTACTGACAGCCCTGAGGAGGCAAATGCCCATTCCACCTGGAAAGGATCTGTAGGATGGATAGGGCCCAGTGCTTGATGAGCTGTTGCTTCAAAAATCAGCAATTGCAATGCTGACTCCTGAGAAAGACTCCAATCCCATTTCACCCCTTTCCTCAACAAGTCATAAAGGGGAACAAATGGGTCGTTCCAGTGACTAGGAAATCTGTCTGGTCTTTCTACAGGAGATACAGCTGCTATCGTTTTTGGAAGGAGAATTGCTGTAGGTTTGAGTGATTCTGGAAGCCCACAAATTCAAGGGGTCATTATCTTGGGCTTCACAGGTAATTGCATCAGGGATTCAAAGCCAGGAATTCATTTCTTTTTGTGAGTCATTTGCAGGCAAGCAGCTTTGTGCACATTTTCCAAGAGCTGGTCGGGGGTACTAATTCTAGCTATGGGATCTCCCCTTTCCAAGGGGCTTGTTCCCCCGGCCCAAAAAGCTGCACGCTGTGTCAGGGACCATGTGTCACCTTTCTCTCCTGTTGTTAAGAAGACACCATGTCCCCAATACCCACTGGCTTCCTGTTCAGTGAATTGAATTTGATCACCACCAGTGAGGGACACCCGGAAAACATATTCTGTTTCTGATTCATGTGGAGGCTGTCCGTATTCCCTTTTAAGCTTAGCTAGCTCGGTGGCCGTGTTTAGTTGTGATGGTATGCGTTTGGTTGTGATGTGAGGTTCCAGATCATCATCACTGAGATAGTTCTACTCTGTTTTAATCAAGGGTCTCAAGTGATGGCAGCAATGTTCCCCACAATTACTTGCTGCTTCAAGTTCTTGATGAGGATAGATTTGTTTAATGTGAGGAGTTTCCTTCTCCTCAAGCTCTGTAGAGGAATCAGCATGATGTGATTTGTTAATATGTTCCTCTGTTAAGGCAGCTCGCAATGCATAGATCACATTTTTTTGCTTCATAGAACTGTTTTTGCAAAATTTCAACTAGATTTTGAAGGGAGTCTATTATAGCATGTTCCTCACTTCTTCGCTGGAAGCCATTTTCTATAGCTGCCATAAGACAAGCTCCCAAAACTGAGCAGAAGATAGTTTTATTTTTGCCCAGTTTGAATTTTGTTTCATGTTGTAATGAACACACTCTATCAATAACATTTTCTAAGTTCAACCAATTACTCTGTGCCCATTTTTCTCCTTCTGTAGAAGGTTTGGCATTGTGTTTGGCTAGTAGTGCATAAAATTCAGCTTTAATTTCAAGGCTAAGATTGTCACTCATTTTGTGAAGGGACCAAAACCACGACAGGGAGCTACAAACTTAAGTTCCACAAAACTACACAGCCCTCGCTGTGTCGCCCTTCGCTTCCCTGGCTGGGTGAAAGGACAATAATCTGCCTGGGAGGCTCTGCTTAGTTGCTTCAAGTTGTCCCTTCCTTCCCAGACCACATACACACAACAACAACAAAACAACAGTGTCCCGCCCTTTGCACTAAGGGATCCTTTATGAATTGCCAAAGACAGTATGGGTGCCTTTTCAGCTGCAACCCTTCTGTCTAGACAGAAATCCTGTCCGTGACGCCAATTTTAATGTCACGATCCGTTTCTTGCGGGGTGTCGTGATGGTTCTTTTCACCCATCCCAAAAGTGCAACAAAGGCAAACAACAAGCGACTATCAGTTAATCACAACAAATGCACCTTTAGTAGGGGCCAAAACAGTAAACGCGATAGTGGGGATCTGAAAGGAGATAAAAGGTTAGAGAGAGAACAGGGCTATGGGAATAGCTACCAACACAGGCGAGATCCTCAGTGCTCCGGACGATGGGGATCCGTCTGTCGTGTCGGGGGAGTCTTCGAAGTTCTGGTCGACTCGGGGCTCCAATTATAGTCCACAGAGGAGAGAGGGGGGGAACAAGTGTAATAATGAAAGTCCATTGTAATCGCCCCGAGGGAACGGGTGAGTCCACAGAAACCACCAAAGCAAGACGAATCCAATGAAGAATAAGTCCATTTGAATCACTGAAGGGAAACAGGTCATGTCATTAGTGGTCAGACCACCAATTTCCCCTCCTCCCTATAGCAGGGGTCTCAGTCTCAGTCCTTGGGAGGAGGGTTCTCATTCTTTCTTTGTCACAGTGGTAACGAGGCAGATGAGGGGTCTTCAGTGAAGGACCGCGAGAGTCACCCCAAAAGTTCATTGGGCTTAAGAACGGAGATTAGAAGCAGGCCGCGCATCAGGCTGTCCCGTGCTGGCTCCATGTCAGGTCTTTGCCAAGTCCTTGCCAACTCCTTGCCAAGTTCTTACCAGGCCTTGTTGGGAACAGCCAGCATGACGGTTCAGTGGTCCCACCTGCGCTGTGTCCTGTTCTAAGCCGGAACTACAGTGGGGGAAGGGATTCTTTCTTGTGGCAATCGGAAGGCAGAATGGAAAATGAGGGGCTTCTGACGGGCTCTTACAGCCTCGCATTCACACACATTCATCCCCCCTTTATTCGCCCTGTAATGCAAAGGATCTCCCAGTTGCCGAGCCGTGGGGGCTTTTAGCCGCTCGGCACGAAGCTCGGGTAGCTGGTACATCTGAGGGTCCACCAGAAGAACGGGAGGGACACTCGGGCTGCTGAAATCCTGCTCGTTGATTGAAGGGTCGCAGAAGGGGCAAACAGGGAGACAACGAAGCAGTAGAGAGGCAGATTCCGAGAGGCCCGAAGGGCGGGGTGAGGATTCTTTTACTGCGTAGGGGTAGGAGGGTTTAGCATTCGAGGGTACAATCGGGAGAAGGCTAAAGGGAGGGGAAATATAACATTAACCAGTGGGGAAAAGGGAAAGGAGTGTTCTTGGTGGAAGAACCGTGGAACAGAGAAGATTCTAGGCTAAGGGGCAGACTTGAACAACAACTGACAGGACAGGGGGAGGGTACAATTCTCTTCCGAAAGGGGGTGGAGAACTCATACAACTGCTGTTTCCCATGGCAACCCTAGACTGCCTTCCCCAACCCCTCCCCCTGCACCAGTGACAGCTTTTAACACTGAAGGGCAGTGCTATTGTATAACAAACACTTAATTCTTAGCCCAGCCGGGCTCGCTGGCTACTTTTGCAAGCTTTTTACCAACTAGCGATGCTTGTAAGCGGTGCTTGTAACTCCTAGCTTGTACCACGCTCCCACTAGCTGCGCTATCAGCTAGCGGCGTTCAAAGCAGCTCCTCAAACCGCGGCTTGTGCCCGCGCGCCCGCTGCGCTATCAGCTGGGCCGCGCCTAAAGCACCTTTGCAAGCCCCGACTGAAACGATACGCGGAAGAAATCAATAGACTCCATAACCTGGGGTAGTTATGAAGTGGGTACGTATGTCAGCGCCCGGCACAAGTGAGATAGCTCTCCAAAACTTGTGCCCCGAGCCTCAGTCTGACCCACACTTTTATTCTTAAAGACGTTCCATATGCAATACATTGCACAACTTTTTCATGCATATTCCACCCCTGGCCCCGCCTGTCCTCGCTTCTCATGCGAAGTAAGTCCACGCCCTTCTGGGCATGTGTGGTTTGCTGTGGTGGTCGTACGGGGGTCTCTTGGTGGTCCTGAGGCTGAAGATTGTGGTCTTCCTCATGATTGAACTTTTGAACTTTTCCTCTCTGCGCGTGCGCTTTTGGTCCTTTGGTGCTTATCTGAGTACGTCTGTCAGTCTTGATAGGCTTGGAGACAGAGGAGCTTCTTTATTTTAATTCAGAAGGAAAGGGTTCTTTCCTTCTTCTGGTATTGTTCTTCATGCAAGAAGCTTCAGAAATTTGCATTTTCCTTTGCCCTTTGTATTAGGCAGAGGTTTCTTAAGCAAAAGGTTGAAAATTCAACACATAACTCTACAAGCTAAATTAGAAATGCTTAATTCATTTTGTTAACCTAACTCTAAAAATCTCTATTTCACCTCGAGAGCTGTCACAGAGCAGAAAGCAGCTGAGATGCTGAAAAGCAGCAAAGCTGAACTGCCTGCCTCAGCTTCAGCAATGTGCAATTGACTGAAGGCGAAAAACCAAGCAGTAGAGCAGCGGGCTTCTGTGCGCACTGAAGGCAATTGCTAGAATCCAGCAGCTGCTCCTTGCCAAGCACAGGCAGCTGCCTGTGTTCTTGCTTCTTGACCAACTCACAGTTGCCCTTCTTTTCAGCAGCTGCCATCGTGTTCTCTGCATCTCGGAGCCTCAGGGGAGCAACAAGAATTTCCAAGGTGGGATGCATGAAAACTAAAATAAAAACTCAGGAAGTTTGTCCTGGAACACCTTCTATTGGCATGCCAAGAGTGAATTCAACAGGCAGGAGAGCGGCAGCCACCGTCCTGCAGCTGTCTGCGAGCTTCGCACACAAGCCGGCTTCTTCGCGGCTTCGTTCTTCGCCTCTTGCAAGCTACCGCGATCTCCGGCTGCCTGAGGCCAAGAAGCGGCAACTTCGCGCACAGATCACTGGAGCGGCAGCGGTGCGCTCCGAAGCGCCGCTTTTGCCGAAAGACGCCGGGAAGCGGCACTTGCTTTCGGCCAGCTGCGGAGCTCCGTATTCTGCCTCTCTAGTCGCCTACATCTTAGCGCAAAGCTTTTCCGCTCCAGTTCTCAAGGAGAAAGTGTACCAGCACTGCTCACTTAGCCCGACCTTGCCAGGAAATAGGATTTGCTGCACATTCCAAGGACACTGCATTTTCCTGGGCAAGCTGCAACCTGCTGGCAGATGGCCGTGCTCTCTGCCCACTCCTGCCCAGTTCTTGGTACTAGCGGGCACGTTGCAGCCTGGCGAAGGCAAGAAACCTGGAGAGCTGTCACAGAGCAGAAGGGCAGCTGAGATGCTGAAAAGCAGCAAAGCTGAACTGCCTGCCTCAACTTCAGCAGTGTGTAATTGACGGAAGGCGAAAAACCAAGCAGCAGAGCAGCGGGCTTCTGTGCGCACTGAAGGCAATTGCAAGAATCCAGCAGCTGCTCCTAGCCAAGCACAGTCAACTGCCTGTGTTCTTGCTTCTTGACCAACTCACAGTTGCCCTTCTTCTCAGCAGCTGCCACCGTGTTCTCTGCATCTCGGAGCCTCTGGGGAGCAGCAAGAATTTCCAAGGTGGGATGCATGAAAACTAAAATAAAAACTCAGGAAGTTTGTCCTGGAACACCTTCTATTGGCATGCCAAGAGTGAATTCAACAGGCAGGAGAGCGGCAGCCACCGTCCTGCAGCTGTCTGCGAGCTTCGCACACAAGCCGGCTTCTTCGCGGCTTCGTTCTTCGCCTCTTGCAAGCTACCGCGATCTCCGGCTGCCTGAGGCCAAGAAGCGGCAACTTCGCGCACAGATGACTGGAGCGGCAGCGGTGCGCTCCGAAGCGCCGCTTTTGCCGAAAGACGCCGGGAAGCGGCACTTGCTTTCGGCCAGCTGCGGAGCTCCGTATTCTGCCTCTCTAGTCGCCTACATCTTAGCGCAAAGCTTTTCCGCTCCAGTTCTCAAGGAGAAAGTGTCCCAGCACTGCTCACTTAGCCCGACCTTGCCAGGAAATGAGATTTGCTGCACATTCCAAGGACACTGCATTTTCCTGGGCAAGCTGCAACCTGCTGGCAGATGGCCGTGCTCTCTGCCCACTCCTGCCCAGTTCTTGGTACTAGCGGGCACGTTGCAGCCTGGCGAAGGCAAGAAACCTGGAAAGCTGTCACAGAGCAGAAGGGCAGCTGAGATGCTGAAAAGCAGCAAAGCTGAACTGCCTGCCTCAACTTCAGCAGTGTGTAATTGACTGAAGGCGAAAAACCAAGCAGCAGAGCAGCGGGCTTCTGTGCGCACTGAAGGCAATTGCTAGAATCCAGCAGCTGCTCCTCGCCAAGCACAGTCAACTGCCTGTGTTCTTGCTTCTTGACCAACTCACAGTTGCCCTTCTTCTCAGCAGCTGCCACCGTGTTCTCTGCATCTCGGAGCCTCTGGGGAGCAGCAAGAATTTCCAAGGTGGGATGCATGAAAACTAAAATAAAAACTCAGGAAGTTTGTCCTGGAACACCTTCTATTGGCATGCCAAGAGTGAATTCAACAGGCAGGAGAGCGGCAGCCACCGTCCTGCAGCTGTCTGCGAGCTTCGCACACAAGCCGGCTTCTTCGCGGCTTCGTTCTTCGCCTCTTGCAAGCTACCGCGATCTCCGGCTGCCTGAGGCCAAGAAGCGGCAACTTCGCGCACAGATCACTGGAGCGGCAGCGGTGCGCTCCGAAGCGCCGCTTTTGCCGAAAGACGCCGGGAAGCGGCACTTGCTTTCGGCCAGCTGCGGAGCTCCGTATTCTGCCTCTCGAGTCGCCTACATCTTAGCGCAAAGCTTTTCCGCTCCAGTTCTCAAGGAGAAAGTGTCCCAGCACTGCTCACTTAGCCCGACCTTGCCAGGAAATGAGATTTGCTGCACATTCCAAGGACACTGCATTTTCCTGGGCAAGCTGCAACCTGCTGGCAGATGGCCGTGCTCTCTGCCCACTCCTGCCCAGTTCTTGGTACTAGCGGGCACGTTGCAGCCTGGCGAAGGCAAGAAACCTGGAAAGCTGTCACAGAGCAGAAGGGCAGCTGAGATGCTGAAAAGCAGCAAAGCTGAACTGCCTGCCTCAACTTCAGCAGTGTGTAATTGACTGAAGGCGAAAAACCAAGCAGCAGAGCAGCGGGCTTCTGTGCGCACTGAAGGCAATTGCTAGAATCCAGCAGCTGCTCCTCGCCAAGCACAGTCAACTGCCTGTGTTCTTGCTTCTTGACCAACTCACAGTTGCCCTTCTTCTCAGCAGCTGCCACCGTGTTCTCTGCATCTCGGAGCCTCTGGGGAGCAGCAAGAATTTCCAAGGTGGGATGTAGTAGGACTACGTCAAAACCCAGGCAAATTGTCCTGGAACACCTTCCACTCGCATGCCAAGAGTGAATTCAACAGGCTTGGAGAGCGGCAGCCACCGTCCTGCAGCTGTCTGCGAGCTTCGCACACAAGCCGGCTTCTTCGCGGCTTCGTTCTTCGCCTCTTGCAAGCTACCGCGATCTCCGGCTGCCTGAGGCCAAGAAGCGGCAACTTTGCGCACAGATGACTGGAGCGGCAGCGGTGCGCTCCGAAGCGCCGCTTTTGCCGAAAGACGCCGGGAAGCGGCACTTGCTTTCGGCCAGCTGCGGAGCTCCGTATTCTGCCTCTCTAGTCGCCTACATCTTAGCGCAAAGCTTTTCCGCTCCAGTTCTCAAGGAGAAAGTGTCCCAGCACTGCTCACTTAGCCCGACCTTGCCAGGAAATGAGATTTGCTGCACATTCCAAGGACACTGCATTTTCCTGGGCAAGCTGCAACCTGCTGGCAGATGGCCGTGCTCTCTGCCCACTCCTGCCCAGTTCTTGGTACTAGCGGGCACGTTGCAGCCTGGCGAAGGCAAGAAACCTGGAGAGCTGTCACAGAGCAGAAGGGCAGCTGAGATGCTGAAAAGCAGCAAAGCTGAACTGCCTGCCTCAACTTCAGCAGTGTGTAATTGACGGAAGGCGAAAAACCAAGCAGCAGAGCAGCGGGCTTCTGTGCGCACTGAAGGCAATTGCAAGAATCCAGCAGCTGCTCCTAGCCAAGCACAGTCAACTGCCTGTGTTCTTGCTTCTTGACCAACTCACAGTTGCCCTTCTTCTCAGCAGCTGCCACCGTGTTCTCTGCATCTCGGAGCCTCTGGGGAGCAGCAAAAATTTCCAAGGTGGGATGCATGAAAACTAAAATAAAAACTCAGGAAGTTTGTCCTGGAACACCTTCTATTGGCATGCCAAGAGTGAATTCAACAGGCAGGAGAGCGGCAGCCACCGTCCTGCAGCTGTCTGCGAGCTTCGCACACAAGCCGGCTTCTTCGCGGCTTCGTTCTTCGCCTCTTGCAAGCTACCGCGATCTCCGGCTGCCGGAGGCCAAGAAGCGGCAACTTCGCGCACAGATCACTGGAGCGGCAGCGGTGCGCTCCGAAGCGCCGCTTTTGCCGAAAGACGCCGGCAAGCGGCACTTGCTTTCGGCCAGCTGCGGAGCTCCGTATTCTGCCTCTCTAGTCGCCTACATCTTAGCGCAAAGCTTTTCCGCTCCAGTTCTCAAGGAGAAAGTGTCCCAGCACTGCTCACTTAGCCCGACCTTGCCAGGAAATGAGATTTGCTGCACATTCCAAGGACACTGCATTTTCCTGGGCAAGCTGCAACCTGCTGGCAAATGGCCGTGCTCTCTGCCCACTCCTGCCCAGTTCTTGGTACTAGCGGGCACGTTGCAGCCTGGCGAAGGCAAGAAACCTGGAGAGCTGTCACAGAGCAGAAGGGCAGCTGAGATGCTGAAAAGCAGCAAAGCTGAACTGCCTGCCTCAACTTCAGCAGTGTGTAATTGACTGAAGGCGAAAAACCAAGCAGCAGAGCAGCGGGCTTCTGTGCGCACTGAAGGCAATTGCTAGAATCCAGCAGCTGCTCCTCGCCAAGCACAGTCAACTGCCTGTGTTCTTGCTTCTTGACCAACTCACAGTTGCCCTTCTTCTCAGCAGCTGCCACCGTGTTCTCTGCATCTCGGAGCCTCTGGGGAGCAGCAAGAATTTCCAAGGTGGGATGTAGTAGGACTACGTCAAAACCCAGGCAAATTGTCCTGGAACACCTTCCACTCGCATGCCAAGAGTGAATTCAACAGGCTTGGAGAGCGGCAGCCACCGTCCTGCAGCTGTCTGCGAGCTTCGCACACAAGCCGGCTTCTTCGCGGCTTCGTTCTTCGCCTCTTGCAAGCTACCGCGATCTCCGGCTGCCTGAGGCCAAGAAGCGGCAACTTCGCGCACAGATCACTGGAGCGGCAGCGGTGCGCTCCGAAGCGCCGCTTTTGCCGAAAGACGCCGGGAAGCGGCACTTGCTTTCGGCCAGCTGCGGAGCTCCGTATTCTGCCTCTCTAGTCGCCTACATCTTAGCGCAAAGCTTTTCCGCTCCAGTTCTCAAGGAGAAAGTGTCCCAGCACTGCTCACTTAGCCCGACCTTGCCAGGAAATGAGATTTGCTGCACATTCCAAGGACACTGCATTTTCCTGGGCAAGCTGCAACCTGCTGGCAGATGGCCGTGCTCTCTGCCCACTCCTGCCCAGTTCTTGGTACTAGCGGGCACGTTGCAGCCTGGCGAAGGCAAGAAACCTGGAAAGCTGTCACAGAGCAGAAGGGCAGCTGAGATGCTGAAAAGCAGCAAAGCTGAACTGCCTGCCTCAACTTCAGCAGTGTGTAATTGACTGAAGGCGAAAAACCAAGCAGCAGAGCAGCGGGCTTCTGTGCGCACTGAAGGCAATTGCTAGAATCCAGCAGCTGCTCCTCGCCAAGCACAGTCAACTGCCTGTGTTCTTGCTTCTTGACCAACTCACAGTTGCCCTTCTTCTCAGCAGCTGCCACCGTGTTCTCTGCATCTCGGAGCCTCTGGGGAGCAGCAAGAATTTCCAAGGTGGGATGTAGTAGGACTACGTCAAAACCCAGGAAAATTGTCCTGGAACACCTTCCACTCGCATGCCAAGAGTGAATTCAACAGGCAGGAGAGCGGCAGCCACCGTCCTGCAGCTGTCTGCGAGCTTCGCACACAAGCCGGCTTCTTCGCGGCTTCGTTCTTCGCCTATGCAAGCTACCGCGATCTCCGGCTGCCTGAGGCCAAGAAGCGGCAACTTCGCGCACAGATGACTGGAGCGGCAGCGGTGCGCTCCGAAGCGCCGCTTTTGCCGAAAGACGCCGGGAAGCGGCACTTGCTTTCGGCCAGCTGCGGAGCTCCGTATTCTGCCTCTCTAGTCGCCTACATCTTAGCGCAAAGCTTTTCCGCTCCAGTTCTCAAGGAGAAAGTGTCCCAGCACTGCTCACTTAGCCCGACCTTGCCAGGAAATGAGATTTGCTGCACATTCCAAGGACACTGCATTTTCCTGGGCAAGCTGCAACCTGCTGGCAAATGGCCGTGCTCTCTGCCCACTCCTGCCCAGTTCTTGGTACTAGCGGGCACGTTGCAGCCTGGCGAAGGCAAGAAACCTGGAGAGCTGTCACAGAGCAGAAGGGCAGCTGAGATGCTGAAAAGCAGCAAAGCTGAACTGCCTGCCTCAACTTCAGCAGTGTGTAATTGACTGAAGGCGAAAAACCAAGAAGCAGAGCAGCGGGCTTCTGTGCGCACTGAAGGCAATTGCAAGAATCCAGCAGCTGCTCCTCGCCAAGCACAGTCAACTGCCTGCGTTCTTGCTTCTTGACCAACTCACAGTTGCCCTTCTTCTCAGCAGCTGCCACCGTGTTCTCTGCATCTCGGAGCCTCTGGGGAGCAGCAAGAATTTCCAAGGTGGGATGCATGAAAACTAAAATAAAAACTCAGGAAGTTTGTCCTGGAACACCTTCTATTGGCATGCCAAGAGTGAATTCAACAGGCAGGAGAGCGGCAGCCACCGTCCTGCAGCTGTCTGCGAGCTTCGCACACAAGCCGGCTTCTTCGCGGCTTCGTTCTTCGCCTCTTGCAAGCTACCGCGATCTCCGGCTGCCTGAGGCCAAGAAGCGGCAACTTCGCGCACAGATGACTAGAGCGGCAGCGGTGCGCTCCGAAGCGCCGCTTTTGCCGAAAGACGCCGGGAAGCGGCACTTGCTTTCGGCCAGCTGCGGAGCTCCGTATTCTGCCTCTCTAGTCGCCTACATCTTAGCGCAAAGCTTTTCCGCTCCAGTTCTCAAGGAGAAAGTGTCCCAGCACTGCTCACTTAGCCCGACCTTGCCAGGAAATGAGATTTGCTGCACATTCCAAGGACACTGCATTTTCCTGGGCAAGCTGCAACCTGCTGGCAGATGGCCGTGCTCTCTGCCCACTCCTGCCCAGTTCTTGGTACTAGCGGGCACGTTGCAGCCTGGCGAAGGCAAGAAACCTCGAGAGCTGTCACAGAGCAGAAGGGCAGCTGAGATGCTGAAAAGCAGCAAAGCTGAACTGCCTGCCTCAACTTCAGCAGTGTGTAATTGACTGAAGGCGAAAAACCAAGCAGCAGAGCAGCGGGCTTCTGTGCGCACTGAAGGCAATTGCTAGAATCCAGCAGCTGCTCCTCGCCAAGCACAGTCAACTGCCTGTGTTCTTGCTTCTTGACCAACTCACAGTTGCCCTTCTTCTCAGCAGCTGCCACCGTGTTCTCTGCATCTCGGAGCCTCTGGGGAGCAGCAAGAATTTCCAAGGTGGGATGTAGTAGGACTACGTCAAAACCCAGGAAAATTGTCCTGGAACACCTTCCACTCGCATGCCAAGAGTGAATTCAACAGGCTTGGAGAGCGGCAGCCACCGTCCTGCAGCTGTCTGCGAGCTTCGCACACAAGCCGGCTTCTTCGCGGCTTCGTTCATCGCCTCTTGCAAGCTACCGCGATCTCCGGCTGCCTGAGGCGAAGAAGCGGCAACTTCGCGCACAGATCACTGGAGCGGCAGCGGTGCGCTCCGAAGCGCCGCTTTTGCCGAAAGACGCCGGGAAGCGGCACTTGCTTTCGGCCAGCTGCGGAGCTCCGTATTCTGCCTCTCTAGTCGCCTACATCTTAGCGCAAAGCTTTTCCGCTCCAGTTCTCAAGGAGAAAGTGTCCCAGCACTGCTCACTTAGCCCGACCTTGCCAGGAAATGAGATTTGCTGCACATTCCAAGGACACTGCATTTTCCTGGGCAAGCTGCAACCTGCTGGCAGATGGCCGCGCTCTCTGCCCACTCCTGCCCAGTTCTTGGTACTAGCGGGCACGTTGCAGCCTGGCGAAGGCAAGAAACCTGGAGAGCTGTCACAGAGCAGAAGGGCAGCTGAGATGCTGAAAAGCAGCAAAGCTGAACTGCCTGCCTCAACTTCAGCAGTGTGTAATTGACTGAAGGCGAAAAACCAAGAAGCAGAGCAGCGGGCTTCTGTGCGCACTGAAGGCAATTGCAAGAATCCAGCAGCTGCTCCTCGCCAAGCACAGTCAACTGCCTGTGTTCTTGCTTCTTGACCAACTCACAGTTGCCCTTCTTCTCAGCAGCTGCCACCGTGTTCTCTGCATCTCGGAGCCTCTGGGGAGCAGCAAGAATTTCCAAGGTGGGATGCATGAAAACTAAAATAAAAACTCAGGAAGTTTGTCCTGGAACACCTTCTATTGGCATGCCAAGAGTGAATTCAACAGGCAGGAGAGCGGCAGCCACCGTCCTGCAGCTGTCTGCGAGCTTCGCACACAAGCCGGCTTCTTCGCGGCTTCGTTCTTCGCCTCTTGCAAGCTACCGCGATCTCCGGCTGCCTGAGGCCAAGAAGCGGCAACTTCGCGCACAGATCACTGGAGCGGCAGCGGTGCGCTCCGAAGCGCCGCTTTTGCCGAAAGACGCCGGGAAGCGGCACTTGCTTTCGGCCAGCTGCGGAGCTCCGTATTCTGCCTCTCGAGTCGCCTACATCTTAGCGCAAAGCTTTTCCGCTCCAGTTCTCAAGGAGAAAGTGTCCCAGCACTGCTCACTTAGCCCGACCTTGCCAGGAAATGAGATTTGCTGCACATTCCAAGGACACTGCATTTTCCTGGGCAAGCTGCAACCTGCTGGCAGATGGCCGTGCTCTCTGCCCACTCCTGCCCAGCTCTGGGTAGTAGCGGGCACGTTGCAGCCTGGCGAAGGCAAGAAACCTGGAGAGCTGTCACAGAGCAGAAGGGCAGCTGAGATGCTGAAAAGCAGCAAAGCTGAACAGCCTGCCTCAACTTCAGCAGTGTGTAATTGACTGAAGGCGAAAAACCAAGCAGCAGAGCAGCGGGCTTCTGTGCGCACTGAAGGCAATTGCTAGAATCCAGCAGCTGCTCCTCGCCAAGCACCGTCAACTGCCTGTGTTCTTGCTTCTTGACCAACTCACAGTTGCCCTTCTTCTCAGCAGCTGCCACCGTGTTCTCTGCATCTCGGAGCCTCTGGGGAGCAGCAAGAATTTCCAAGGTGGGATGTAGTAGGACTACGTCAAAACCCAGGAAAATTGTCCTGGAACACCTTCCACTCGCATGCCAAGAGTGAATTCAACAGGCTTGGAGAGCGGCAGCCACCGTCCTGCAGCTGTCTGCGAGCTTCGCACACAAGCCGGCTTCTTCGCGGCTTCGTTCTTCGCCTATGCAAGCTACCGCGATCTCCGGCTGCCTGAGGCCAAGAAGCGGCAACTTCGCGCACAGATCACTGGAGCGGCAGCGGTGCGCTCCGAAGCGCCGCTTTTGCCGAAAGACGCCGGGAAGCGGCACTTGCTTTCGGCCAGCTGCGGAGCTCCGTATTCTGCCTCTCTAGTCGCCTACATCTTAGCGCAAAGCTTTTCCGCTCCAGTTCTCAAGGAGAAAGTGTCCCAGCACTGCTCACTTAGCCCGACCTTGCCAGGAAATGAGATTTGCTGCACATTCCAAGGACACTGCATTTTCCTGGGCAAGCTGCAACCTGCTGGCAAATGGCCGTGCTCTCTGCCCACTCCTGCCCAGTTCTTGGTACTAGCGGGCACGTTGCAGCCTGGCGAAGGCAAGAAACCTGGAGAGCTGTCACAGAGCAGAAGGGCAGCTGAGATGCTGAAAAGCAGCAAAGCTGAACTGCCTGCCTCAACTTCAGCAGTGTGTAATTGACTGAAGGCGAAAAACCAAGCAGCAGAGCAGCGGGCTTCTGTGCGCACTGAAGGCAATTGCTAGAATCCAGCAGCTGCTCCTCGCCAAGCACAGTCAACTGCCTGTGTTCTTGCTTCTTGACCAACTCACAGTTGCCCTTCTTCTCAGCAGCTGCCACCGTGTTCTCTGCATCTCGGAGCCTCTGGGGAGCAGCAAGAATTTCCAAGGTGGGATGTAGTAGGACTACGTCAAAACCCAGGCAAATTGTCCTGGACCACCTTCCACTCGCATGCCAAGAGTGAATTCAACAGGCTTGGAGAGCGGCAGCCACCGTCCTGCAGCTGTCTGCGAGCTTCGCACACAAGCCGGCTTCTTCGCGGCTTCGTTCTTCGCCTATGCAAGCTACCGCGATCTCCGGCTGCCTGAGGCCAAGAAGCGGCAACTTCGCGCACAGATGACTGGAGCGGCAGCGGTGCGCTCCGAAGCGCCGCTTTTGCCGAAAGACGCCGGGAAGCGGCACTTGCTTTCGGCCAGCTGCGGAGCTCCGTATTCTGCCTCTCTAGTCGCCTACATCTTAGCGCAAAGCTTTTCCGCTCCAGTTCTCAAGGAGAAAGTGTCCCAGCACTGCTCACTTAGCCCGACCTTGCCAGGAAATGAGATTTGCTGCACATTCCAAGGACACTGCATTTTCCTGGGCAAGCTGCAACCTGCTGGCAGATGGCCGTGCTCTCTGCCCACTCCTGCCCAGTTCTTGGTACTAGCGGGCACGTTGCAGCCTGGCGAAGGCAAGAAACCTGGAGAGCTGTCACAGAGCAGAAGGGCAGCTGAGATGCTGAAAAGCAGCAAAGCTGAACTGCCTGCCTCAACTTCAGCAGTGTGTAATTGACTGAAGGCGAAAAACCAAGCAGCAGAGCAGCGGGCTTCTGTGCGCACTGAAGGCAATTGCTAGAATCCAGCAGCTGCTCCTCGCCAAGCACCGTCAACTGCCTGTGTTCTTGCTTCTTGACCAACTCACAGTTGCCCTTCTTCTCTGCAGCTGCCACCGTGTTCTCTGCATCTCGGAGCCTCTGGGGAGCAGCAAGAATTTCCAAGGTGGGATGTAGTAGGACTACGTCAAAACACAGGAAAATTGTCCTGGAACACCTTCCACTCGCATGCCAAGAGTGAATTCAACAGGCTTGGAGAGCGGCAGCCACCGTCCTGCAGCTGTCTGCGAGCTTCGCACACAAGCCGGCTTCTTCGCGGCTTCGTTCTTCGCCTATGCAAGCTACCGCGATCTCCGGCTGCCTGAGGCCAAGAAGCGGCAACTTCGCGCACAGATCACTGGAGCGGCAGCGGTGCGCTCCGAAGCGCCGCTTTTGCCGAAAGACGCCGGGAAGCGGCACTTGCTTTCGGCCAGCTGCGGAGCTCCGTATTCTGCCTCTCTAGTCGCCTACATCTTAGCGCAAAGCTTTTCCGCTCCAGTTCTCAAGGAGAAAGTGTCCCAGCACTGCTCACTTAGCCCGACCTTGCCAGGAAATGAGATTTGCTGCACATTCCAAGGACACTGCATTTTCCTGGGCAAGCTGCAACCTGCTGGCAGATGGCCGTGCTCTCTGCCCACTCCTGCCCAGTTCTTGGTACTAGCGGGCACGTTGCAGCCTGGCGAAGGCAAGAAACCTCTGAAACGATACGCGGAAGAAATCAATAGACTCCATAACCTGGGGTAGTTATGAAGTGGGTACGTATGTCAGCGCCCGGCGCAAGTGAGATAGCTCTCCAAAACTTGTGCCCCGAGCCTCAGTCTGACCCACACTTTTATTCTTAAAGACGTTCCATATGCAATACATTGCACAACTTTTTCATGCATATTCCACCCCTGGCCCCGCCTGTCCTCGCTTCTCATGCGAAGTAAGTCCACGCCCTTCTGGGCATGCGTGGTTTGCTGTGGTGGTCGTAGGGGGGTCTCTTGGTGGTCATGAGGCTGAAGATTGTGGTCTTCCTCATGATTGAACTTTTGAACTTTTCCTCTCTGCGCGTGCGCTTTTGGTCCTTTGGTGCTTATCTGAGTACGTCTGTCAGTCTTGATGGGCTTGGAGACAGAGGAGCTTCTTTATCTGGGTTCTTTCCTTCTTCTGGTATTGTTCTCTATGCAAGAAGCTTCAGAAATTTGCATTTTCCTATGCCCTTTGTACTAGGCAGAGGTTTCTTAAGTAAAAGGTTGAAAATTCAACACATAACTCTACAAGCTAAATTAGAAATGCTTCATTCATTTTGTTAACCTAACTCTAAAAATCTCTGCTTCAGTCCCCCCTTTTCTTAAAATAGATTAAATTCTTTTACTACAGGGGTCTTGATTTAAATTCTGATCTACTATCATGACCGTCCTCTTTCAGTAAGATTCTATGAGTTCTAGAGAGTGATGTCAGACTGGCTATGTGTTTTAACATCCTCGAATTCTACATGAGTGTTAAAGTAGACATCATTAAACTTACAGTAACTAAAATTAATAGGATTATAATTGGGTGACATAAAGTCTTCTAAACAGTGTATTTCACTAGTTATGACTTGTGTTTATTAGCTAGTGATTGGTGCTGGATACACCAAGTTAAGAGACTTAACATACAGGAGGTTAGTGACATGTCTTGGGTAGACATTCTCTTTCGCACCCCATATGGTTTTTCATAAAGCAATTCAAAGTGGTTTAGCTTTTCTTTAGTCTTGGGTTTGGTTCGGATCTGCAGTAGTGCTAATGGGAGGGATTGAGTCCATGAAAATTAGCTTCTTGTCCCAATTGTACAATTTGTTGTTTGATCAAATGATTCATTTTTTTTACCTGACCACTTGATTGTGGGTTATATGGGGTGCGAAGTTCTCAGTCTATGTTCAAGTATTGGCTAACTTGTTGCACGAATTTTACAATAAAATGTGGTCCTCTATTTGAGGAGATTGTGGCCAGGACTCTAAAGCGTGGTATGTTTTCTTGTACCAATACCTTAGTTACTTCTTGAGCTTTAGAAGTCCTGGTGGGGAATGCTTCTGGCCATCCTGAAAAGGTATCTGTTAGCACCAGGAAAAACTTATACCCCCCTTTTCTTGGCAATTCTGTACAATCAATCTGCCATTGCTGCTCTGGCCCATGACCCTTCCTAATCTGGCTAAGCTTTGGTTTGGGAGTATTTTTGGGGTTGGTCTGGAGGCAAAGGTCACATTGTCGAGTTGTAAATGTCTAGTTATGCTAGAGCATCAATACCCCAATGGTTTTCTGGTGTTCTTCCTTTATTAGGGACCATCATAAATAGGAGGGTAGAACTAATTTTCCTTCTATGGTGGCCCATCCCTCTTGGTTATAGTCTCCTTTTTGCTCATAGATTAATTTTTTTCTGGTTTGTTGTATCTTGGCTTACCTTTAGGGGAAATTTGCCCGTCTTGCTGCTTCTTTTGCTTCCCTATCTGCCAGCTCGTTTCCTTCTTCCAATTCGGAGTTGATCTTCTGATGTGCCTTAATGTGCATGATCGCTACTTTCTCTGGCAACTGGACTGCTGCTAGAAGTCGCAGTACTTCTGATGCATCTTTAATATTTTTCCCTTGAGACTTCAGCAGTCCTCTCTCTTTCTAAATGGCTCTGTGAGCATGCACTACTCCAAATGCATACTTTGAGTCCGTGTATATGTTTATTTCTTTCCCTCTTGCCAATTCTAGGGCCCGAGTTAGAGCAATTATCTCGGCCTTCTGTGCAGAGGTATTTGTTGGCAGGGGCCCAGATGATATTACTTCCTTGCACGTTGGAACTGCCTAGCCGGCGTGCCGTTTTCCACTGATGATATAACTGCTTCCATCAGTAAACGAGACTTCTGCATTCTCGAGAGGGGTGTCCTTCGAGTCAGGGCAGCTGGAGTAGGTGGCTTCAATGGTCTCCAGGCAGTCATGTTCCACTGGTTCCCCTTGGTTTCTACTGAGGAAGGAGGCTGGATTGACAATGTTAGCCACTACTATCTCTACATCATCTTGCTCCGCTATGATAGCTTGGTATCTCAGGAGCCGTTGTGGGGAAAGCCAATGCCCACCTTTTACCTCTAGCACTGCAGACACTGTGTGAGACACTAGCACAGTTCTTTTCTGGCCTAGGGTGAATTTGTGTGCCTCTTGGATGTTCAGGACGACTGCTGCAACAGCTCTGAGGCACCCAGGCCACCCTTTAGCTGCTGTATCCAATTGCTTAGAGAAGTAAGCCACTGCTCTCCGATATGGGCCCAGGTCCTGTGCTAGTATTCCTAAGGCGATTCCTTGCTTCTCATGGGAGAATAAAAGGAAAGGCTTACTCACGTCCGGCAATCTCAGGGCTGGAGCTGACATGAGGGCTTTTTTCAGCTGGTTGAAAGCTTGCGTAGCTTCCTTTGTCTCTTGGATGTTCCTGCTTTCAGTTGCAATCAGTTCATAGAAGGGCTTAACAAACAGTCCATAGTTACAGATCCATAACCTGCACCACCCTGTCATCCTCAGGAAAGTTCGTAGTTCCTTTACCGTCTGAGGTTTTGGGGTCTGGCATATTGCCTCCTTCCGGCTTTGGCCCAAGGTACGTTGTCTAGCACTGACTTCGTAACCCAGATAAGTTACTTTCTGTTTTACTACTTGGGCTTTTTTCTTTGATACTCGGTACCCTTGGAGCCCCAAAAAGTTCAAGAGGCTTATCGTCCAGGCCGTGCATGCTTCCCTTGTCCGTGTGGCTATCAGGATGTCATCTACGTACTCTAGCAACTTCCCTTCCTCTGGAGGGGCTTCTCAGGTCTCTAATTCTTTTGCAAGTTGTTCTCCAAACAAAGTGGGTGAGTTTTTGAATCCTTGTGGGAGTCTGGTCCATGTCAGTTGAGTTCTTGGCCCGCTCTTAGGATTTTCCCATTCAAATGCAAAAATTTTCTGGCTTCGTGGATAGGAAGGCAAAAGAAGGCATCTTTTAAATCTAAAACGGTAAACCAAGTTAGCTCGGGGGTTAAGCAAGTTAATAACGTGTAGGGATTGGCCACCACAGGATACAGATCCTCAGTGACCTTGTTTATGGCCCGCAGATCCTGTACTAACCGGTATGACCCATCAGGTTTACCAACTGGTAGGATAGGGGTATTAACACTTACATAACATAAGTTGGAACAAGGTATTATAGACAATATCATGGTCATCAATGGAAGCAATATTTGATGGAACTTTTTCAGTTCTGAGGGTTCGTAACTTGTGTTTGTCGGTGACAGCAGGGAAGCACAGTGAGGCTGCTTAACAGGGCAGGATGCATACATATACTTTCCTTCGTCTACATTCACTTAACTTTATTTTACTTACTCTTACACATAACAAAACAACCACAACAACAAGGTACCTTTTCTTTTTCAACACACCTATTACACTTGTAGGTGTCCCTGGCTAGTCCCAGTGTTCTTGGATACCCCTCAATCTAGCTGTGTGGTTCCCAACTCTAGATCCTGTCAGACTTCTCTTCAAACTGGCAAAATTTTTACTCAATCTTGGCTGCTCTCAACAACCCAGCAAACTTAATTCTGGGTGCTCTTGGAATGTTAATCCCTCAACCCAGCAGGTTTGACTTAACCCTGGATGCTCTTGGAACATTAATCCCTCAATCCAGCAGGTTTGAATCGACCCTGGATGCTCTTGGAACATTAATCCCTCAATCCAGCAGGTTTGAATCAACCCTGGATGCTCTTGGAATATTAATCCCTCAATCCAGCAGGTTTGATCTTGGATGTTCTCGGGCATTCTTATCCCTCAATCCAGCAGAATTTTTAGGGGCCCCTCCTACACATTTTACCTTTTATTTTTCCCCAATAGATTATGCCAAGAAAACCCTCTTTTTACCTTTTCATTAATTTTTTTTTCTAATTAATTACCTTTTACTCCCCCCCCCCCCCCCCCACTAAGGGGTCCCACTCTTTCTCTGAGACCCAGTCCCAGGGGGGGTTCTCTCACTCTTTCTATTACTTGCTTCGTCTCTTTACTGGCCGCTTTTCTCGCGAAAAAGACGGAAACGCAGCATGGGAGACTGCCGCTCTCGCTTAGCAGGTCTGGGGTAACCAGCCCGCCTCTGTCACGATCCGCTTCTTCCGGGGTGTCGTGATGGTTCTTTTCACCCATCCCAAAAGTGCAACAAAGGCAAACAACAAGGGACTATCAGTTAATCACAACAAATGCACCTTTAGTAGGGGCCAAAACAGTAAACGCGATAGTGGGGATCTGAAAGGAGATAAAAGGTTAGAGAGAGAACAGGGATATGGGAATAGCTACCAACACAGGCGAGATCCTCAGTGCTCCGGACGATGGGGATCCGTCTGTCGTGTCGGGGGAGTCTTCGAAGTTCTGGTCGACTCGGGGCTCCAATTATAGTCCACAGAGGAGAGAGGGGGGGAACAAGTGTAATAATGAAAGTCCATTGTAATCGCCCCGAGGGAACGGGTGAGTCCACAGAAACCACCAAAGCAAGACGAATCCAATGAAGAATAAGTCCATTTGAATCACTGAAGGGAAACAGGTCATGTCATTAGTGGTCAGACCACCAATTTCCCCTCCTCCCTATAGCAGGGGTCTCAGTCTCAGTCCTTGGGAGGAGGGTTCTCATTCTTTCTTTGTCACAGTGGTAACGAGGCAGATGAGGGGTCTTCAGTGAAGGACCGCGAGAGTCACCCCAAAAGTTCATTGGGCTTAAGAACGGAGATTAGAAGCAGGCCGCGCATCAGGCTGTCCCGTGCTGGCTCCATGTCAGGTCTTTGCCAAGTCCTTGCCAACTCCTTGCCAAGTTCTTACCAGGCCTTGTTGGGAACAGCCAGCATGACGGTTCAGTGGTCCCACCTGCGCTGTGTCCTGTTCTAAGCCGGAACTACAGTGGGGGAAGGGATTCTTTCTTGTGGCAATCGGAAGGCAGAATGGAAAATGAGGGGCTTCTGACGGGCTCTTACACCACCCCGTGACTGACGATTGCCCTCGAAAGATCTTCTTCAGCAGGATTCCATGGTGTCGTCGTGGAGTCTTCAGGACTCGTCAAGTGTTGGCAGCAGGTCCCAGGGAAAAGAGAAGAGGAAAAGGGAAAGAAAGAGAAAACGGGAAAACTAAAACAATCACAACATATTAGTAATCACAACAAATTATAATTAAACAATAAGCAAAATACAATTAGTAAATCAATAATAGTTATTTAAATAATAATCAATATGAATCAATTAAACAATAAATTGATCAAATAATAAACCAGTATCATCAATATTAAACAGTAAAGTAATAAACCTAGTATAATCGATATTACTCAGTACAATTTTATAAACAATAAACAAAAATAATTAAAACAGCGATTAGAACAAATCATAAAAGAAAATGATGTAAAACATATCTTCTAACCTTATCATCTTCTTGTGTCTACTGTCCTGGGAACATCTCTAGTGTAAAGGATGTCGGCCAAGTGGTGTGCATTAATTATAGATGTTAATTTTGTTCATCGTTTCATCATTCTCCAATTTACAATAAGCAAGATTACTGATAAAACAAAACCAATCATAACTAAAATCAGAAGAACAACAATGGGATGACACAATTTCTTCAGGATACCGGTGGCGGTGGGTGACCACCCGAAAAGGGTATCCCACCACTTGTGCTCGGCATCACTTTTCACCCTTTCTACAACACGATGTATTTCTTGCACATGATGATGAACAGTTACCAGAGTTTTCTGTCCATTCCCCTTGATTTTTCCTAGGATCTCTATTAGATCTTGATGAAGTAATAATTGCTTTACCAGAGAAAGGTTCATCCCAATGGGAGTAGGCAGTAGCTTGTGAATCAACGTGAGATTGGATTCTAAAAGTTCATGTGAAGTAACTGGAGCTAGAAAAGAAAAATCACATCCTGCAATTTTAGTAAAGTTGCAAGCACAAAAATTGGAATGATTTTTAGTAGCTACTACTGTACTTTCTATAAACACAGTATCCCAAGCGGTTCTGAAGCAGGCACACCCATTGTCTGTAGATACAAGGACTGTTTCAGAAGTCTCGTTAGGATGAATATCAAAATGACAGCTATTTTGTTCTGTCTCCAGACAAATATCTTGAGCTACAATTGCATTACCTTCACAGATAAACCCTAGTTGTTCTCAGATGGTACAGGACTCTAAATTGACAGTTTGCCATTTGTCATCAATTTGACGGGCCCATTCTCTATGTTCAGAAGGATAGAAAGTGGGTCCATCATGATTTAATCCTAGTGCAATGATAGGGAATATCAAATGCACCCAGGCATTTCTTATGGTCAACGCAAATGCTGTGGCTGTGTTTGTGTTAGGGTCATAGGTAAAATTCACTAAATTCCACCAGGATTGGAAATCTCTTTCAAAGTCAGTGGCACTGTCCCAGACTATTTTCCTAATTTCAGTGGGAAAAGTGCCTTCTTCACCTTCTCTTATAATTGAGGCAGCAACTGACTGCATCCATCATTGAGCCTGGATACGGCTAAGAGCTAAGGAAACGTTGCTTTGTGCGGCATTAAGTGCATCAATGATCAATTTGCTATTATTTACATTTATCTTTTCCCAATTTGCTAGAATGTTTGATAGCAACCACTGATGTGTTCCCAAGGCTGATAAGGACGATTGCAGTGGTTGTTGTATTTTGGTTAAATCTTTAGTTGTGGAAGCCAATTTATTCATTCATACTTCTGAATCAATACTATTTAGGATTCCCAATCCTGTTCCCACAAGACCAGTTATGTCTCTTGGCAGCCGGTTTTTAGGAGGCTTCCACTGTCGCAGCCAGGTTGTCCAAGCCTGAAAAGAGGTCTGCAAAAAGGGTGAACAAGCTGGTTGTATTTCTCAGATATTGTTTTGCATCAGCAATTTGACTTGTTTAAGAGACCATAACAGATTAAACAATATCTGTTGTTGGCCAGTTTTCCTGATTCTACATGGTCCAATTTCAAAAATTTTCGGGCTAAGTGTAACCAGTGGTTGGGTGGTAGGTGTCACAACATTAACATCAAGTCCTACTCCAGTATTTGAATCAATACTTTCAACTTAAAAAACAAAAACAAAAACAAAAACAAAACAAAACAAAAAAAAAGTGCTTCAGTATTTTTGGACCAAAACCAAACTACTTCTACAGTTTGTGTTCACGTGAAATTGTGCCAACAATCCTGTATGCTTGGCTGCGTACAAACCTTTTTGTGCTTCAAGAGATCCTTTCACTTTTTCTGCATGCTACCACAATTAGTTCAGACCACGGTCACTCAGCTGCTTTCTGGCCATGGGGTTGCGGTAGGATGCAGAAAAGTATTACCAGTTTTATCATGGATTAGGTGGTCTTCATGTCCCTCGGAGTTCTTCTGAGAAAGTAAACACAACAGAATTCTGCCGCCGAGAGGCAGAAAAGTTAGAATGATGGAATTATCCAGCATGTATTTGTCCAATGCTCTTTCCCTAGAGCACCAGAGGATTCCCATGCATATTTCTTCAGAGGGGGTTTTAGCACAAGTGCTACTAGTCCTATAGTAAGAGAGGTCCACCAGAACAGGTTGGCCAGGGTCATGAGCTGGATTATTAGGATCATTTGGTACAGAGCATAGGAGTCAGTGTAGATGCAGACCAAAGAGGAATTCTGTGCTTCTCGTTGAAAAACACTCCAGACAGCTATCAGCTCCCCACTGTGTGTACTACCTTCTCCCTCTGTAATCATTTGCTCACCAGAGGAAAAGTGGAGGGCTTCTGCCCTAGATTTCCATACTTTTCCTTCCCCTTTAGCAAAAGCATCAGTAAACCAAGAGTTTGCTGATTGTTCGGGGCAGAAAGGAGGGGTTACTTTGATTACAGAGGCAGGTTTGTCCAAGCTCTCAGTTTCTTGGATTGCTAAAGTTTTTACAGCTCCTTCTGTCATTGAGAAGAAGTTACAGTAATGTTCAACCTGAGCATACCACTTTCTCACTGAGGCCCTCTGGGCCACCCCGTCAGGAGGGGGACTCCCACTAGTGACTGTCTTACTAACCTTGAAGGGGCCTCTCAATACAATTGGTTGTTTTTGTGCAATTTTTTCTACTTCTAGGAAAGCTAAGATAACCATCAACAATCCTTTTTCCCAGGTAGTGTATCTTTTCTCAGCATCTTTGGAACCACGGGAATCAAAACCAACAGGTCTTGTCGGAGCCTCAGGACCCCGCTGCCATATGTGTACTGACAGCCCTGAGGAGGCAAATGCCCATTCCACCTGGAAAGGATCTGTAGGATGGATAGGGCCCAGTGCTTGATGAGCTGTTGCTTCAAAAATCAGCAATTGCAATGCTGACTCCTGAGAAAGACTCCAATCCCATTTCACCCCTTTCCTCAACAAGTCATAAAGGGGAACAAATGGGTCGTTCCAGTGACTAGGAAATCTGTCTGGTCTTTCTACAGGAGATACAGCTGCTATCGTTTTTGGAAGGAGAATTGCTGTAGGTTTGAGTGATTCTGGAAGCCCACAAATTCAAGGGGTCATTATCTTGGGCTTCACAGGTAATTGCATCAGGGATTCAAAGCCAGGAATTCATTTCTTTTGGTGAGTCATTTGCAGGCAAGCAGCTTTGTGCACATTTTCCAAGAGCTGGTCGGGGGTACTAATTCTAGCTATGGGATCTCCCCTTTCCAAGGGGCTTGTTCCCCCGGCCCAAAAAGCTGCACGCTGTGTCAGGGACCATGTGTCACCTTTCTCTCCTGTTGTTAAGAAGACACCATGTCCCCAATACCCACTGGCTTCCTGTTCAGTGAATTGAATTTGATCACCACCAGTGAGGGACACCCGGAAAACATATTCTGTTTCTGATTCATGTGGAGGCTGTCCGTATTCCCTTTTAAGCTTAGCTAGCTCGGTGGCCGTGTTTAGTTGTGATGGTATGCGTTTGGTTGTGATGTGAGGTTCCAGATCATCATCACTGAGATAGTTCTACTCTGTTTTAATCAAGGGTCTCAAGTGATGGCAGCAATGTTCCCCACAATTACTTGCTGCTTCAAGTTCTTGATGAGGATAGATTTGTTTAATGTGAGGAGTTTCCTTCTCCTCAAGCTCTGTAGAGGAATCAGCATGATGTGATTTGTTAATATGTTCCTCTGTTAAGGCAGCTCGCAATGCATAGATCACATTTTTTTGCTTCATAGAACTGTTTTTGCAAAATTTCAACTAGATTTTGAAGGGAGTCTATTATAGCATGTTCCTCACTTCTTCGCTCGAAGCCATTTTCTATAGCTGCCATAAGACAAGCTCCCAAAACTGAGCAGAAGATAGTTTTATTTTTGCCCAGTTTGAATTTTGTTTCATGTTGTAATGAACACACTCTATCAATAACATTTTCTAAGTTCAACCAATTACTCTGTGCCCATTTTTCTCCTTCTGTAGAAGGTTTGGCATTGTGTTTGGCTAGTAGTGCATAAAATTCAGCTTTAATTTCAAGGCTAAGATTGTCACTCATTTTGTGAAGGGACCAAAACCACGACAGGGAGCTACAAACTTAAGTTCCACAAAACTGCACAGCCCTCGCTGTGTCGCCCTTCGCTTCCCTGGCTGGGTGAAAGGACAATAATCTGCCTGGGAGGCTCTGCTTAGTTGCTTCAAGTTGTCCCTTCCTTCCCAGACCACATACACACAACAACAACAAAACAACAGTGTCCCGCCCTTTGCACTAAGGGATCCTTTATGAATTGCCAAAGACAGTATGGGTGCCTTTTCAGCTGCAACCCTTCTGTCTAGACAGAAATCCTGTCCGTGACGCCAATTTTAATGTCACGATCCGTTTCTTGCGGGGTGTCGTGATGGTTCTTTTCACCCATCCCAAAAGTGCAACAAAGGCAAACAACAAGGGACTATCAGTTAATCACAACAAATGCACCTTTAGTAGGGGCCAAAACAGTAAACGCGATAGTGGGGATCTGAAAGGAGATAAAAGGTTAGAGAGAGAACAGGGATATGGGAATAGCTACCAACACAGGCGAGATCCTCAGTGCTCCGGACGATGGGGATCCGTCTGTCGTGTCGGGGGAGTCTTCGAAGTTCTGGTCGACTCGGGGCTCCAATTATAGTCCACAGAGGAGAGAGGGGGGGGAACAAGTGTAATAATGAAAGTCCATTGTAATCGCCCCGAGGGAACGGGTGAGTCCACAGAAACCACCAAAGCAAGACGAATCCAATGAAGAATAAGTCCATTTGAATCACTGAAGGGAAACAGGTCATGTCATTAGTGGTCAGACCACCAATTTCCCCTCCTCCCTATAGCAGGGGTCTCAGTCTCAGTCCTTGGGAGGAGGGTTCTCATTCTTTCTTTGTCACAGTGGTAACGAGGCAGATGAGGGGTCTTCAGTGAAGGACCGCGAGAGTCACCCCAAAAGTTCATTGGGCTTAAGAACGGAGATTAGAAGCAGGCCGCGCATCAGGCTGTCCCGTGCTGGCTCCATGTCAGGTCTTTGCCAAGTCCTTGCCAACTCCTTGCCAAGTTCTTACCAGGCCTAGTTGGGAACAGCCAGCATGACGGTTCAGTGGTCCCACCTGTGCTGTGTCCTGTTCTAAGCCGGAACTACAGTGGGGGAAGGGATTCTTTCTTGTGGCAATCGGAAGGCAGAATGGAAAATGAGGGGCTTCTGACGGGCTCTTACAGCCTCGCATTCACACACATTCATCCCCCCTTTATTCGCCCTGTAATGCAAAGGATCTCCCAGTTGCCGAGCCGTGGGGGCTTTTAGCCGCTCGGCACGAAGCTCGGGTAGCTGGTACATCTGAGGGTCCACCAGAAGAACGGGAGGGACACTCGGGCTGCTGAAATCCTGCTCGTTGATTGAAGGGTCGCAGAAGGGGCAAACAGGGAGACAACGAAGCAGTAGAGAGGCAGATTCCGAGAGGCCCGAAGGGCGGGGTGAGGATTCTTTTACTGCGTAGGGGTAGGAGGGTTTAGCATTCGAGGGTACAATCGGGAGAAGGCTAAAGGGAGGGGAAATATAACATTAACCAGTGGGGAAAAGGGAAAGGAGTGTTCTTGGTGGAAGAACCGTGGAACAGAGAAGATTCTAGGCTAAGGGGCAGACTTGAACAACAACTGACAGGACAGGGGGAGGGTACAATTCTCTTACGAAAGGGGGTGGAGAACTCATACAACTGCTGTTTCCCATGGCAACCCTAGACTGCCTTCCCCAACCCCTCCCCCTGCACCAGTGACAGCTTTTAACACTGAAGGGCAGTGCTATTGTATAACAAACACTTAATTCTTAGCCCAGCCGGGCTCGCTGGCTACTTTTGCAAGCTTTTTACCAACTAGCGATGCTTGTAAGCGGTGCTTGTAACTCCTAGCTTGTACCACGCTCCCACTAGCTGCGCTATCAGCTAGCGGCGTTCAAAGCAGCTCCTCAAACCGCGGCTTGTGCCCGCGCGCCCGCTGCGCTATCAGCTGGGCCGCGCCTAAAGCACCTTTGCAAGCCCCGACTGAAACGATACGCGGAAGAAATCAATAGACTCCATAACCTGGGGTAGTTATGAAGTGGGTACGTATGTCAGCGCCCGGCACAAGTGAGATAGCTCTCCAAAACTTGTGCCCCGAGCCTCAGTCTGACCCACACTTTTATTCTTAAAGACGTTCCATATGCAATACATTGCACAACTTTTTCATGCATATTCCACCCCTGGCCCCGCCTGTCCTCGCTTCTCATGCGAAGTAAGTCCACGCCCTTCTGGGCATGTGTGGTTTGCTGTGGTGGTCGTACGGGGGTCTCTTGGTGGTCCTGAGGCTGAAGATTGTGTTCTTCCTCATGATTGAACTTTTGAACTTTTCCTCTCTGCGCGTGCGCTTTTGGTCCTTTGGTGCTTATCTGAGTACGTCTGTCAGTCTTGATAGGCTTGGAGACAGAGGAGCTTCTTTATTTTAATTCAGAAGGAAAGGGTTCTTTCCTTCTTCTGGTATTGTTCTTCATGCAAGAAGCTTCAGAAATTTGCATTTTCCTTTGCCCTTTGTATTAGGCAGAGGTTTCTTAAGCAAAAGGTTGAAAATTCAACACATAACTCTACAAGCTAAATTAGAAATGCTTAATTCATTTTGTTAACCTAACTCTAAAAATCTCTATTTCACCTCGAGAGCTGTCACAGAGCAGAAAGCAGCTGAGATGCTGAAAAGCAGCAAAGCTGAACTGCCTGCCTCAGCTTCAGCAATGTGCAATTGACTGAAGGCGAAACACGAAGCAGCAGAGCAGCGGGCTTCTGTGCGCACTGAAGGCAATTGCAAGAATCCAGCAGCTGCTCCTTGCCAAGCACAGGCAGCTGCCTGTGTTCTTGCTTCTTGACCAACTCACAGTTGCCTTTCTTTTCAGCAGCTGCCACCGTGTTCTCTGCATCTCGGAGCCTCTGGGGAGCAACAAGAATTTCCAAGGTGGGATGCATGAAAACCAAAATAAAAACTCAGGAAGGTTGTCCTGGAACACCTCCCATTGGCATGCCAAGAGTGAATTCAAGAGGCAGGAGAGCGGCAGCCACCGTCCTGCAGCTGTCTGCGAGCTTCGCACACAAGCCGGCTTCTTCGCGGCTTCGTTCTTCGCCTATGCAAGCTACCGCGATCTCCGGCTGCCGGAGGCCAAGAAGCGGCAACTTCGCGCACAGATGACTGGAGCGGCAGCGGTGCGCTCCGAAGCGCCGCTTTTGCCGAAAGACGCCGGGAAGCGGCACTTGCTTTCGGCCAGCTGCGGAGCTGCGTATTCTGCCTCTCGAGTCGCCTACATCTTAGCGAAAAGCTTTTCCGCTCCAGTTCTCAAGGAGAAAGTGTCCCAGCACTGCTCACTTAGCCCGACCTTGCCAGGAAATAGGATTTGCTGCACATTCCAAGGACACTGCATTTTCCTGGGCAAGCTGCAACCTGCTGGCAGATGGCCGTGCTCTCTGCCCACTCCTGCCCAGTTCTTGGTACTAGCGGGCACGTTGCAGCCTGGCGAAGGCAAGAAACCTCGAGAGCTGTCACAGAGCAGAAGGGCAGCTGAGATGCTGAAAAGCAGCAAAGCTGAACAGCCTGCCTCAACTTCAGCAGTGTGTAATTGACTGAAGGCGAAAAACCAAGCGGCAAAGCAGCGGGCTTGACCCACACTTTTATTCTTAAAGACGTTCCATATGCAATACATTGCACAACTTTTTCATGCATATTCCACCCCTGGCCCCGCCTGTCCTCGCTTCTCACGCGAAGTAAGTCCACGCCCTTCTGGGCATGCGTGGTTTGCTGTGGTGGTCGTACGGGGGTCTCTTGGTGGTCCTGAGGCTGAAGATTGTGGTCTTCCTCATGATTGAACTTTTTAACTTTTCCTCTCTGCGCGTGCGCTTTTGGTCCTTTGGTGCTTATCTGAGTACGTCTGTCAGTCTTGATAGGCTTGGAGACAGAGGAGCTTCTTTATTTTAATTCAGAAGGAAAGGGTTCTTTCCTTCTTCTGGTATTGTTCTCTATGCAAGAAGCTTCAGAAATTTGCATTTTCCTATGCCCTTTGTACTAGGCAGAGGTTTCTTAAGTAAAAGGTTGAAAATTCAACACATAACTCTACAAGCTAAATTAGAAATGCTTCATTCATTTTGTTAACCTAACTCTAAAAATCTCTGCTTCAGTCCCCCCTTTTCTTAAAATAGATTAAATTCTTTTACTACAGGGGTCTTGATTTAAATTCTGATCTACTATCATGACCGTCCTCTTTCAGTAAGATTCTATGAGTTCTAGAGAGTGATGTCAGACTGGCTATGTGTTTTAACATCCTCGAATTCTACATGAGTGTTAAAGTAGACATCATTAAACTTACAGTAACTAAAATTAATAGGATTATAATTGGGTGACATAAAGTCTTCTAAACAGTGTATTTCACTAGTTATGACTTGTGTTTATTAGCTAGTGATTGGTGCTGGATACACCAAGTTAAGAGACTTAACATACAGGAGGTTAGTGACATGTCTTGGGTAGACATTCTCTTTCGCACCCCATATGGTTTTTCATAAAGCAATTCAAAGTGGTTTAGCTTTTCTTTAGTCTTGGGTTTGGTTCGGATCTGCAGTAGTGCTAATGGGAGGGATTGAGTCCATGAAAATTAGCTTCTTGTCCCAATTGTACAATTTGTTGTTTGATCAAATGATTCATTTTTTTTACCTGACCACTTGATTGTGGGTTATATGGGGTGCGAAGTTCTCAGTCTATGTTCAAGTATTGGCTAACTTGTTGCACGAATTTTACAATAAAATGTGGTCCTCTATTTGAGGAGATTGTGGCCAGGACTCTAAAGCGTGGTATGTTTTCTTGTACCAATACCTTAGTTACTTCTTGAGCTTTAGAAGTCCTGGTGGGGAATGCTTCTGGCCATCCTGAAAAGGTATCTGTTAGCACCAGGAAAAACTTATACCCCCCTTTTCTTGGCAATTCTGTACAATCAATCTGCCATTGCTGCTCTGGCCCATGACCCTTCCTAATCTGGCTAAGCTTTGGTTTGGGAGTATTTTTGGGGTTGGTCTGGAGGCAAAGGTCACATTGTCGAGTTGTAAATGTCTAGTTATGCTAGAGCATCAATACCCCAATGGTTTTCTGGTGTTCTTCCTTTATTAGGGACCATCATAAATAGGAGGGTAGAACTAATTTTCCTTCTATGGTGGCCCATCCCTCTTGGTTATAGTCTCCTTTTTGCTCATAGATTAATTTTTTTCTGGTTTGTTGTATCTTGGCTTACCTTTAGGGGAAATTTGCCCGTCTTGCTGCTTCTTTTGCTTCCCTATCTGCCAGCTCGTTTCCTTCTTCCAATTCGGAGTTGATCTTCTGATGTGCCTTAATGTGCATGATCGCTACTTTCTCTGGCAACTGGACTGCTGCTAGAAGTCGCAGTACTTCTGATGCATCTTTAATATTTTTCCCTTGAGACTTCAGCAGTCCTCTCTCTTTCTAAATGGCTCTGTGAGCATGCACTACTCCAAATGCATACTTCGAGTCCGTGTATATGTTTATTTCTTTCCCTCTTGCCAATTCTAGGGCCCGAGTTAGAGCAATTATCTCGGCCTTCTGTGCAGAGGTATTTGTTGGCAGGGGCCCAGATGATATTACTTCCTTGCACGTTGGAACTGCCTAGCCGGCGTGCCGTTTTCCACTGATGATATAACTGCTTCCATCAGTAAACGAGACTTCTGCATTCTCGAGAGGGGTGTCCTTCGAGTCAGGGCAGCTGGAGTAGGTGGCTTCAATGGTCTCCAGGCAGTCATGTTCCACTGGTTCCCCTTGGTTTCTACTGAGGAAGGAGGCTGGATTGACAATGTTAGCCACTACTATCTCTACATCATCTTGCTCCGCTATGATAGCTTGGTATCTCAGGAGCCGTTGTGGGGAAAGCCAATGCCCACCTTTTACCTCTAGCACTGCAGACACTGTGTGAGACACTAGCACAGTTCTTTTCTGGCCTAGGGTGAATTTGTGTGCCTCTTGGATGTTCAGGACGACTGCTGCAACAGCTCTGAGGCACCCAGGCCACCCTTTAGCTGCTGTATCCAATTGCTTAGAGAAGTAAGCCACTGCTCTCCGATATGGGCCCAGGTCCTGTGCTAGTATTCCTAAGGCGATTCCTTGCTTCTCATGGGAGAATAAAAGGAAAGGCTTACTCACGTCCGGCAATCTCAGGGCTGGAGCTGACATGAGGGCTTTTTTCAGCTGGTTGAAAGCTTGCGTAGCTTCCTTTGTCTCTTGGATGTTCCTGCTTTCAGTTGCAATCAGTTCATAGAAGGGCTTAACAAACAGTCCATAGTTACAGATCCATAACCTGCACCACCCTGTCATCCTCAGGAAAGTTCGTAGTTCCTTTACCGTCTGAGGTTTTGGGGTCTGGCATATTGCCTCCTTCCGGCTTTGGCCCAAGGTACGTTGTCTAGCACTGACTTCGTAACCCAGATAAGTTACTTTCTGTTTTACTACTTGGGCTTTTTTCTTTGATACTCGGTACCCTTGGAGCCCCAAAAAGTTCAAGAGGCTTATCGTCCAGGCCGTGCATGCTTCCCTTGTCCGTGTGGCTATCAGGATGTCATCTACGTACTCTAGCAACTTCCCTTCCTCTGGAGGGGCTTCTCAGGTCTCTAATTCTTTTGCAAGTTGTTCTCCAAACAAAGTGGGTGAGTTTTTGAATCCTTGTGGGAGTCTGGTCCATGTCAGTTGAGTTCTTGGCCCGCTCTTAGGATTTTCCCATTCAAATGCAAAAATTTTCTGGCTTCGTGGATAGGAAGGCAAAAGAAGGCATCTTTTAAATCTAAAACGGTAAACCAAGTTAGCTCGGGGGTTAAGCAAGTTAATAACGTGTAGGGATTGGCCACCACAGGATACAGATCCTCAGTGACCTTGTTTATGGCCCGCAGATCCTGTACTAACCGGTATGACCCATCAGGTTTACCAACTGGTAGGATAGGGGTATTAACACTTACATAACATAAGTTGGAACAAGGTATTATAGACAATATCATGGTCATCAATGGAAGCAATATTTGATGGAACTTTTTCAGTTCTGAGGGTTCGTAACTTGTGTTTGTCGGTGACAGCAGGGAAGCACAGTGAGGCTGCTTAACAGGGCAGGATGCATACATATACTTTCCTTCGTCTACATTCACTTAACTTTATTTTACTTACTCTTACACATAACAAAACAACCACAACAACAAGGTACCTTTTCTTTTTCAACACACCTATTACACTTGTAGGTGTCCCTGGCTAGTCCCAGTGTTCTTGGATACCCCTCAATCTAGCTGTGTGGTTCCCAACTCTAGATCCTGTCAGACTTCTCTTCAAACTGGCAAAATTTTTACTCAATCTTGGCTGCTCTCAACAACCCAGCAAACTTAATTCTGGGTGCTCTTGGAATGTTAATCCCTCAACCCAGCAGGTTTGACTTAACCCTGGATGCTCTTGGAACATTAATCCCTCAATCCAGCAGGTTTGAATCGACCCTGGATGCTCTTGGAACATTAATCCCTCAATCCAGCAGGTTTGAATCAACCCTGGATGCTCTTGGAATATTAATCCCTCAATCCAGCAGGTTTGATCTTGGATGTTCTCGGGCATTCTTATCCCTCAATCCAGCAGAATTTTTAGGGGCCCCTCCTACACATTTTACCTTTTATTTTTCCCCAATAGATTATGCCAAGAAAACCCTCTTTTTACCTTTTCATTAATTTTTTTTTCTAATTAATTACCTTTTACTCCCCCCCCCCCCCCCCCACTAAGGGGTCCCACTCTTTCTCTGAGACCCAGTCCCAGGGGGGGTTCTCTCACTCTTTCTATTACTTGCTTCGTCTCTTTACTGGCCGCTTTTCTCGCGAAAAAGACGGAAACGCAGCATGGGAGACTGCCGCTCTCGCTTAGCAGGTCTGGGGTAACCAGCCCGCCTCTGTCACGATCCGCTTCTTCCGGGGTGTCGTGATGGTTCTTTTCACCCATCCCAAAAGTGCAACAAAGGCAAACAACAAGGGACTATCAGTTAATCACAACAAATGCACCTTTAGTAGGGGCCAAAACAGTAAACGCGATAGTGGGGATCTGAAAGGAGATAAAAGGTTAGAGAGAGAACAGGGATATGGGAATAGCTACCAACACAGGCGAGATCCTCAGTGCTCCGGACGATGGGGATCCGTCTGTCGTGTCGGGGGAGTCTTCGAAGTTCTGGTCGACTCGGGGCTCCAATTATAGTCCACAGAGGAGAGAGGGGGGGAACAAGTGTAATAATGAAAGTCCATTGTAATCGCCCCGAGGGAACGGGTGAGTCCACAGAAACCACCAAAGCAAGACGAATCCAATGAAGAATAAGTCCATTTGAATCACTGAAGGGAAACAGGTCATGTCATTAGTGGTCAGACCACCAATTTCCCCTCCTCCCTATAGCAGGGGTCTCAGTCTCAGTCCTTGGGAGGAGGGTTCTCATTCTTTCTTTGTCACAGTGGTAACGAGGCAGATGAGGGGTCTTCAGTGAAGGACCGCGAGAGTCACCCCAAAAGTTCATTGGGCTTAAGAACGGAGATTAGAAGCAGGCCGCGCATCAGGCTGTCCCGTGCTGGCTCCATGTCAGGTCTTTGCCAAGTCCTTGCCAAGTCCTTGCCAAGTTCTTACCAGGCCTTGTTGGGAACAGCCAGCATGACGGTTCAGTGGTCCCACCTGCGCTGTGTCCTGTTCTAAGCCGGAACTACAGTGGGGGAAGGGATTCTTTCTTGTGGCAATCGGAAGGCAGAATGGAAAATGAGGGGCTTCTGACGGGCTCTTACACCACCCCGTGACTGACGATTGCCCTCGAAAGATCTTCTTCAGCAGGATTCCATGGTGTCGTCGTGGAGTCTTCAGGACTCGTCAAGTGTTGGCAGCAGGTCCCAGGGAAAAGAGAAGAGGAAAAGGGAAAGAAAGAGAAAACGGGAAAACTAAAACAATCACAACATATTAGTAATCACAACAAATTATAATTAAACAATAAGCAAAATACAATTAGTAAATCAATAATAGTTATTTAAATAATAATCAATATGAATCAATTAAACAATAAATTGATCAAATAATAAACCAGTATCATCAATATTAAACAGTAAAGTAATAAACCTAGTATAATCGATATTACTCAGTACAATTTTATAAACAATAAACAAAAATAATTAAAACAGCGATTAGAACAAATCATAAAAGAAAATGATGTAAAACATATCTTCTAACCTTATCATCTTCTTGTGTCTACTGTCCTGGGAACATCTCTAGTGTAAAGGATGTCGGCCAAGTGGTGTGCATTAATTATAGATGTTAATTTTGTTCATCGTTTCATCATTCTCCAATTTACAATAAGCAAGATTACTGATAAAACAAAACCAATCATAACTAAAATCAGAAGAACAACAATGGGATGACACAATTTCTTCAGGATACCGGTGGCGGTGGGTGACCACCCGAAAAGGGTATCCCACCACTTGTGCTCGGCATCACTTTTCACCCTTTCTACAACACGATGTATTTCTTGCACATGATGATGAACAGTTACCAGAGTTTTCTGTCCATTCCCCTTGATTTTTCCTAGGATCTCTATTAGATCTTGATGAAGTAATAATTGCTTTACCAGAGAAAGGTTCATCCCAATGGGAGTAGGCAGTAGCTTGTGAATCAACGTGAGATTGGATTCTAAAAGTTCATGTGAAGTAACTGGAGCTACAAAAGAAAAATCACATCCTGCAATTTTAGTAAAGTTGCAAGCACAAAAATTGGAATGATTTTTAGTAGCTACTACTGTACTTTCTATAAACACAGTATCCCAAGCGGTTCTGAAGCAGGCACACCCATTGTCTGTAGATACAAGGACTGTTTCAGAAGTCTCGTTAGGATGAATATCAAAATGACAGCTATTTTGTTCTGTCTCCAGACAAATATCTTGAGCTACAATTGCATTACCTTCACAGATAAACCCTAGTTGTTCTCAGATGGTACAGGACTCTAAATTGACAGTTTGCCATTTGTCATCAATTTGACGGGCCCATTCTCTATGTTCAGAAGGATAGAAAGTGGGTCCATCATGATTTAATCCTAGTGCAATGATAGGGAATATCAAATGCACCCAGGCATTTCTTATGGTCAACGCAAATGCTGTGGCTGTGTTTGTGTTAGGGTCATAGGTAAAATTCACTAAATTCCACCAGGATTGGAAATCTCTTTCAAAGTCAGTGGCACTGTCCCAGACTATTTTCCTAATTTCAGTGGGAAAAGTGCCTTCTTCACCTTCTCTTATAATTGAGGCAGCAACTGACTGCATCCATCATTGAGCCTGGATACGGCTAAGAGCTAAGGAAACGTTGCTTTGTGCGGCATTAAGTGCATCAATGATCAATTTGCTATTATTTACATTTATCTTTTCCCAATTTGCTAGAATGTTTGATAGCAACCACTGATGTGTTCCCAAGGCTGATAAGGACGATTGCAGTGGTTGTTGTATTTTGGTTAAATCTTTAGTTGTGGAAGCCAATTTATTCATTCATACTTCTGAATCAATACTATTTAGGATTCCCAATCCTGTTCCCACAAGACCAGTTATGTCTCTTGGCAGCCGGTTTTTAGGAGGCTTCCACTGTCGCAGCCAGGTTGTCCAAGCCTGAAAAGAGGTCTGCAAAAAGGGTGAACAAGCTGGTTGTATTTCTCAGATATTGTTTTGCATCAGCAATTTGACTTGTTTAAGAGACCATAACAGATTAAACAATATCTGTTGTTGGCCAGTTTTCCTGATTCTACATGGTCCAATTTCAAAAATTTTCGGGCTAAGTGTAACCAGTGGTTGGGTGGTAGGTGTCACAACATTAACATCAAGTCCTACTCCAGTATTTGAATCAATACTTTCAACTTAAAAAACAAAAACAAAAACAAAAACAAAACAAAACAAAAAAAAAGTGCTTCAGTATTTTTGGACCAAAACCAAACTACTTCTACAGTTTGTGTTCACGTGAAATTGTGCCAACAATCCTGTATGCTTGGCTGCGTACAAACCTTTTTGTGCTTCAAGAGATCCTTTCACTTTTTCTGCATGCTACCACAATTAGTTCAGACCACGGTCACTCAGCTGCTTTCTGGCCATGGGGTTGCGGTAGGATGCAGAAAAGTATTACCAGTTTTATCATGGATTAGGTGGTCTTCATGTCCCTCGGAGTTCTTCTGAGAAAGTAAACACAACAGAATTCTGCCGCCGAGAGGCAGAAAAGTTAGAATGATGGAATTATCCAGCATGTATTTGTCCAATGCTCTTTCCCTAGAGCACCAGAGGATTCCCATGCATATTTCTTCAGAGGGGGTTTTAGCACAAGTGCTACTAGTCCTATAGTAAGAGAGGTCCACCAGAACAGGTTGGCCAGGGTCATGAGCTGGATTATTAGGATCATTTGGTACAGAGCATAGGAGTCAGTGTAGATGCAGACCAAAGAGGAATTCTGTGCTTCTCGTTGAAAAACACTCCAGACAGCTATCAGCTCCCCACTGTGTGTACTACCTTCTCCCTCTGTAATCATTTGCTCACCAGAGGAAAAGTGGAGGGCTTCTGCCCTAGATTTCCATACTTTTCCTTCCCCTTTAGCAAAAGCATCAGTAAACCAAGAGTTTGCTGATTGTTCGGGGCAGAAAGGAGGGGTTACTTTGATTACAGAGGCAGGTTTGTCCAAGCTCTCAGTTTCTTGGATTGCTAAAGTTTTTACAGCTCCTTCTGTCATTGAGAAGAAGTTACAGTAATGTTCAACCTGAGCATACCACTTTCTCACTGAGGCCCTCTGGGCCACCCCGTCAGGAGGGGGACTCCCACTAGTGACTGTCTTACTAACCTTGAAGGGGCCTCTCAATACAATTGGTTGTTTTTGTGCAATTTTTTCTACTTCTAGGAAAGCTAAGATAACCATCAACAATCCTTTTTCCCAGGTAGTGTATCTTTTCTCAGCATCTTTGGAACCACGGGAATCAAAACCAACAGGTCTTGTCGGAGCCTCAGGACCCCGCTGCCATATGTGTACTGACAGCCCTGAGGAGGCAAATGCCCATTCCACCTGGAAAGGATCTGTAGGATGGATAGGGCCCAGTGCTTGATGAGCTGTTGCTTCAAAAATCAGCAATTGCAATGCTGACTCCTGAGAAAGACTCCAATCCCATTTCACCCCTTTCCTCAACAAGTCATAAAGGGGAACAAATGGGTCGTTCCAGTGACTAGGAAATCTGTCTGGTCTTTCTACAGGAGATACAGCTGCTATCGTTTTTGGAAGGAGAATTGCTGTAGGTTTGAGTGATTCTGGAAGCCCACAAATTCAAGGGGTCATTATCTTGGGCTTCACAGGTAATTGCATCAGGGATTCAAAGCCAGGAATTCATTTCTTTTGGTGAGTCATTTGCAGGCAAGCAGCTTTGTGCACATTTTCCAAGAGCTGGTCGGGGGTACTAATTCTAGCTATGGGATCTCCCCTTTCCAAGGGGCTTGTTCCCCCGGCCCAAAAAGCTGCACGCTGTGTCAGGGACCATGTGTCACCTTTCTCTCCTGTTGTTAAGAAGACACCATGTCCCCAATACCCACTGGCTTCCTGTTCAGTGAATTGAATTTGATCACCACCAGTGAGGGACACCCGGAAAACATATTCTGTTTCTGATTCATGTGGAGGCTGTCCGTATTCCCTTTTAAGCTTAGCTAGCTCGGTGGCCGTGTTTAGTTGTGATGGTATGCGTTTGGTTGTGATGTGAGGTTCCAGATCATCATCACTGAGATAGTTCTACTCTGTTTTAATCAAGGGTCTCAAGTGATGGCAGCAATGTTCCCCACAATTACTTGCTGCTTCAAGTTCTTGATGAGGATAGATTTGTTTAATGTGAGGAGTTTCCTTCTCCTCAAGCTCTGTAGAGGAATCAGCATGATGTGATTTGTTAATATGTTCCTCTGTTAAGGCAGCTCGCAATGCATAGATCACATTTTTTTGCTTCATAGAACTGTTTTTGCAAAATTTCAACTAGATTTTGAAGGGAGTCTATTATAGCATGTTCCTCACTTCTTCGCTCGAAGCCATTTTCTATAGCTGCCATAAGACAAGCTCCCAAAACTGAGCAGAAGATAGTTTTATTTTTGCCCAGTTTGAATTTTGTTTCATGTTGTAATGAACACACTCTATCAATAACATTTTCTAAGTTCAACCAATTACTCTGTGCCCATTTTTCTCCTTCTGTAGAAGGTTTGGCATTGTGTTTGGCTAGTAGTGCATAAAATTCAGCTTTAATTTCAAGGCTAAGATTGTCACTCATTTTGTGAAGGGACCAAAACCACGACAGGGAGCTACAAACTTAAGTTCCACAAAACTGCACAGCCCTCGCTGTGTCGCCCTTCGCTTCCCTGGCTGGGTGAAAGGACAATAATCTGCCTGGGAGGCTCTGCTTAGTTGCTTCAAGTTGTCCCTTCCTTCCCAGACCACATACACACAACAACAACAAAACAACAGTGTCCCGCCCTTTGCACTAAGGGATCCTTTATGAATTGCCAAAGACAGTATGGGTGCCTTTTCAGCTGCAACCCTTCTGTCTAGACAGAAATCCTGTCCGTGACGCCAATTTTAATGTCACGATCCGTTTCTTGCGGGGTGTCGTGATGGTTCTTTTCACCCATCCCAAAAGTGCAACAAAGGCAAACAACAAGGGACTATCAGTTAATCACAACAAATGCACCTTTAGTAGGGGCCAAAACAGTAAACGCGATAGTGGGGATCTGAAAGGAGATAAAAGGTTAGAGAGAGAACAGGGATATGGGAATAGCTACCAACACAGGCGAGATCCTCAGTGCTCCGGACGATGGGGATCCGTCTGTCGTGTCGGGGGAGTCTTCGAAGTTCTGGTCGACTCGGGGCTCCAATTATAGTCCACAGAGGAGAGAGGGGGGGGAACAAGTGTAATAATGAAAGTCCATTGTAATCGCCCCGAGGGAACGGGTGAGTCCACAGAAACCACCAAAGCAAGACGAATCCAATGAAGAATAAGTCCATTTGAATCACTGAAGGGAAACAGGTCATGTCATTAGTGGTCAGACCACCAATTTCCCCTCCTCCCTATAGCAGGGGTCTCAGTCTCAGTCCTTGGGAGGAGGGTTCTCATTCTTTCTTTGTCACAGTGGTAACGAGGCAGATGAGGGGTCTTCAGTGAAGGACCGCGAGAGTCACCCCAAAAGTTCATTGGGCTTAAGAACGGAGATTAGAAGCAGGCCGCGCATCAGGCTGTCCCGTGCTGGCTCCATGTCAGGTCTTTGCCAAGTCCTTGCCAACTCCTTGCCAAGTTCTTACCAGGCCTAGTTGGGAACAGCCAGCATGACGGTTCAGTGGTCCCACCTGTGCTGTGTCCTGTTCTAAGCCGGAACTACAGTGGGGGAAGGGATTCTTTCTTGTGGCAATCGGAAGGCAGAATGGAAAATGAGGGGCTTCTGACGGGCTCTTACAGCCTCGCATTCACACACATTCATCCCCCCTTTATTCGCCCTGTAATGCAAAGGATCTCCCAGTTGCCGAGCCGTGGGGGCTTTTAGCCGCTCGGCACGAAGCTCGGGTAGCTGGTACATCTGAGGGTCCACCAGAAGAACGGGAGGGACACTCGGGCTGCTGAAATCCTGCTCGTTGATTGAAGGGTCGCAGAAGGGGCAAACAGGGAGACAACGAAGCAGTAGAGAGGCAGATTCCGAGAGGCCCGAAGGGCGGGGTGAGGATTCTTTTACTGCGTAGGGGTAGGAGGGTTTAGCATTCGAGGGTACAATCGGGAGAAGGCTAAAGGGAGGGGAAATATAACATTAACCAGTGGGGAAAAGGGAAAGGAGTGTTCTTGGTGGAAGAACCGTGGAACAGAGAAGATTCTAGGCTAAGGGGCAGACTTGAACAACAACTGACAGGACAGGGGGAGGGTACAATTCTCTTCCGAAAGGGGGTGGAGAACTCATACAACTGCTGTTTCCCATGGCAACCCTAGACTGCCTTCCCCAACCCCTCCCCCTGCACCAGTGACAGCTTTTAACACTGAAGGGCAGTGCTATTGTATAACAAACACTTAATTCTTAGCCCAGCCGGGCTCGCTGGCTACTTTTGCAAGCTTTTTACCAACTAGCGATGCTTGTAAGCGGTGCTTGTAACTCCTAGCTTGTACCACGCTCCCACTAGCTGCGCTATCAGCTAGCGGCGTTCAAAGCAGCTCCTCAAACCGCGGCTTGTGCCCGCGCGCCCGCTGCGCTATCAGCTGGGCCGCGCCTAAAGCACCTTTGCAAGCCCCGACTGAAACGATACGCGGAAGAAATCAATAGACTCCATAACCTGGGGTAGTTATGAAGTGGGTACGTATGTCAGCGCCCGGCACAAGTGAGATAGCTCTCCAAAACTTGTGCCCCGAGCCTCAGTCTGACCCACACTTTTATTCTTAAAGACGTTCCATATGCAATACATTGCACAACTTTTTCATGCATATTCCACCCCTGGCCCCGCCTGTCCTCGCTTCTCATGCGAAGTAAGTCCACGCCCTTCTGGGCATGTGTGGTTTGCTGTGGTGGTCGTACGGGGGTCTCTTGGTGGTCCTGAGGCTGAAGATTGTGTTCTTCCTCATGATTGAACTTTTGAACTTTTCCTCTCTGCGCGTGCGCTTTTGGTCCTTTGGTGCTTATCTGAGTACGTCTGTCAGTCTTGATAGGCTTGGAGACAGAGGAGCTTCTTTATTTTAATTCAGAAGGAAAGGGTTCTTTCCTTCTTCTGGTATTGTTCTTCATGCAAGAAGCTTCAGAAATTTGCATTTTCCTTTGCCCTTTGTATTAGGCAGAGGTTTCTTAAGCAAAAGGTTGAAAATTCAACACATAACTCTACAAGCTAAATTAGAAATGCTTAATTCATTTTGTTAACCTAACTCTAAAAATCTCTATTTCACCTCGAGAGCTGTCACAGAGCAGAAAGCAGCTGAGATGCTGAAAAGCAGCAAAGCTGAACTGCCTGCCTCAGCTTCAGCAATGTGCAATTGACTGAAGGCGAAACACGAAGCAGCAGAGCAGCGGGCTTCTGTGCGCACTGAAGGCAATTGCAAGAATCCAGCAGCTGCTCCTTGCCAAGCACAGGCAGCTGCCTGTGTTCTTGCTTCTTGACCAACTCACAGTTGCCTTTCTTTTCAGCAGCTGCCACCGTGTTCTCTGCATCTCGGAGCCTCTGGGGAGCAACAAGAATTTCCAAGGTGGGATGCATGAAAACCAAAATAAAAACTCAGGAAGGTTGTCCTGGAACACCTCCCATTGGCATGCCAAGAGTGAATTCAAGAGGCAGGAGAGCGGCAGCCACCGTCCTGCAGCTGTCTGCGAGCTTCGCACACAAGCCGGCTTCTTCGCGGCTTCGTTCTTCGCCTATGCAAGCTACCGCGATCTCCGGCTGCCGGAGGCCAAGAAGCGGCAACTTCGCGCACAGATGACTGGAGCGGCAGCGGTGCGCTCCGAAGCGCCGCTTTTGCCGAAAGACGCCGGGAAGCGGCACTTGCTTTCGGCCAGCTGCGGAGCTGCGTATTCTGCCTCTCGAGTCGCCTACATCTTAGCGAAAAGCTTTTCCGCTCCAGTTCTCAAGGAGAAAGTGTCCCAGCACTGCTCACTTAGCCCGACCTTGCCAGGAAATAGGATTTGCTGCACATTCCAAGGACACTGCATTTTCCTGGGCAAGCTGCAACCTGCTGGCAGATGGCCGTGCTCTCTGCCCACTCCTGCCCAGTTCTTGGTACTAGCGGGCACGTTGCAGCCTGGCGAAGGCAAGAAACCTCGAGAGCTGTCACAGAGCAGAAGGGCAGCTGAGATGCTGAAAAGCAGCAAAGCTGAACAGCCTGCCTCAACTTCAGCAGTGTGTAATTGACTGAAGGCGAAAAACCAAGCGGCAAAGCAGCGGGCTTGACCCACACTTTTATTCTTAAAGACGTTCCATATGCAATACATTGCACAACTTTTTCATGCATATTCCACCCCTGGCCCCGCCTGTCCTCGCTTCTCACGCGAAGTAAGTCCACGCCCTTCTGGGCATGCGTGGTTTGCTGTGGTGGTCGTACGGGGGTCTCTTGGTGGTCCTGAGGCTGAAGATTGTGGTCTTCCTCATGATTGAACTTTTTAACTTTTCCTCTCTGCGCGTGCGCTTTTGGTCCTTTGGTGCTTATCTGAGTACGTCTGTCAGTCTTGATAGGCTTGGAGACAGAGGAGCTTCTTTATTTTAATTCAGAAGGAAAGGGTTCTTTCCTTCTTCTGGTATTGTTCTCTATGCAAGAAGCTTCAGAAATTTGCATTTTCCTATGCCCTTTGTACTAGGCAGAGGTTTCTTAAGTAAAAGGTTGAAAATTCAACACATAACTCTACAAGCTAAATTAGAAATGCTTCATTCATTTTGTTAACCTAACTCTAAAAATCTCTGCTTCAGTCCCCCCTTTTCTTAAAATAGATTAAATTCTTTTACTACAGGGGTCTTGATTTAAATTCTGATCTACTATCATGACCGTCCTCTTTCAGTAAGATTCTAGGAGTTCTAGAGAGTGATGTCAGACTGGCCATGTGTTTTAACATCCTCGAATTCTACATGAGTGTTAAAGTAGACATCATTAAACTTACAGTAACTAAAATTAATAGGATCATAATTGGGTGACATAAAGTCTTCTAAACAGTGTATTTCACTAGTTATGACTTGTGTTTATTAGCTAGTGATTGGTGCTGGATACACCAAGTTAAGAGACTTAACATACAGGAGGTTAGTGACATGTCTTGGGTAGACATTCTCTTTCGCACCCCATATGGTTTTTCATAAAGCAATTCAAAGTGGTTTAGCTTTTCTTTACTCTTGGGTTTGGTTCGGATCTGCAGTAGTGCTAATGGGAGGGATTGAGTCCATGACAAATTAGCTTCTTGTCCCAATTGTACAATTTGTTGTTTGATCAAATGATTCATTTTTTTTACCTGACCACTTGATTGTGGGTTATATGGGGTGCGAAGTTCTCAGTCTATGTTCAAGTATTGGCTAACTTGTTGCACGAATTTTACAATAAAATGTGGTCCTCTATTTGAGGAGATTGTGGCCAGGACTCTAAAGCGTGGTATGTTTTCTTGTACCAATACCTTAGTTACTTCTTGAGCTTTAGAAGTCCTGGTGGGGAATGCTTCTGGCCATCCTGAAAAGGTATCTGTTAGCACCAGGAAAAACTTATACCCCCCTTTTCTTGGCAATTCTGTACAATCAATCTGCCATTGCTGCTCCGGCCCATGACCCTTCCTAATCTGGCTAAGCTTTGGTTTGGGAGTATTTTTGGGGTTGGTCTGGAGGCAAAGGTCACATTGTCGAGTTGTAAATGTCTAGTTATGCTAGAGCATCAATACCCCAATGGTTTTCTGGTGTTCTTCCTTTATTAGGGACCATCATAAATAGGAGGGTAGAACTAATTTTCCTTCTATGGTGGCCCATCCCTCTTGGTTATAGTCTCCTTTTTGCTCATAGATTAATTTTTTTTCTGGTTTGTTGTATCTTGGCTTACCTTTAGGGGAAATTTGCCCGTCTTGCTGCTTCTTTTGCTTCCCTATCTGCCAGCTCGTTTCCTTCTTCCAATTCGGAGTTGATCTTCTGATGTGCCTTAATGTGCATGATCGCTACTTTCTCTGGCAACTGGACTGCTGCTAGAAGTCGCAGTACTTCTGATGCATCTTTAATATTTTTCCCTTGAGACTTCAGCAGTCCTCTCTCTTTCTAAATGGCTCTGTGAGCATGCACTACTCCAAATGCATACTTCGAGTCCGTGTATATGTTTATTTCTTTCCCTCTTGCCAATTCTAGGGCCCGAGTTAGAGCAATTATCTCGGCCTTCTGTGCAGAGGTATTTGTTGGCAGGGGCCCAGATGATATTACTTCCTTGCACGTTGGAACTGCCTAGCCGGCGTGCCGTTTTCCACTGATGATATAACTGCTTCCATCAGTAAACGAGACTTCTGCATTCTCGAGAGGGGTGTCCTTCGAGTCAGGGCAGCTGGAGTAGGTGGCTTCAATGGTCTCCAGGCAGTCATGTTCCACTGGTTCCCCTTGGTTTCTACTGAGGAAGGAGGCTGGATTGACAATGTTAGCCACTACTATCTCTACATCATCTTGCTCCGCTATGATAGCTTGGTATCTCAGGAGCCGTTGTGGGGAAAGCCAATGCCCACCTTTTACCTCTAGCACTGCAGACACTGTGTGAGACACTAGCACAGTTCTTTTCTGGCCTAGGGTGAATTTGTGTGCCTCTTGGATGTTCAGGACGACTGCTGCAACAGCTCTGAGGCACCCAGGCCACCCTTTAGCTGCTGTATCCAATTGCTTAGAGAAGTAAGCCACTGCTCTCCGATATGGGCCCAGGTCCTGTGCTAGTATTCCTAAGGCGATTCCTTGCTTCTCATGGGAGAATAAAAGGAAAGGCTTACTCACGTCCGGCAATCTCAGGGCTGGAGCTGACATGAGGGCTTTTTTCAGCTGGTTGAAAGCTTGCGTAGCTTCCTTTGTCTCTTGGATGTTCCTGCTTTCAATTGCAATCAGTTCATAGAAGGGCTTAACAAACAGTCCATAGTTATAGATCCATAACCTGCACCACCCTGTCATCCTCAGGAAAGTTCGTAGTTCCTTTACCGTCTGAGGTTTTGGGGTCTGGCATATTGCCTCCTTCCGGCTTTGGCCCAAGGTACGTTGTCTAGCACTGACTTCGTAACCCAGATAAGTTACTTTCTGTTTTACTACTTGGGCTTTTTTCTTTGATACTCGGTACCCTTGGAGCCCCAAAAAGTTCAAGAGGCTTATCGTCCAGGCCGTGCATGCTTCCCTTGTCCGTGTGGCTATCAGGATGTCATCTACGTACTCTAGCAACTTCCCTTCCTCTGGAGGGGCTTCTCAGGTCTCTAATTCTTTTGCAAGTTGTTCTCCAAACAAAGTGGGTGAGTTTTTGAATCCTTGTGGGAGTCTGGTCCATGTCAGTTGAGTTCTTGGCCCGCTCTTAGGATTTTCCCATTCAAATGCAAAAATTTTCTGGCTTCGTGGATAGGAAGGCAAAAGAAGGCATCTTTTAAATCTAAAACGGTAAACCAAGTTAGCTCGGGGGTTAAGCAAGTTAATAACGTGTAGGGATTGGCCACCACAGGATACAGATCCTCAGTGACCTTGTTTATGGCCCGCAGATCCTGTACTAACCGGTATGACCCATCAGGTTTACCAACTGGTAGGATAGGGGTATTAACACTTACATAACATAAGTTGGAACAAGGTATTATAGACAATATCATGGTCATCAATGGAAGCAATATTTGATGGAACTTTTTCAGTTCTGAGGGTTCGTAACTTGTGTTTGTCGGTGACAGCAGGGAAGCACAGTGAGGCTGCTTAACAGGGCAGGATGCATACATATACTTTCCTTCGTCTACATTCACTTAACTTTATTTTACTTACTCTTACACATAACAAAACAACCACAACAACAAGGTACCTTTTCTTTTTCAACACACCTATTACACTTGTAGGTGTCCCTGGCTAGTCCCAGTGTTCTTGGATACCCCTCAATCTAGCTGTGTGGTTCCCAACTCTAGATCCTGTCAGACTTCTCTTCAAACTGGCAAAATTTTTACTCAATCTTGGCTGCTCTCAACAACCCAGCAAACTTAATTCTGGGTGCTCTTGGAATGTTAATCCCTCAACCCAGCAGGTTTGACTTAACCCTGGATGCTCTTGGAACATTAATCCCTCAATCCAGCAGGTTTGAATCAACCCTGGATGCTCTTGGAACATTAATCCCTCAATCCAGCAGGTTTGAATCAACCCTGGATGCTCTTGGAATATTAATCCCTCAATCCAGCAGGTTTGATCTTGGATGTTCTCGGGCATTCTTATCCCTCAATCCAGCAGAATTTTTAGGGGCCCCTCCTACACATTTTACCTTTTATTTTTCCCCAATAGATTATGCCAAGAAAACCCTCTTTTTACCTTTTCATTAATTTTTTTTCCTAATTAATTACCTTTTACTCCCCCCCCCCCCCCCCACTAAGGGGTCCCACTCTTTCTCTGAGACCCAGTCCCAGGGGGGTTCTCTCACTCTTTCTATTACTTGCTTCGTCTCTTTACTGGCCGCTTTTCTCGCGAAAAAGACGGAAACGCAGCATGGGAGACTGCCGCTCTCGCTTAGCAGGTCTGGGGTAACCAGCCCGCCTCTGTCACGATCCGTTTCTTGCGGGGTGTCGTGATGGTTCTTTTCACCCATCCCAAAAGTGCAACAAAGGCAAACAACAAGGGACTATCAGTTAATCACAACAAATGCACCTTTAGTAGGGGCCAAAACAGTAAACGCGATAGTGGGGATCTGAAAGGAGATAAAAGGTTAGAGAGAGAACAGGGCTATGGGAATAGCTACCAACACAGGCGAGATCCTCAGTGCTCCGGACGATGGGGATCCGTCTGTCGTGTCGGGGGAGTCTTCGAAGTTCTGGTCGACTCGGGGCTCCAATTATAGTCCACAGAGGAGAGAGGGGGGGAACAAGTGTAATAATGAAAGTCCATTGTAATCGCCCCGAGGGAAGGGGTGAGTCCACAGAAACCACCAAAGCAAGACGAATCCAATGAAGAATAAGTCCATTTGAATCACTGAAGGGAAACAGGTCATGTCATTAGTGGTCAGACCACCAATTTCCCCTCCTCCCTATAGCAGGGGTCTCAGTCTCAGTCCTTGGGAGGAGGGTTCTCATTCTTTCTTTGTCACAGTGGTAACGAGGCAGATGAGGGGTCTTCAGTGAAGGACCGCGAGAGTCACCCCAAAAGTTCATTGGGCTTAAGAACGGAGATTAGAAGCAGGCCGCGCATCAGGCTGTCCCGTGCTGGCTCCATGTCAGGTCTTTGCCAAGTCCTTGCCAAGTCCTTGCCAAGTTCTTACCAGGCCTTGTTGGGAACAGCCAGCATGACGGTTCAGTGGTCCCACCTGTGCTGTGTCCTGTTCTAAGCCGGAACTACAGTGGGGGAAGGGATTCTTTCTTGTGGCAATCGGAAGGCAGAATGGAAAATGAGGGGCTTCTGACGGGCTCTTACACCACCCCGTGACTGACGATTGCCCTCGAAAGATCTTCATCAGCAGGATTCCATGGTGTCGTCGTGGAGTCTTCAGGACTCGTCAAGTGTTGGCAGCAGGTCCCAGGGAAAAGAGAAGAGGAAAAGGGAAAGAAAGAGAAAACGGGAAAACTAAAACAATCACAACATATTAGTCATCACAACAAATTATAATTAAACAATAAGCAAAATACAATTAGTAAATCAATAATAGTTATTTAAATAATAATCAATATGAATCAATTAAACAATAAATTGATCAAATAATAAACCAGTATCATCAATATTAAACAGTAAAGTAATAAACCTAGTATAATCGATATTACTCAGTACAATTTTATAAACAATAAACAAAAATAATTAAAACAGCGATTAGAACAAATCATAAAAGAAAATGATGTAAAACGTATCTTCTAACCTTATCATCTTCTTGTGTCTACTGTCCTGGGAACATCTCTAGTGTAAAGGATGTCGGCCAAGTGGTGTGCATTAATTATAGATGTTAATTTTGTTAATCGTTTCATCATTCTCCAATTTACAATAAGCAAGATTACTGATAAAACAAAACCAATCATAACTAAAATCAGAAGAACAACAATGGGATGACACAATTTCTTCAGGATACCGGTGGCGGTGGGTGACCACCCGAAAAGGGTATCCCACCACTTGTGCTCGGCATCACTTTTCACCCTTTCTACAACACGATGTATTTCTTGCACATGATGATGAACAGTTACCAGAGTTTTCTGTCCATTCCCCTTGATTTTTCCTAGGATCTCTATTAGATCTTGATGAAGTAATAATTGCTTTACCAGAGAAAGGTTCATCCCAATGGGAGTAGGCAGTAGCTTGTGAATCAACGTGAGATTGGATTCTAAAAGTTCATGTGAAGTAACTGGAGCTACAAAAGAAAAATCACATCCTGCAATTTTAGTAAAGTTGCAAGCACAAAAATTGGAATGATTTTTAGTAGCTACTACTGTACTTTCTATAAACACAGTATCCCAAGCGGTTCTGAAGCAGGCACACCCATTGTCTGTAGATACAAGGACTGTTTCAGAAGTCTCGTTAGGATGAATATCAAAATGACAGCTATTTTGTTCTGTCTCCAGACAAATATCTTGAGCTACAATTGCATTACCTTCACAGATAAACCCTAGTTGTTCTCAGATGGTACAGGACTCTAAATTGACAGTTTGCCATTTGTCATCAATTTGACGGGCCCATTCTCTATGTTCAGAAGGATAGAAAGTGGGTCCATCATGATTTAATCCTAGTGCAATGATAGGGAATATCAAATGCACCGAGGCATTTCTTATGGTCAACGCAAATGCTGTGGCTGTGTTTGTGTTAGGGTCATAGGTAAAATTCACTAAATTCCACCAGGATTGGAAATCTCTTTCAAAGTCAGTGGCACTGTCCCAGACTATTTTCCTAATTTCAGTGGGAAAAGTGCCTTCTTCACCTTCTCTTATAATTGAGGCAGCAACTGACTGCATCCATCATTGAGCCTGGATACGGCTAAGAGCTAAGGAAACGTTGCTTTGTGTGGCATTAAGTGCATCAATGATCAATTTGCTATTATTTACATTTATCTTTTCCCAATTTGCTAGAATGTTTGATAGCAACCACTGATGTGTTCCCAAGGCTGATAAGGACGATTGCAGTGGTTGTTGTATTTTGGTTAAATCTTTAGTTGTGGAAGCCAATTTATTCATTCATACTTCTGAATCAATACTATTTAGGATTCCCAATCCTGTTCCCACAAGACCAGTTATGTCTCTTGGCAGCCGGTTTTTAGGAGGCTTCCACTGTCGCAGCCAGGTTGTCCAAGCCTGAAAAGAGGTCTGCAAAAAGGGTGAACAAGCTGGTTGTATTTCTCAAGATATTGTTTTGCATCAGCAATTTGACTTGTTTAAGAGACCATAACAGATTAAACAATATCTGTTGTTGGCCAGTTTTCCTGATTCTATATGGTCCAATTTCAAAAATTTTCGGGCTAAGTGTAACCAGTGGTTGGGTGGTAGGTGTCACAACATTAACATCAAGTCCTACTCCAGTATTTGAATCAATACTTTCAACTTAAAAAACAAAAACAAAAACAAAAACAAAACAAAACAAAAAAAAAGTGCTTCAGTATTTTTGGACCAAAACCAAACTACTTCTACAGTTTGTGTTCACGTGAAATTGTGCCAACAATCCTGTATGCTTGGCTGCGTACAAACCTTTTTGTGCTTCAAGAGATCCTTTCACTTTTTCTGCATGCTACCACAATTAGTTCAGACCACGGTCACTCAGCTGCTTTCTGGCCATGGGGTTGCGGTAGGATGCAGAAAAGTATTACCAGTTTTATCATGGATTAGGTGGTCTTCATGTCCCTCGGAGTTCTTCTGAGAAAGTAAACACAACAGAATTCTGCCGCCGAGAGGCAGAAAAGTTAGAATGATGGAATTATCCAGCATGTATTTGTCCAATGCTCTTTCCCTAGAGCACCAGAGGATTCCCATGCATATTTCTTCAGAGGGGGTTTTAGCACAAGTGCTACTAGTCCTATAGTAAGAGAGGTCCACCAGAACAGGTTGGCCAGGGTCATGAGCTGCATTATTAGGATCATTTGGTACAGAGCATAGGAGTCAGTGTAGATGCAGACCAAAGAGGAATTCTGTGCTTCTCGTTGAAAAACACTCCAGACAGCTATCAGCTCCCCACTGTGTGTACTACCTTCTCCCTCTGTAATCATTTGCTCACCAGAGGAAAAGTGGAGGGCTTCTGCCCTAGATTTCCATCCTTTTCCTTCCCCTTTAGCAAAAGCATCAGTAAACCAAGAGTTTGCTGATTGTTCGGGGCAGAAAGGAGGGGTTACTTTGATTACAGAGGCAGGTTTGTCCAAGCTCTCAGTTTCTTGGATTGCTAAAGTTTTTACAGCTCCTTCTGTCATTGAGAAGAAGTTACAGTAATGTTCAACCTGAGCATACCACTTTCTCACTGAGGCCCTCTGGGCCACCCCGTCAGGAGGGGGACTCCCACTAGTGACTGTCTTACTAACCTTGAAGGGGCCTCTCAATACAATTGGTTGTTTTTGTGCAATTTTTTCTACTTCTAGGAAAGCTAAGATAACCATCAACAATCCTTTTTCCCAGGTAGTGTATCTTTTCTCAGCATCTTTGGAACCACGGGAATCAAAACCAACAGGTCTTGTCGGAGCCTCAGGACCCCGCTGCCATATGTGTACTGACAGCCCTGAGGAGGCAAATGCCCATTCCACCTGGAAAGGATCTGTAGGATGGATAGGGCCCAGTGCTTGATGAGCTGTTGCTTCAAAAATCAGCAATTGCAATGCTGACTCCTGAGAAAGACTCCAATCCCATTTCACCCCTTTCCTCAACAAGTCATAAAGGGGAACAAATGGGTCGTTCCAGTGACTAGGAAATCTGTCTGGTCTTTCTACAGGAGATACAGCTGCTATCGTTTTTGGAAGGAGAATTGCTGTAGGTTTGAGTGATTCTGGAAGCCCACAAATTCAAGGGGTCATTATCTTGGGCTTCACAGGTAATTGCATCAGGGATTCAAAGCCAGGAATTCATTTCTTTTTGTGAGTCATTTGCAGGCAAGCAGCTTTGTGCACATTTTCCAAGAGCTGGTCGGGGGTACTAATTCTAGCTATGGGATCTCCCCTTTCCAAGGGGCTTGTTCCCCCGGCCCAAAAAGCTGCACGCTGTGTCAGGGACCATGTGTCACCTTTCTCTCCTGTTGTTAAGAAGACACCATGTCCCCAATACCCACTGGCTTCCTGTTCAGTGAATTGAATTTGATCACCACCAGTGAGGGACACCCGGAAAACACATTCTGTTTCTGATTCATGTGGAGGCTGTCCGTATTCCCTTTTAAGCTTAGCTAGCTCGGTGGCCGTGTTTAGTTGTGATGGTATGCGTTTGGTTGTGATGTGAGGTTCCTGATCATCATCACTGAGATAGTTCTACTCTGTTTTAATCAAGGGTCTCAAGTGATGGCAGCAATGTTCCCCACAATTACTTGCTGCTTCAAGTTCTTGATGAGGATAGATTTGTTTAATGTGAGGAGTTTCCTTCTCCTCAAGCTCTGTAGAGGAATCAGCATGATGTGATTTGTTAATATGTTCCTCTGTTAAGGCAGCTCGCAATGCATAGATCACATTTTTTTGCTTCATAGAACTGTTTTTGCAAAATTTCAACTAGATTTTGAAGGGAGTCTATTATAGCATGTTCCTCACTTCTTCGCTGGAAGCCATTTTCTATAGCTGCCATAAGACAAGCTCCCAAAACTGAGCAGAAGATAGTTTTATTTTTGCCCAGTTTGAATTTTGTTTCATGTTGTAATGAACACACTCTATCAATAACATTTTCTAAGTTCAACCAATTACTCTGTGCCCATTTTTCTCCTTCTGTAGAAGGTTTGGCATTGTGTTTGGCTAGTAGTGCATAAAATTCAGCTTTAATTTCAAGGCTAAGATTGTCACTCATTTTGTGAAGGGACCAAAACCACGACAGGGAGCTACAAACTTAAGTTCCACAAAACTACACAGCCCTCGCTGTGTCGCCCTTCGCTTCCCTGGCTGGGTGAAAGGACAATAATCTGCCTGGGAGGCTCTGCTTAGTTGCTTCAAGTTGTCCCTTCCTTCCCAGACCACATACACACAACAACAACAAAACAACAGTGTCCCGCCCTTTGCACTAAGGGATCCTTTATGAATTGCCAAAGACAGTATGGGTGCCTTTTCAGCTGCAACCCTTCTGTCTAGACAGAAATCCTGTCCGTGACGCCAATTTTAATGTCACGATCCGTTTCTTGCGGGGTGTCGTGATGGTTCTTTTCACCCATCCCAAAAGTGCAACAAAGGCAAACAACAAGGGACTATCAGTTAATCACAACAAATGCACCTTTAGTAGGGGCCAAAACAGTAAACGCGATAGTGGGGATCTGAAAGGAGATAAAAGGTTAGAGAGAGAAGAGGGATATGGGAATAGCTACCAACACAGGCGAGATCCTCAGTGCTCCGGACGATGGGGATCCGTCTGTCGTGTCGGGGGAGTCTTCGAAGTTCTGGTCGACTCGGGGCTCCAATTATAGTCCACAGAGGAGAGAGGGGGGGAACAAGTGTAATAATGAAAGTCCATTGTAATCGCCCCGAGGGAAGGGGTGAGTCCACAGAAACCACCAAAGCAAGACGAATCCAATGAAGAATAAGTCCATTTGAATCACTGAAGGGAAACAGGTCATGTCATTAGTGGTCAGACCACCAATTTCCCCTCCTCCCTATAGCAGGGGTCTCAGTCTCAGTCCTTGGGAGGAGGGTTCTCATTCTTTCTTTGTCACAGTGGTAACGAGGCAGATGAGGGGTCTTCAGTGAAGGACCGCGAGAGTCACCCCAAAAGTTCATTGGGCTTAAGAACGGAGATTAGAAGCAGGCCGCGCATCAGGCTGTCCCGTGCTGGCTCCATGTCAGGTCTTTGCCAAGTCCTTGCCAACTCCTTGCCAAGTTCTTACCAGGCCTAGTTGGGAACAGCCAGCATGACGGTTCAGTGGTCCCACCTGTGCTGTGTCCTGTTCTAAGCCGGAACTACAGTGGGGGAAGGGATTCTTTCTTGTGGCAATCGGAAGGCAGAATGGAAAATGAGGGGCTTCTGACGGGCTCTTACACCACCCCGTGACTGACGATTGCCCTCGAAAGATCTTCATCAGCAGGATTCCATGGTGTCGTCGTGGAGTCTTCAGGACTCGTCAAGTGTTGGCAGCAGGTCCCAGGGAAAAGAGAAGAGGAAAAGGGAAAGAAAGAGAAAACGGGAAAACTAAAACAATCACAACATATTAGTCATCACAACAAATTATAATTAAACAATAAGCAAAATACAATTAGTAAATCAATAATAGTTATTTAAATAATAATCAATATGAATCAATTAAACAATAAATTGATCAAATAATAAACCAGTATCATCAATATTAAACAGTAAAGTAATAAACCTAGTATAATCGATATTACTCAGTACAATTTTATAAACAATAAACAAAAATAATTAAAACAGCGATTAGAACAAATCATAAAAGAAAATGATGTAAAACATATCTTCTAACCTTATCATCTTCTTGTGTCTACTGTCCTGGGAACATCTCTAGTGTAAAGGATGTCGGCCAAGTGGTGTGCATTAATTATAGATGTTAATTTTGTTCATCGTTTCATCATTCTCCAATTTACAATAAGCAAGATTACTGATAAAACAAAACCAATCATAACTAAAATCAGAAGAACAACAATGGGATGACACAATTTCTTCAGGATACCGGTGGCGGTGGGTGACCACCCGAAAAGGGTATCCCACCACTTGTGCTCGGCATCACTTTTCACCCTTTCTACAACACGATGTATTTCTTGCACATGATGATGAACAGTTACCAGAGTTTTCTGTCCATTCCCCTTGATTTTTCCTAGGATCTCTATTAGATCTTGATGAAGTAATAATTGCTTTACCAGAGAAAGGTTCATCCCAATGGGAGTAGGCAGTAGCTTGTGAATCAACGTGAGATTGGATTCTAAAAGTTCATGTGAAGTAACTGGAGCTACAAAAGAAAAATCACATCCTGCAATTTTAGTAAAGTTGCAAGCACAAAAATTGGAATGATTTTTAGTAGCTACTACTGTACTTTCTATAAACACAGTATCCCAAGCGGTTCTGAAGCAGGCACACCCATTGTCTGTAGATACAAGGACTGTTTCAGAAGTCTCGTTAGGATGAATATCAAAATGACAGCTATTTTGTTCTGTCTCCAGACAAATATCTTGAGCTACAATTGCATTACCTTCACAGATAAACCCTAGTTGTTCTCAGATGGTACAGGACTCTAAATTGACAGTTTGCCATTTGTCATCAATTTGACGGGCCCATTCTCTATGTTCAGAAGGATAGAAAGTGGGTCCATCATGATTTAATCCTAGTGCAATGATAGGGAATATCAAATGCACCCAGGCATTTCTTATGGTCAACGCAAATGCTGTGGCTGTGTTTGTGTTAGGGTCATAGGTAAAATTCACTAAATTCCACCAGGATTGGAAATCTCTTTCAAAGTCAGTGGCACTGTCCCAGACTATTTTCCTAATTTCAGTGGGAAAAGTGCCTTCTTCACCTTCTCTTATAATTGAGGCAGCAACTGACTGCATCCATCATTGAGCCTGGATACGGCTAAGAGCTAAGGAAACGTTGCTTTGTGTGGCATTAAGTGCATCAATGATCAATTTGCTATTATTTACATTTATCTTTTCCCAATTTGCTAGAATGTTTGATAGCAACCACTGATGTGTTCCCAAGGCTGATAAGGACGATTGCAGTGGTTGTTGTATTTTGGTTAAATCTTTAGTTGTGGAAGCCAATTTATTCATTCATACTTCTGAATCAATACTATTTAGGATTCCCAATCCTGTTCCCACAAGACCAGTTATGTCTCTTGGCACGCGGTTTTTAGGAGGCTTCCACTGTCGCAGCCAGGTTGTCCAAGCCTGAAAAGAGGTCTGCAAAAAGGGTGAACAAGCTGGTTGTATTTCTCAGATATTGTTTTGCATCAGCAATTTGACTTGTTTAAGAGACCATAACAGATTAAACAATATCTGTTGTTGGCCAGTTTTCCTGATTCTATATGGTCCAATTTCAAAAATTTTCGGGCTAAGTGTAACCAGTGGTTGGGTGGTAGGTGTCACAACATTAACATCAAGTCCTACTCCAGTATTTGAATCAATACTTTCAACTTAAAAAACAAAAACAAAAACAAAAACAAAACAAAACAAAAAAAAAGTGCTTCAGTATTTTTGGACCAAAACCAAACTACTTCTACAGTTTGTGTTCACGTGAAATTGTGCCAACAATCCTGTATGCTTGGCTGCGTACAAACCTTTTTGTGCTTCAAGAGATCCTTTCACTTTTTCTGCATGCTACCACAATTAGTTCAGACCACGGTCACTCAGCTGCTTTCTGGCCATGGGGTTGCGGTAGGATGCAGAAAAGTATTACCAGTTTTATCATGGATTAGGTGGTCTTCATGTCCCTCGGAGTTCTTCTGAGAAAGTAAACACAACAGAATTCTGCCGCCGAGAGGCAGAAAAGTTAGAATGATGGAATTATCCAGCATGTATTTGTCCAATGCTCTTTCCCTAGAGCACCAGAGGATTCCCATGCATATTTCTTCAGAGGGGGTTTTAGCACAAGTGCTACTAGTCCTATAGTAAGAGAGGTCCACCAGAACAGGTTGGCCAGGGTCATGAGCTGCATTATTAGGATCATTTGGTACAGAGCATAGGAGTCAGTGTAGATGCAGACCAAAGAGGAATTCTGTGCTTCTCGTTGAAAAACACTCCAGACAGCTATCAGCTCCCCACTGTGTGTACTACCTTCTCCCTCTGTAATCATTTGCTCACCAGAGGAAAAGTGGAGGGCTTCTGCCCTAGATTTCCATACTTTTCCTTCCCCTTTAGCAAAAGCATCAGTAAACCAAGAGTTTGCTGATTGTTCGGGGCAGAAAGGAGGGGTTACTTTGATTACAGAGGCAGGTTTGTCCAAGCTCTCAGTTTCTTGGATTGCTAAAGTTTTTACAGCTCCTTCTGTCATTGAGAAGAAGTTACAGTAATGTTCAACCTGAGCATACCACTTTCTCACTGAGGCCCTCTGGGCCACCCCGTCAGGAGGGGGACTCCCACTAGTGACTGTCTTACTAACCTTGAAGGGGCCTCTCAATACAATTGGTTGTTTTTGTGCAATTTTTTCTACTTCTAGGAAAGCTAAGATAACCATCAACAATCCTTTTTCCCAGGTAGTGTATCTTTTCTCAGCATCTTTGGAACCACGGGAATCAAAACCAACAGGTCTTGTCGGAGCCTCAGGACCCCGCTGCCATATGTGTACTGACAGCCCTGAGGAGGCAAATGCCCATTCCACCTGGAAAGGATCTGTAGGATGGATAGGGCCCAGTGCTTGATGAGCTGTTGCTTCAAAAATCAGCAATTGCAATGCTGACTCCTGAGAAAGACTCCAATCCCATTTCACCCCTTTCCTCAACAAGTCATAAAGGGGAACAAATGGGTCGTTCCAGTGACTAGGAAATCTGTCTGGTCTTTCTACAGGAGATACAGCTGCTATCGTTTTTGGAAGGAGAATTGCTGTAGGTTTGAGTGATTCTGGAAGCCCACAAATTCAAGGGGTCATTATCTTGGGCTTCACAGGTAATTGCATCAGGGATTCAAAGCCAGGAATTCATTTCTTTTTGTGAGTCATTTGCAGGCAAGCAGCTTTGTGCACATTTTCCAAGAGCTGGTCGGGGGTACTAATTCTAGCTATGGGATCTCCCCTTTCCAAGGGGCTTGTTCCCCCGGCCCAAAAAGCTGCACGCTGTGTCAGGGACCATGTGTCACCTTTCTCTCCTGTTGTTAAGAAGACACCATGTCCCCAATACCCACTGGCTTCCTGTTCAGTGAATTGAATTTGATCACCACCAGTGAGGGACACCCGGAAAACACATTCTGTTTCTGATTCATGTGGAGGCTGTCCGTATTCCCTTTTAAGCTTAGCTAGCTCGGTGGCCGTGTTTAGTTGTGATGGTATGCGTTTGGTTGTGATGTGAGGTTCCAGATCATCATCACTGAGATAGTTCTACTCTGTTTTAATCAAGGGTCTCAAGTGATGGCAGCAATGTTCCCCACAATTACTTGCTGCTTCAAGTTCTTGATGAGGATAGATTTGTTTAATGTGAGGAGTTTCCTTCTCCTCAAGCTCTGTAGAGGAATCAGCATGATGGGATTTGTTAATATGTTCCTCTGTTAAGGCAGCTCGCAATGCATAGATCACATTTTTTTGCTTCATAGAACTGTTTTTGCAAAATTTCAACTAGATTTTGAAGGGAGTCTATTATAGCATGTTCCTCACTTCTTCGCTGGAAGCCATTTTCTATAGCTGCCATAAGACAAGCTCCCAAAACTGAGCAGAAGATAGTTTTATTTTTGCCCAGTTTGAATTTTGTTTCATGTTGTAATGAACACACTCTATCAATAACATTTTCTAAGTTCAACCAATTACTCTGTGCCCATTTTTCTCCTTCTGTAGAAGGTTTGGCATTGTGTTTGGCTAGTAGTGCATAAAATTCAGCTTTAATTTCAAGGCTAAGATTGTCACTCATTTTGGGAAGGGACCAAAACCACGACAGGGAGCTACAAACTTAAGTTCCACAAAACTACACAGCCCTCGCTGTGTCGCCCTTCGCTTCCCTGGCTGGGTGAAAGGACAATAATCTGCCTGGGAGGCTCTGCTTAGTTGCTTCAAGTTGTCCCTTCCTTCCCAGACCACATACACACAACAACAACAAAACAACAGTGTCCCGCCCTTTGCACTAAGGGATCCTTTATGAATTGCCAAAGACAGTATGGGTGCCTTTTCAGCTGCAACCCTTCTGTCTAGACAGAAATCCTGTCCGTGACGCCAATTTTAATGTCACGATCCGTTTCTTGCGGGGTGTCGTGATGGTTCTTTTCACCCATCCCAAAAGTGCAACAAAGGCAAACAACAAGGGACTATCAGTTAATCACAACAAATGCACCTTTAGTAGGGGCCAAAACAGTAAACGCGATAGTGGGGATCTGAAAGGAGATAAAAGGTTAGAGAGAGAAGAGGGATATGGGAATAGCTACCAACACAGGCGAGATCCTCAGTGCTCCGGACGATGGGGATCCGTCTGTCGTGTCGGGGGAGTCTTCGAAGTTCTGGTCGACTCGGGGCTCCAATTATAGTCCACAGAGGAGAGAGGGGGGGAACAAGTGTAATAATGAAAGTCCATTGTAATTGCCCCGAGGGAACGGGTGAGTCCACAGAAACCACCAAAGCAAGACGAATCCAATGAAGAATAAGTCCATTTGAATCACTGAAGGGAAACAGGTCATGTCATTAGTGGTCAGACCACCAATTTCCCCTCCTCCCTATAGCAGGGGTCTCAGTCTCAGTCCTTGGGAGGAGGGTTCTCATTCTTTCTTTGTCACAGTGGTAACGAGGCAGATGAGGGGTCTTCAGTGAAGGACCGCGAGAGTCACCCCAAAAGTTCATTGGGCTTAAGAACGGAGATTAGAAGCAGGCCGCGCATCAGGCTGTCCCGTGCTGGCTCCATGTCAGGTCTTTGCCAAGTCCTTGCCAACTCCTTGCCAAGTTCTTACCAGGCCTAGTTGGGAACAGCCAGCATGACGGTTCAGTGGTCCCACCTGTGCTGTGTCCTGTTCTAAGCCGGAACTACAGTGGGGGAAGGGATTCTTTCTTGTGGCAATCGGAAGGCAGAATGGAAAATGAGGGGCTTCTGACGGGCTCTTACACCACCCCGTGACTGACGATTGCCCTCGAAAGATCTTCATCAGCAGGATTCCATGGTGTCGTCGTGGAGTCTTCAGGACTCGTCAAGTGTTGGCAGCAGGTCCCAGGGAAAAGAGAAGAGGAAAAGGGAAAGAAAGAGAAAACGGGAAAACTAAAACAATCACAACATATTAGTCATCACAACAAATTATAATTAAACAATAAGCAAAATACAATTAGTAAATCAATAATAGTTATTTAAATAATAATCAATATGAATCAATTAAACAATAAATTGATCAAATAATAAACCAGTATCATCAATATTAAACAGTAAAGTAATAAACCTAGTATAATCGATATTACTCAGTACAATTTTATAAACAATAAACAAAAATAATTAAAACAGCGATTAGAACAAATCATAAAAGAAAATGATGTAAAACATATCTTCTAACCTTATCATCTTCTTGTGTCTACTGTCCTGGGAACATCTCTAGTGTAAAGGATGTCGGCCAAGTGGTGTGCATTAATTATAGATGTTAATTTTGTTCATCGTTTCATCATTCTCCAATTTACAATAAGCAAGATTACTGATAAAACAAAACCAATCATAACTAAAATCAGAAGAACAACAATGGGATGACACAATTTCTTCAGGATACCGGTGGCGGTGGGTGACCACCCGAAAAGGGTATCCCACCACTTGTGCTCGGCATCACTTTTCACCCTTTCTACAACACGATGTATTTCTTGCACATGATGATGAACAGTTACCAGAGTTTTCTGTCCATTCCCCTTGATTTTTCCTAGGATCTCTATTAGATCTTGATGAAGTAATAATTGCTTTACCAGAGAAAGGTTCATCCCAATGGGAGTAGGCAGTAGCTTGTGAATCAACGTGAGATTGGATTCTAAAAGTTCATGTGAAGTAACTGGAGCTACAAAAGAAAAATCACATCCTGCAATTTTAGTAAAGTTGCAAGCACAAAAATTGGAATGATTTTTAGTAGCTACTACTGTACTTTCTATAAACACAGTATCCCAAGCGGTTCTGAAGCAGGCACACCCATTGTCTGTAGATACAAGGACTGTTTCAGAAGTCTCGTTAGGATGAATATCAAAATGACAGCTATTTTGTTCTGTCTCCAGACAAATATCTTGAGCTACAATTGCATTACCTTCACAGATAAACCCTAGTTGTTCTCAGATGGTACAGGACTCTAAATTGACAGTTTGCCATTTGTCATCAATTTGACGGGCCCATTCTCTATGTTCAGAAGGATAGAAAGTGGGTCCATCATGATTTAATCCTAGTGCAATGATAGGGAATATCAAATGCACCCAGGCATTTCTTATGGTCAACGCAAATGCTGTGGCTGTGTTTGTGTTAGGGTCATAGGTAAAATTCACTAAATTCCACCAGGATTGGAAATCTCTTTCAAAGTCAGTGGCACTGTCCCAGACTATTTTCCTAATTTCAGTGGGAAAAGTGCCTTCTTCACCTTCTCTTATAATTGAGGCAGCAACTGACTGCATCCATCATTGAGCCTGGATACGGCTAAGAGCTAAGGAAACGTTGCTTTGTGCGGCATTAAGTGCATCAATGATCAATTTGCTATTATTTACATTTATCTTTTCCCAATTTGCTAGAATGTTTGATAGCAACCACTGATGTGTTCCCAAGGCTGATAAGGACGATTGCAGTGGTTGTTGTATTTTGGTTAAATCTTTAGTTGTGGAAGCCAATTTATTCATTCATACTTCTGAATCAATACTATTTAGGATTCCCAATCCTGTTCCCACAAGACCAGTTATGTCTCTTGGCACGCGGTTTTTAGGAGGCTTCCACTGTCGCAGCCAGGTTGTCCAAGCCTGAAAAGAGGTCTGCAAAAAGGGTGAACAAGCTGGTTGTATTTCTCAGATATTGTTTTGCATCAGCAATTTGACTTGTTTAAGAGACCATAACAGATTAAACAATATCTGTTGTTGGCCAGTTTTCCTGATTCTATATGGTCCAATTTCAAAAATTTTCGGGCTAAGTGTAACCAGTGGTTGGGTGGTAGGTGTCACAACATTAACATCAAGTCCTACTCCAGTATTTGAATCAATACTTTCAACTTAAAAAACAAAAACAAAAACAAAAACAAAACAAAACAAAAAAAAAGTGCTTCAGTATTTTTGGACCAAAACCAAACTACTTCTACAGTTTGTGTTCACGTGAAATTGTGCCAACAATCCTGTATGCTTGGCTGCGTACAAACCTTTTTGTGCTTCAAGAGATCCTTTCACTTTTTCTGCATGCTACCACAATTAGTTCAGACCACGGTCACTCAGCTGCTTTCTGGCCATGGGGTTGCGGTAGGATGCAGAAAAGTATGACCAGTTTTATCATGGATTAGGTGGTCTTCATGTCCCTCGGAGTTCTTCTGAGAAAGTAAACACAACAGAATTCTGCCGCCGAGAGGCAGAAAAGTTAGAATGATGGAATTATCCAGCATGTATTTGTCCAATGCTCTTTCCCTAGAGCACCAGAGGATTCCCATGCATATTTCTTCAGAGGGGGTTTTAGCACAAGTGCTACTAGTCCTATAGTAAGAGAGGTCCACCAGAACAGGTTGGCCAGGGTCATGAGCTGCATTATTAGGATCATTTGGTACAGAGCATAGGAGTCAGTGTAGATGCAGACCAAAGAGGAATTCTGTGCTTCTCGTTGAAAAACACTCCAGACAGCTATCAGCTCCCCACTGTGTGTACTACCTTCTCCCTCTGTAATCATTTGCTCACCAGAGGAAAAGTGGAGGGCTTCTGCCCTAGATTTCCATACTTTTCCTTCCCCTTTAGCAAAAGCATCAGTAAACCAAGAGTTTGCTGATTGTTCGGGGCAGAAAGGAGGGGTTACTTTGATTACAGAGGCAGGTTTGTCCAAGCTCTCAGTTTCTTGGATTGCTAAAGTTTTTACAGCTCCTTCTGTCATTGAGAAGAAGTTACAGTAATGTTCAACCTGAGCATACCACTTTCTCACTGAGGCCCTCTGGGCCACCCCGTCAGGAGGGGGACTCCCACTAGTGACTGTCTTAATAACCTTGAAGGGGCCTCTCAATACAATTGGTTGTTTTTGTGCAATTTTTTCTACTTCTAGGAAAGCTAAGATAACCATCAACAATCCTTTTTCCCAGGTAGTGTATCTTTTCTCAGCATCTTTGGAACCACGGGAATCAAAACCAACAGGTCTTGTCGGAGCCTCAGGACCCCGCTGCCATATGTGTACTGACAGCCCTGAGGAGGCAAATGCCCATTCCACCTGGAAAGGATCTGTAGGATGGATAGGGCCCAGTGCTTGATGAGCTGTTGCTTCAAAAATCAGCAATTGCAATGCTGACTCCTGAGAAAGACTCCAATCCCATTTCACCCCTTTCCTCAACAAGTCATAAAGGGGAACAAATGGGTCGTTCCAGTGACTAGGAAATCTGTCTGGTCTTTCTACAGGAGATACAGCTGCTATCGTTTTTGGAAGGAGAATTGCTGTAGGTTTGAGTGATTCTGGAAGCCCACAAATTCAAGGGGTCATTATCTTGGGCTTCACAGGTAATTGCATCAGGGATTCAAAGCCAGGAATTCATTTCTTTTTGTGAGTCATTTGCAGGCAAGCAGCTTTGTGCACATTTTCCAAGAGCTGGTCGGGGGTACTAATTCTAGCTATGGGATCTCCCCTTTCCAAGGGGCTTGTTCCCCCGGCCCAAAAAGCTGCACGCTGTGTCAGGGACCATGTGTCACCTTTCTCTCCTGTTGTTAAGAAGACACCATGTCCCCAATACCCACTGGCTTCCTGTTCAGTGAATTGAATTTGATCACCACCAGTGAGGGACACCCGGAAAACACATTCTGTTTCTGATTCATGTGGAGGCTGTCCGTATTCCCTTTTAAGCTTAGCTAGCTCGGTGGCCGTGTTTAGTTGTGATGGTATGCGTTTGGTTGTGATGTGAGGTTCCAGATCATCATCACTGAGATAGTTCTACTCTGTTTTAATCAAGGGTCTCAAGTGATGGCAGCAATGTTCCCCACAATTACTTGCTGCTTCAAGTTCTTGATGAGGATAGATTTGTTTAATGTGAGGAGTTTCCTTCTCCTCAAGCTCTGTAGAGGAATCAGCATGATGGGATTTGTTAATATGTTCCTCTGTTAAGGCAGCTCGCAATGCATAGATCACATTTTTTTGCTTCATAGAACTGTTTTTGCAAAATTTCAACTAGATTTTGAAGGGAGTCTATTATAGCATGTTCCTCACTTCTTCGCTGGAAGCCATTTTCTATAGCTGCCATAAGACAAGCTCCCAAAACTGAGCAGAAGATAGTTTTATTTTTGCCCAGTTTGAATTTTGTTTCATGTTGTAATGAACACACTCTATCAATAACATTTTCTAAGTTCAACCAATTACTCTGTGCCCATTTTTCTCCTTCTGTAGAAGGTTTGGCATTGTGTTTGGCTAGTAGTGCATAAAATTCAGCTTTAATTTCAAGGCTAAGATTGTCACTCATTTTGGGAAGGGACCAAAACCACGACAGGGAGCTACAAACTTAAGTTCCACAAAACTACACAGCCCTCGCTGTGTCGCCCTTCGCTTCCCTGGCTGGGTGAAAGGACAATAATCTGCCTGGGAGGCTCTGCTTAGTTGCTTCAAGTTGTCCCTTCCTTCCCAGACCACATACACACAACAACAACAAAACAACAGTGTCCCGCCCTTTGCACTAAGGGATCCTTTATGAATTGCCAAAGACAGTATGGGTGCCTTTTCAGCTGCAACCCTTCTGTCTAGACAGAAATCCTGTCCGTGACGCCAATTTTAATGTCACGATCCGTTTCTTGCGGGGTGTCGTGATGGTTCTTTTCACCCATCCCAAAAGTGCAACAAAGGCAAACAACAAGGGACTATCAGTTAATCACAACAAATGCACCTTTAGTAGGGGCCAAAACAGTAAACGCGATAGTGGGGATCTGAAAGGAGATAAAAGGTTAGAGAGAGAAGAGGGATATGGGAATAGCTACCAACACAGGCGAGATCCTCAGTGCTCCGGACGATGGGGATCCGTCTGTCGTGTCGGGGGAGTCTTCGAAGTTCTGGTCGACTCGGGGCTCCAATTATAGTCCACAGAGGAGAGAGGGGGGGAACAAGTGTAATAATGAAAGTCCATTGTAATTGCCCCGAGGGAACGGGTGAGTCCACAGAAACCACCAAAGCAAGACGAATCCAATGAAGAATAAGTCCATTTGAATCACTGAAGGGAAACAGGTCATGTCATTAGTGGTCAGACCACCAATTTCCCCTCCTCCCTATAGCAGGGGTCTCAGTCTCAGTCCTTGGGAGGAGGGTTCTCATTCTTTCTTTGTCACAGTGGTAACGAGGCAGATGAGGGGTCTTCAGTGAAGGACCGCGAGAGTCACCCCAAAAGTTCATTGGGCTTAAGAACGGAGATTAGAAGCAGGCCGCGCATCAGGCTGTCCCGTGCTGGCTCCATGTCAGGTCTTTGCCAAGTCCTTGCCAACTCCTTGCCAAGTTCTTACCAGGCCTAGTTGGGAACAGCCAGCATGACGGTTCAGTGGTCCCACCTGTGCTGTGTCCTGTTCTAAGCCGGAACTACAGTGGGGGAAGGGATTCTTTCTTGTGGCAATCGGAAGGCAGAATGGAAAATGAGGGGCTTCTGACGGGCTCTTACAGCCTCGCATTCACACACATTCATCCCCCCTTTATTCGCCCTGTAATGCAAAGGATCTCCCACTTGCCGAGCTGTGGGGGCTTTTAGCCGCTCGGCACGAAGCTCGGGTAGCTGGTACATCTGAGGGTCCACCAGAAGAACGGGAGGGACACTCGGGCTGCTGAAATCCTGCTCGTTGATTGAAGGGTCGCAGAAGGGGCAAACAGGGAGACAACGAAGCAGTAGAGAGGCAGATTCCGAGAGCCCCGAAGGGCGGGGTGAGGATTCTTTTACTGCGTAGGGGTAGGAGGGTTTAGCATTCGAGGGTACAATCGGGAGAAGGCTAAAGGGAGGGGAAATATAACATTAACCAGTGGGGAAAAGGGAAAGGAGTGTTCTTGGTGGAAGAACCGTGGAACAGAGAAGATTCTAGGCTAAGGGGCAGACTTGAACAACAACTGACAGGACAGGGGGAGGGTACAATTCTCTTCCGAAAGGGGGTGGAGAACTCATACAACTGCTGTTTCCCATGGCAACCCTAGACTGCCTTCCCCAACCCCTCCCCCTGCACCAGTGACAGCTTTTAACACTGAAGGGCAGTGCTATTGTATAACAAACACTTAATTCTTAGCCCAGCCGGGCTCGCTGGCTACTTTTGCAAGCTTTTTACCAACTAGCGATGCTTGTAAGCGGTGCTTGTAACTCCTAGCTTGTACCACGCTCCCACTAGCTGCGCTATCAGCTAGCGGCGTTCAAAGCAGCTCCTCAAACCGCGGCTTGTGCCCGCGCGCCCGCTGCGCTATCAGCTGGGCCGCGCCTAAAGCACCTTTGCAAGCCCCGACTGAAACGATACGCGGAAGAAATCAATAGACTCCATAACCTGGGGTAGTTATGAAGTGGGTACGTATGTCAGCGCCCGGCACAAGTGAGATAGCTCTCCAAAACTTGTGCCCCGAGCCTCAGTCTGACCCACACTTTTATTCTTAAAGGCGTTCCATATGCAATACATTGCACAACATTTTCATGCATATTCCACCCCTGGCCCCGCCTGTCCTCGCTTCTCATGCGAAGTAAGTCCACGCCCTTCTGGGCATGCCTGGTTTGCTGTGGTGGTCGTACGGGGGTCTCTTGGTGGTCCTGAGGCTGAAGATTGTGGTCTTCCTCATGATTGAACTTTTGAACTTTTCCTCTCTGCGCGTGCGCTTTTGGTCCTTTGGTGCTTATCTGAGTACGTCTGTCAGTCTTGATAGGCTTGGAGACAGAGGAGCTTCTTTATTTTAATTCAGAAGGAAAGGGTTCTTTCCTTCTTCTGGTATTGTTCTTCATGCAAGAAGCTTCAGAAATTTGCATTTTCCTTTGCCCTTTGTATTAGGCAGAGGTTTCTTAAGCAAAAGGTTGAAAATTCAACACATAACTCTACAAGCTAAATTAGAAATGCTTAATTCATTTTGTTAACCTAACTCTAAAAATCTCTATTTCACCTCGAGAGCTGTCACAGAGTAGAAAGCAGCTGAGATGCTGAAAAGCAGCAAAGCTGAACTGCCTGCCTCAGCTTCAGCAATGTGCAATTGACTGAAGGCGAAACACGAAGCAGCAGAGCAGCGGGCTTCTGTGCGCACTGAAGGCAATTGCAAGAATCCAGCAGCTGCTCCTTGCCAAGCACAGGCAGCTGCCTGTGTTCTTGCTTCTTGACCAACTCACAGTTGCCCTTCTTTTCAGCAGCTGCCATCGTGTTCTCTGCATCTCGGAGCCTCAGGGGAGCAACAAGAATTTCCAAGGTGGGATGCATGAAAACTAAAATAAAAACTCAGGAAGTTTGTCCTGGAACACCTTCTATTGGCATGCCAAGAGTGAATTCAACAGGCAGGAGAGCGGCAGCCACCGTCCTGCAGCAGTCTGCGAGCTTCGCACACAAGCCGGCTTCTTCGCGGCTTCGTTCTTCGCCTCTTGCAAGCTACCGCGATCTCCGGCTGCCGGAGGCGAAGAAGCGGCAACTTCGCGCACAGATGACTGGAGCGGCAGCGGTGCGCTCCGAAGCGCCGCTTTTGCCGAAAGACGCCGGGAAGCGGCACTTGCTTTCGGCCAGCTGCGGAGCTCCGTATTCTGCCTCTCTAGTCGCCTACATCTTAGCGCAAAGCTTTTCCGCTCCAGTTCTCAAGGAGAAAGTGTCCCAGCACTGCTCACTTAGCCCGACCTTGCCAGGAAATAGGATTTGCTGCACATTCCAAGGACACTGCATTTTCCTGGGCAAGCTGCAACCTGCTGGCAGATGGCCGTGCTCTCTGCCCACTCCTGCCCAGTTCTTGGTACTAGCGGGCACGTTGCAGCCTGGCGAAGGCAAGAAACCTCGAGAGCTGTCACAGAGCAGAAGGGCAGCTGAGATGCTGAAAAGCAGCAAAGCTGAACTGCCTGCCTCAACTTCAGCAGAGTGTAATTGACTGAAGGCGAAAAACCAAGCAGCAGAGCAGCGGGCTTCTGTGCGCACTGAAGGCAATTGCTAGAATCCAGCAGCTGCTCCTCGCCAAGCACAGTCAACTGCCTGTGTTCTTGCTTCTTGACCAACTCACAGTTGCCCTTCTTCTCAGCAGCTGCCACCGTGTTCTCTGCATCTCGGAGCCTCTGGGGAGCAGCAAGAATTTCCAAGGTGGGATGTAGTAGGACTACGTCAAAACCCTGGAAAATTGTCCTGGAACACCTTCCACTCGCATGCCAAGAGTGAATTCAACAGGCTTGGAGAGCGGCAGCCACCGTCCTGCAGCTGTCTGCGAGCTTCGCACACAAGCCGGCTTCTTCGCGGCTTCGTTCTTCGCCTATGCAAGCTACCGCGATCTCCGGCTGCCGGTGGCGAAGAAGCGGCAACTTCGCGCACAGATGACTGGAGCGGCAGCGGTGCGCTCCGAAGCGCCGCTTTTGCCGAAAGACGCCGGGAAGCGGCACTTGCTTTCGGCCAGCTGCGGAGCTGCGTATTCTGCCTCTCTAGTCGCCTACATCTTAGCGAAAAGCTTTTCCGCTCCAGTTCTCAAGGAGAAAGTGTCCCAGCACTGCTCACTTAGCCCGACCTTGCCAGGAAATGAGATTTGCTGCACATTCCAAGGACACTGCATTTTCCTGGGCAAGCTGCAACCTGCTGGCAAATGGCCGTGCTCTCTGCCCACTCCTGCCCAGCTCTGGGTAGTAGCGGGCACGTTGCAGCCTGGCGAAGGCAAGAAACCTGGAGAGCTGTCACAGAGCAGAAGGGCAGCTGAGATGCTGAAAAGCAGCAAAGCTGAACTGCCTGCCTCAACTTCAGCAGTGTGTAATTGACTGAAGGCGAAAAACCAAGCAGCAGAGCAGCGGGCTTCTGTGCGCACTGAAGGCAATTGCAAGAATCCAGCAGCTGCTCCTCGCCAAGCACAGTCAACTGCCTGTGTTCTTGCTTCTTGACCAATTCACAGTTGCCCTTCTTCTCAGCAGCTGCCACCGTGTTCTCTGCATCTCGGAGCCGCTGGGGAGCAACAAGAATTTCCAAGGTGGGATGCATGAAAACTAAAATAAAAACTCAGGAAGGTTGTCCTGGAACACCTCCCATTGGCATGCCATGAGTGAATTCAACAGGCAGGAGAGCGGCAGCCACCGTCCTGCAGCAGTCTGCGAGCTTCGCACACAAGCCGGCTTCTTCGCGGCTTCGTTCTTCTCCTCTTGCAAGCTACCGCGATCTCCGGCTGCCTGAGGCGACGAAGCGGCTACTTCGCGCACAGATCACTGGAGCGGCAGCGGTGCGCTCCGAAGCGCCGCTTTTGCCGAAAGACGCCGGGAAGCGGCACTTGCTTTCGGCCAGCTGCGGAGCTCCGTATTCTGCCTCTCTAGTCGCCTACATCTTAGCGCAAAGCTTTTCCGCTCCAGTTCTCAAGGAGAAAGTGTCCCAGCACTGCTCACTTAGCCCGACCTTGCCAGGAAATAGGATTTGCTGCACATTCCAAGGACACTGCATTTTCCTGGGCAAGCTGCAACCTGCTGGCAGATGGCCGTGCTCTCTGCCCACTCCTGCCCAGTTCTTGGTACTAGCGGGCACGTTGCAGCCTGGCGAAGGCAAGAAACCTGGAGAGCTGTCACAGAGCAGAAGGGCAGCTGAGATGCTGAAAAGCAGCAAAGCTGAACTGCCTGCCTCAACTTCAGCAGTGTGTAATTGACTGAAGGCGAAACACGAAGCAGCAGAGCAGCGGGCTTCTGTGCGCACTGAAGGCAATTGCTAGAATCCAGCAGCTGCTCCTCGCCAAGCACAGTCAACTGCCTGTGTTCTTGCTTCTTGACCAACTCACAGTTGCCCTTCTTCTCAGCAGCTGCCACCGTGTTCTCTGCATCTCGGAGCCTCTGGGGAGCAGCAAGAATTTCCAAGGGGGAATGCATGAAAACTAAAATAAAAGCTCAGGAAGTTTGTCCTGGAACACCTTCTATTGGCATGCCAAGAGTGAATTCAAGAGGCAGGAGAGCGGCAGCCACCGTCCTGCAGCTGTCTGCGAGCTTCGCACACAAGCCGGCTTCTTCGCGGCTTCGTTCTTCGCCTCTTGCAAGCTACCGCGATCTCCGGCTGCCGGAGGCGAAGAAGCGGCAACTTCGCGCACAGATCACTGGAGCGGCAGCGGTGCGCTCCGAAGCGCCGCTTTTGCCGAAAGACGCCGGGAAGCGGCACTTGCTTTCGGCCAGCTGCGGAGCTGCGTATTCTGCCTCTCTAGTCGCCTACATCTTAGCGCAAAGCTTTTCCGCTCCAGTTCTCAAGGAGAAAGTGTCCCAGCACTGCTCACTTAGCCCGACCTTGCCAGGAAATAGGATTTGCTGCACATTCCAAGGACACTGCATTTTCCTGGGCAAGCTGCAACCTGCTGGCAGATGGCCGTGCTCTCTGCCCACTCCTGCCCAGTTCTTGGTAGTAGCGGGCACGTTGCAGCCTGGCGAAGGCAAGAAACCTGGAGAGCTGTCACAGAGCAGAAGGGCAGCTGAGATGCTGAAAAGCAGCAAAGCTGAACTGCCTGCCTCAACTTCAGCAGTGTGTAATTGACTGAAGGCGAAAAACCAAGCAGCAGAGCAGCGGGCTTCTGTGCGCACTGAAGGCAATTGCTAGAATCCAGCAGCTGCTCCTCGCCAAGCACAGTCAACTGCCTGTGTTCTTGCTTCTTGACCAACTCACAGTTGCCCTTCTTCTCAGCAGCTGCCACCGTGTTCTCTGCATCTCGGAGCCTCTGGGGAGCAACAAGAATTTCCAAGGTGGGATGCATGAAAACTAAAATAAAAACTCAGGAAAGTTGTCCTGGAACACCTCCCATTGGCATGCCAAGAGTGAATTCAACAGGCAGGAGAGCGGCAGCCACCGTCCTGCAGCAGTCTGCGAGCTTCGCACACAAGCCGGCTTCTTCGCGGCTTCGTTCTTCGCCTATGCAAGCTACCGCTATCTCCGGCTGCCGGAGGCGAAGAAGCGGCAACTTCGCGCACAGATGACTGGAGCGGCAGCGGTGCGCTCCGAAGCGCCGCTTTTGCCGAAAGACGCCGGGAAGCGGCACTTGCTTTCGGCCAGCTGCGGAGCTGCGTATTCTGCCTCTCTAGTCGCCTACATCTTAGCGAAAAGCTTTTCCGCTCCAGTTCTCAAGGAGAAAGTGTACCAGCACTGCTCACTTAGCCCGACCTTGCCAGGAAATAAGATTTGCTGCACATTCCAAGGACACTGCATTTTCCTGGGCAAGCTGCAACCTGCTGGCAGATGGCCGTGCTCTCTGCCCACTCCTGCCCAGTTCTTGGTACTAGCGGGCACGTTGCAGCCTGGCGAAGGCAAGAAACCTGGAGAGCTGTCACAGAGCAGAAGGGCAGCTGAGATGCTGAAAAGCAGCAAAGCTGAACTGCCTGCCTCAGCTTCAGCAGTGTGTAATTGACTGAAGGCGAAAAACCAAGCAGCAGAGCAGCGGGCTTCTGTGCGCACTGAAGGCAATTGCTAGAATCCAGCAGCTGCTCCTCGCCAAGCACAGTCAACTGCCTGTGTTCTTGCTTCTTGACCAACTCACAGTTGCCCTTCTTCTCAGCAGCTGCCACCGTGTTCTCTGCATCTCGGAGCCTCTGGGGAGCAACAAGAATTTCCAAGGTGGGATGAAGTAGGACTACGTCAAAACCCAGGAAAATTGTCCTGGAACACCTTCCACTCGCATGCCAAGAGTGAATTCAACAGGCTTGGAGAGCGGCAGCCACCGTCCTGCAGCAGTCTGCGAGCTTCGCACACAAGCCGGCTTCTTCGCGGCTTCGTTCTTCGCCTATGCAAGCTACCGCGATCTCCGGCTGCCGGAGGCGAAGAAGCGGCAACTTCGCGCACAGATGATTGGAGCGGCAGCGGTGCGCTCCGAAGCGCCGCTTTTGCCGAAAGACGCCGGGAAGCGGCACTTGCTTTCGGCCAGCTGCGGAGCTCCGTATTCTGCCTCTCGAGTCGCCTACATCTTAGCGAAAAGCTTTTCCGCTCCAGTTCTCAAGGAGAAAGTGTCCCAGCACTGCTCACTTAGCCCGACCTTGCCAGGAAATGAGATTTGCTGCACATTCCAAGGACACTGCATTTTCCTGGGCAAGCTGCAACCTGCTGGCAAATGGCCGTGCTCTCTGCCCACTCCTGCCCAGCTCTGGGTAGTAGCGGGCACGTTGCAGCCTGGCGAAGGCAAGAAACCTCGAGAGCTGTCACAGAGCAGAAGGGCAGCTGAGATGCTGAAAAGCAGCAAAGCTGAACTGCCTGCCTCAACTTCAGCAATGTGCAATTGACTGAAGGCGAAACACGAAGCAGCAGAGCAGCGGGCTTCTGTGCGCACTGAAGGCAATTGCAAGAATCCAGCAGCTGCTCCTCGCCAAGCACAGTCAACTGCCTGTGTTCTTGCTTCTTGACCAACTCACAGTTGCCCTTCTTCTCAGCAGCTGCCACCGTGTTCTCTGCATCTCGGAGCCTCTGGGGAGCAACAAGAATTTCCAAGGTGGGATGCATGAAAACTAAAATAAAAACTCAGGAAAGTTGTCCTGGAACACCTCCCATTGGCATGCCAAGAGTGAATTCAAGAGGCAGGAGAGCGGCAGCCACCGTCCTGCAGCAGTCTGCGAGCTACGCACACAAGCCGGCTTCTTCGCGGCTTCGTTCTTCGCCTCTTGCAAGCTACCGCGATCTCCGGCTGCCGGAGGCGAAGAAGCGGCTACTTCGCGCACAGATGACTGGAGCGGCAGCGGTGCGCTCCGAAGCGCCGCTTTTGCCGAAAGACGCCGGGAAGCGGCACTTGCTTTCGGCCAGCTCCGGAGCTCCGTATTCTGCCTCTCTAGTCGCCTACATCTTAGCGAAAAGCTTTTCCGCTCCAGTTCTCAAGGAGAAAGTGTACCAGCACTGCTCACTTAGCCCGACCTTGCCAGGAAATAGGATTTGCTGCACATTCCAAGGACACTGCATTTTCCTGGGCAAGCTGCAACCTGCTGGCAGATGGCCGTGCTCTCTGCCCACTCCTGCCCAGTTCTTGGTAGTAGCGGGCACGTTGCAGCCTGGCGAAGGCAAGAAACCTGGAGAGCTGTCACAGAGCAGAAGGGCAGCTGAGATGCTGAAAAGCAGCAAAGCTGAACTGCCTGCCTCAGCTTCAGCAGTGTGTAATTGACTGAAGGCGAAAAACCAAGCAGCAGAGCAGCGGGCTTCTGTGCGCACTGAAGGCAATTGCTAGAATCCAGCAGCTGCTCCTCGCCAAGCACAGTCAACTGCCTGTGTTCTTGCTTCTTGACCAACTCACAGTTGCCCTTCTTCTCAGCAGCTGCCACCGTGTTCTCTGCATCTCGGAGCCTCTGGGGAGCAACAAGAATTTCCAAGGTGGGATGAAGTAGGACTACGTCAAAACCCAGGAAAATTGTCCTGGAACACCTTCCACTCGCATGCCAAGAGTGAATTCAACAGGCTTGGAGAGCGGCAGCCACCGTCCTGCAGCAGTCTGCGAGCTTCGCACACAAGCCGGCTTCTTCGCCTGCTTCGTTCTTCGCCTCTTGCAAGCTACCGCGATCTCCGGCTGCCGGAGTCGAAGAAGCGGCAACTTCGCGCACAGATGACTGGAGCGGCAGCGGTGCGCTCCGAAGCGCCGCTTTTGCCGAAAGACGCCGGGAAGCGGCACTTGCTTTCGGCCAGCTGCGGAGCTGCGTATTCTGCCTCTCTAGTCGCCTACATCTTAGCGAAAAGCTTTTCCGCTCCAGTTCTCAAGGAGAAAGTGTCCCAGCACTGCTCACTTAGCCCGACCTTGCCAGGAAATAAGATTTGCTGCACATTCCAAGGACACTGCATTTTCCTGGGCAAGCTGCAACCTGCTGGCAGATGGCCGTGCTCTCTGCCCACTCCTGCCCAGCTCTGGGTATTAGCGGGCACGTTGCAGCCTGGCGAAGGCAAGAAACCTGGAGAGCTGTCACAGAGCAGAAGGGCAGCTGAGATGCTGAAAAGCAGCAAAGCTGAACTGCCTGCCTCAACTTCAGCAGTGTGTAATTGACTGAAGGCGAAAAACCAAGCAGCAGAGCAGCGGGCTTCTGTGCGCACTGAAGGCAATTGCAAGAATCCAGCAGCTGCTCCTCGCCAAGCACAGTCAACTGCCTGTGTTCTTGCTTCTTGACCAACTCACAGTTGCCCTTCTTCTCAGCAGCTGCCACCGTGTTCTCTGCATCTCGGAGCCTCTGGGGAGCAACAAGAATTTCCAAGGTGGGATGCATGAAAACTAAAATAAAAACTCAGGAAGTTTGTCCTGGAACACCTTTTATTGGCATGCCAAGAGTGAATTCAACAGGCAGGAGAGCGGCAGCCACCGTCCTGCAGCTGTCTGCGAGCTTCGCACACAAGCCGGCTTCTTCGCGGCTTCGTTCTTCGCCTCTTGCAAGCTACCGCGATCTCCGGCTGCCGGAGGCGAAGAAGCGGCAACTTCGCGCACAGATGACTGGAGCGGCAGCGGTGCGCTCCGAAGCGCCGCTTTTGCCGAAAGACGCCGGGAAGCGGCACTTGCTTTCGGCCAGCTGCGGAGCTCCGTATTCTGCCTCTCTAGTCGCCTACATCTTAGCGAAAAGCTTTTCCGCTCCAGTTCTCAAGGAGAAAGTGTCCCAGCACTGCTCACTTAGCCCGACCTTGCCAGGAAATAGGATTTGCTGCACATTCCAAGGACACTGCATTTTCCTGGGCAAGCTGCAACCTGCTGGCAGATGGCCGTGCTCTCTGCCCACTCCTGCCCAGTTCTTGGTACTAGCGGGCACGTTGCAGCCTGGCGAAGGCAAGAAACCTGGAGAGCTGTCACAGAGCAGAAGGGCAGCTGAGATGCTGAAAAGCAGCAAAGCTGAACTGCCTGCCTCAGCTTCAGCAGTGTGTAATTGACTGAAGGCGAAAAACCAAGCAGCAGAGCAGCGGGCTTCTGTGCGCACTGAAGGCAATTGCTAGAATCCAGCAGCTGCTCCTCGCCAAGCACAGTCAACTGCCTGTGTTCTTGCTTCTTGACCAACTCACAGTTGCCCTTCTTCTCAGCAGCTGCCACCGTGTTCTCTGCATCTCGGAGCCTCTGGGGAGCAGCAAGAATTTCCAAGGTGGGATGAAGTAGGACTACGTCAAAACCCAGGAAAATTGTCCTGGAACACCTTCCACTCGCATGCCAAGAGTGAATTCAACAGGCTTGGAGAGCGGCAGCCACCGTCCTGCAGCAGTCTGCGAGCTTCGCACACAAGCCGGCTTCTTCGCCTGCTTCGTTCTTCGCCTCTTGCAAGCTACCGCGATCTCCGGCTGCCGGAGGCGAAGAAGCGGCAACTTCGCGCACAGATGATTGGAGCGGCAGCGGTGCGCTCCGAAGCGCCGCTTTTGCCGAAAGACGCCGGGAAGCGGCACTTGCTTTCGGCCAGCTGCGGAGCTGCGTATTCTGCCTCTCTAGTCGCCTACATCTTAGCGCAAAGCTTTTCCGCTCCAGTTCTCAAGGAGAAAGTGTCCCAGCACTGCTCACTTAGCCCGACCTTGCCAGGAAATAAGATTTGCTGCACATTCCAAGGACACTGCATTTTCCTGGGCAAGCTGCAACCTGCTGGCAGATGGCCGTGCTCTCTGCCCACTCCTGCCCAGCTCTGGGTAGTAGCGGGCACGTTGCAGCCTGGCGAAGGCAAGAAACCTGGAGAGCTGTCACAGAGCAGAAGGGCAGCTGAGATGCTGAAAAGCAGCAAAGCTGAACTGCCTGCCTCAACTTCAGCAGTGTGTAATTGACTGAAGGCGAAACACGAAGCAGCAGAGCAGCGGGCTTCTGTGCGCACTGAAGGCAATTGCTAGAATCCAGCAGCTGCTCCTCGCCAAGCACAGTCAACTGCCTGTGTTCTTGCTTCTTGACCAACTCACAGTTGCCCTTCTTCTCAGCAGCTGCCACCGTGTTCTCTGCATCTCGGAGCCTCTGGGGAGCAGCAAGAATTTCCAAGGTGGGATGAAGTAGGACTACGTCAAAACCCAGGAAAATTGTCCTGGAACACCTTCCACTCGCATGCCAAGAGTGAATTCAACAGGCTTGGAGAGCGGCAGCCACCGTCCTGCAGCTGTCTGCGAGCTTCGCACACAAGCCGGCTTCTTCGCGGCTTCGTTCTTCGCCTATGCAAGCTACCGCGATCTCCGGCTGCCGGAGGCGAAGAAGCGGCAACTTCGCGCACAGATGACTGGAGCGGCAGCGGTGCGCTCCGAAGCGCCGCTTTTGCCGAAAGACGCCGGGAAGCGGCACTTGCTTTCGGCCAGCTGCGGAGCTCCGTATTCTGCCTCTCTAGTCGCCTACATCTTAGCGCAAAGCTTTTCCGCTCCAGTTCTCAAGGAGAAAGTGTCCCAGCACTGCTCACTTAGCCCGACCTTGCCAGGAAATGAGATTTGCTGCACATTCCAAGGACACTGCATTTTCCTGGGCAAGCTGCAACCTGCTGGCAAATGGCCGTGCTCTCTGCCCACTCCTGCCCAGCTCTGGGTAGTAGCGGGCACGTTGCAGCCTGGCGAAGGCAAGAAACCTGGAGAGCTGTCACAGAGCAGAAGGGCAGCTGAGATGCTGAAACGCAGCAAAGCTGAACTGCCTGCCTCAACTTCAGCAGTGTGTAATTGACTGAAGGCGAAACACGAAGCAGCAGAGCAGCGGGCTTCTGTGCGCACTGAAGGCAATTGCAAGAATCCAGCAGCTGCTCCTCGCCAAGCACAGTCAACTGCCTGTGTTCTTGCTTCTTGACCAACTCACAGTTGCCCTTCTTCTCAGCAGCTGCCACCGTGTTCTCTGCATCTCGGAGCCTCTGGGGAGCAACAAGAATTTCCAAGGTGGGATGCATGAAAACTAAAATAAAAACTCAGGAAGGTTGTCCTGGAACACCTTCTATTGGCATGCCAAGAGTGAATTCAACAGGCAGGAGAGCGGCAGCCACCGTCCTGCAGCAGTCTGCGAGCTTCGCACACAAGCCGGCTTCTTCGCGGCTTCGTTCTTCGCCTCTTGCAAGCTACCGCGATCTCCGGCTGCCTGAGGCGACGAAGCGGCAACTTCGCGAACAGATCACTGGAGCGGCAGCGGTGCGCTCCGAAGCGCCGCTTTTGCCGAAAGACGCCGGGAAGCGGCACTTGCTTTCGGCCAGCTGCGGAGCTCCGTATTCTGCCTCTCTAGTCGCCTACATCTTAGCGAAAAGCTTTTCCGCTCCAGTTCTCAAGGAGAAAGTGTACCAGCACTGCTCACTTAGCCCGACCTTGCCAGGAAATAGGATTTGCTGCACATTCCAAGGACACTGCATTTTCCTGGGCAAGCTGCAACCTGCTGGCAGATGGCCGTGCTCTCTGCCCACTCCTGCCCAGCTCTGGGTAGTAGCGGGCACGTTGCAGCCTGGCGAAGGCAAGAAACCTGGAGAGCTGTCACAGAGCAGAAGGGCAGATGAGATGCTGAAAAGCAGCAAAGCTGAACTGCCTGCCTCAACTTCAGCAGTGTGTAATTGACTGAAGGCGAAAAACCAAGCAGCAGAGCAGCGGGCTTCTGTGCGCACTGAAGGCAATTGCTAGAATCCAGCAGCTGCTCCTCGCCAAGCACAGTCAACTGCCTGTGTTCTTGCTTCTTGACCAACTCACAGTTGCCCTTCTTCTCAGCAGCTGCCACCGTGTTCTCTGCATCTCGGAGCCTCTGGGGAGCAGCAAGAATTTCCAAGGTGGGATGCATGAAAACTAAAATAAAAACTCAGGAAGTTTGTCCTGGAACACCTTCTATTGGCATGCCAAGAGTGAATTCAACAGGCAGGAGAGCGGCAGCCACCGTCCTGCAGCTGTCTGCGAGCTTCGCACACAAGCCGGCTTCTTCGCGGCTTCGTTCTTCGCCTATGCAAGCTACCGCTATCTCCGGCTGCCGGAGGCGAAGAAGCGGCAACTTCGCGCACAGATGACTGGAGCGGCAGCGGTGCGCTCCGAAGCGCCGCTTTTGCCGAAAGACGCCGGGAAGCGGCACTTGCTTTCGGCCAGCTGCGGAGCTCCGTATTCTGCCTCTCTAGTCGCCTACATCTTAGCGAAAAGCTTTTCCGCTCCAGTTCTCAAGGAGAAAGTGTACCAGCACTGCTCACTTAGCCCGACCTTGCCAGGAAATAAGATTTGCTGCACATTCCAAGGACACTGCATTTTCCTGGGCAAGCTGCAACCTGCTGGCAGATGGCCGTGCTCTCTGCCCACTCCTGCCCAGTTCTTGGTACTAGCGGGCACGTTGCAGCCTGGCGAAGGCAAGAAACCTGGAGAGCTGTCACAGAGCAGAAGGGCAGCTGAGATGCTGAAAAGCAGCAAAGCTGAACTGCCTGCCTCAACTTCAGCAGTGTGTAATTGACTGAAGGCGAAACACGAAGCAGCAGAGCAGCGGGCTTCTGTGCGCACTGAAGGCAATTGCTAGAATCCAGCAGCTGCTCCTCGCCAAGCACAGTCAACTGCCTGTGTTCTTGCTTCTTGACCAACTCACAGTTGCCCTTCTTCTCAGCAGCTGCCACCGTGTTCTCTGCATCTCGGAGCCTCTGGGGAGCAGCAAGAATTTCCAAGGTGGGATGAAGTAGGACTACGTCAAAACCCTGGAAAATTGTCCTGGAACACCTTCCACTCGCATGCCAAGAGTGAATTCAACAGGCTTGGAGAGCGGCAGCCACCGTCCTGCAGCTGTCTGCGAGCTTCGCACACAAGCCGGCTTCTTCGCGGCTTCGTTCTTCGCCTATGCAAGCTACCGCGATCTCCGGCTGCCGGAGGCGAAGAAGCGGCAACTTCGCGCACAGATGACTGGAGCGGCAGCGGTGCGCTCCGAAGCGCCGCTTTTGCCGAAAGACGCCGGGAAGCGGCACTTGCTTTCGGCCAGCTGCGGAGCTCCGTATTCTGCCTCTCTAGTCGCCTACATCTTAGCGAAAAGCTTTTCCGCTCCAGTTCTCAAGGAGAAAGTGTCCCAGCACTGCTCACTTAGCCCGACCTTGCCAGGAAATGAGATTTGCTGCACATTCCAAGGACACTGCATTTTCCTGGGCAAGCTGCAACCTGCTGGCAAATGGCCGTGCTCTCTGCCCACTCCTGCCCAGCTCTGGGTAGTAGCGGGCACGTTGCAGCCTGGCGAAGGCAAGAAACCTGGAGAGCTGTCACAGAGCAGAAGGGCAGCTGAGATGCTGAAACGCAGCAAAGCTGAACTGCCTGCCTCAACTTCAGCAGTGTGTAATTGACTGCAGGCGAAACACGAAGCAGCAGAGCAGCGGGCTTCTGTGCGCACTGAAGGCAATTGCAAGAATCCAGCAGCTGCTCCTCGCCAAGCACAGTCAACTGCCTGTGTTCTTGCTTCTTGACCAACTCACAGTTGCCCTTCTTCTCAGCAGCTGCCACCGTGTTCTCTGCATCTCGGAGCCTCTGGGGAGCAACAAGAATTTCCAAGGTGGGATGCATGAAAACTAAAATAAAAACTCAGGAAAGTTGTCCTGGAACACCTCCCATTGGCATGCCAAGAGTGAATTCAAGAGGCAGGAGAGCGGCAGCCACCGTCCTGCAGCAGTCTGCGAGCTACGCACACAAGCCGGCTTCTTCGCGGCTTCGTTCTTCGCCTCTTGCAAGCTACCGCGATCTCCGGCTGCCTGAGGCGAAGAAGCGGCAACTTCGCGCACAGATCACTGGAGCGGCAGCGGTGCGCTCCGAAGCGCCGCTTTTGCCGAAAGACGCCGGGAAGCGGCACTTGCTTTCGGCCAGCTCCGGAGCTCCGTATTCTGCCTCTCTAGTCGCCTACATCTTAGCGAAAAGCTTTTCCGCTCCAGTTCTCAAGGAGAAAGTGTACCAGCACTGCTCACTTAGCCCGACCTTGCCAGGAAATAGGATTTGCTGCACATTCCAAGGACACTGCATTTTCCTGGGCAAGCTGCAACCTGCTGGCAGATGGCCGTGCTCTCTGCCCACTCCTGCCCAGCTCTGGGTAGTAGCGGGCACGTTGCAGCCTGGCGAAGGCAAGAAACCTGGAGAGCTGTCACAGAGCAGAAGGGCAGATGAGATGCTGAAAAGCAGCAAAGCTGAACTGCCTGCCTCAACTTCAGCAGTGTGTAATTGACTGAAGGCGAAAAACCAAGCAGCAGAGCAGCGGGCTTCTGTGCGCACTGAAGGCAATTGCTAGAATCCAGCAGCTGCTCCTCGCCAAGCACAGTCAACTGCCTGTGTTCTTGCTTCTTGACCAACTCACAGTTGCCCTTCTTCTCAGCAGCTGCCACCGTGTTCTCTGCATCTCGGAGCCTCTGGGGAGCAGCAAGAATTTCCAAGGTGGGATGAAGTAGGACTACGTCAAAACCCAGGAAAATTGTCCTGGAACACCTTCCACTCGCATGCCAAGAGTGAATTCAACAGGCTTGGAGAGCGGCAGCCACCGTCCTGCAGCTGTCTGCGAGCTTCGCACACAAGCCGGCTTCTTCGCGGCTTCGTTCTTCGCCTATGCAAGCTACCGCGATCTCCGGCTGCCGGAGGCGAAGAAGCGGCAACTTCGCGCACAGATCACTGGAGCGGCAGCGGTGCGCTCCGAAGCGCCGCTTTTGCCGAAAGACGCCGGGAAGCGGCACTTGCTTTCGGCCAGCTGCGGAGCTCCGTATTCTGCCTCTCTAGTCGCCTACATCTTAGCGAAAAGCTTTTCCGCTCCAGTTCTCAAGGAGAAAGTGTCCCAGCACTGCTCACTTAGCCCGACCTTGCCAGGAAATGAGATTTGCTGCACATTCCAAGGACACTGCATTTTCCTGGGCAAGCTGCAACCTGCTGGCAAATGGCCGTGCTCTCTGCCCACTCCTGCCCAGCTCTGGGTAGTAGCGGGCACGTTGCAGCCTGGCGAAGGCAAGAAACCTGGAGAGCTGTCACAGAGCAGAAGGGCAGCTGAGATGCTGAAACGCAGCAAAGCTGAACTGCCTGCCTCAACTTCAGCAGTGTGTAATTGACTGAAGGCGAAACACGAAGCAGCAGAGCAGCGGGCTTCTGTGCGCACTGAAGGCAATTGCAAGAATCCAGCAGCTGCTCCTCGCCAAGCACAGTCAACTGCCTGTGTTCTTGCTTCTTGACCAACTCACAGTTGCCCTTCTTCTCAGCAGCTGCCACCGTGTTCTCTGCATCTCGGAGCCTCTGGGGAGCAACAAGAATTTCCAAGGTGGGATGCATGAAAACTAAAATAAAAACTCAGGAAGGTTGTCCTGGAACACCTTCTATTGGCATGCCAAGAGTGAATTCAACAGGCAGGAGAGCGGCAGCCACCGTCCTGCAGCAGTCTGCGAGCTTCGCACACAAGCCGGCTTCTTCGCGGCTTCGTTCTTCGCCTCTTGCAAGCTACCGCGATCTCCGGCTGCCTGAGGCGACGAAGCGGCTACTTCGCGCACAGATCACTGGAGCGGCAGCGGTGCGCTCCGAAGCGCCGCTTTTGCCGAAAGACGCCGGGAAGCGGCACTTGCTTTCGGCCAGCTGCGGAGCTCCGTATTCTGCCTCTCTAGTCGCCTACATCTTAGCGCAAAGCTTTTCCGCTCCAGTTCTCAAGGAGAAAGTGTACCAGCACTGCTCACTTAGCCCGACCTTGCCAGGAAATAGGATTTGCTGCACATTCCAAGGACACTGCATTTTCCTGGGCAAGCTGCAACCTGCTGGCAGATGGCCGTGCTCTCTGCCCACTCCTGCCCAGCTCTTGGTACTAGCGGGCACGTTGCAGCCTGGCGAAGGCAAGAAACCTGGAGAGCTGTCACAGAGCAGAAGGGCAGCTGAGATGCTGAAAAGCAGCAAAGCTGAACTGCCTGCCTCAACTTCAGCAGTGTGTAATTGACTGAAGGCGAAAAACCAAGCAGCAGAGCAGCGGGCTTCTGTGCGCACTGAAGGCAATTGCTAGAATCCAGCAGCTGCTCCTCGCCAAGCACAGTCAACTGCCTGTGTTCTTGCTTCTTGACCAACTCACAGTTGCCCTTCTTCTCAGCAGCTGCCACCGTGTTCTCTGCATCTCGGAGCCTCTGGGGAGCAACAAGAATTTCCAAGGTGGGATGCATGAAAACTAAAATAAAAACTCAGGAAGTTTGTCCTGGAACACCTTCTATTGGCATGCCAAGAGTGAATTCAACAGGCAGGAGAGCGGCAGCCACCGTCCTGCAGCTGTCTGCGAGCTTCGCACACAAGCCGGCTTCTTCGCGGCTTCGTTCTTCGCCTATGCAAGCTACCGCTATCTCCGGCTGCCGGAGGCGAAGAAGCGGCAACTTCGCGCACAGATGACTGGAGCGGCAGCGGTGCGCTCCGAAGCGCCGCTTTTGCCGAAAGACGCCGGGAAGCGGCACTTGCTTTCGGCCAGCTGCGGAGCTCCGTATTCTGCCTCTCTAGTCGCCTACATCTTAGCGAAAAGCTTTTCCGCTCCAGTTCTCAAGGAGAAAGTGTACCAGCACTGCTCACTTAGCCCGACCTTGCCAGGAAATAAGATTTGCTGCACATTCCAAGGACACTGCATTTTCCTGGGCAAGCTGCAACCTGCTGGCAGATGGCCGTGCTCTCTGCCCACTCCTGCCCAGTTCTTGGTACTAGCGGGCACGTTGCAGCCTGGCGAAGGCAAGAAACCTGGAGAGCTGTCACAGAGCAGAAGGGCAGCTGAGATGCTGAAAAGCAGCAAAGCTGAACTGCCTGCCTCAGCTTCAGCAGTGTGTAATTGACTGAAGGCGAAAAACCAAGCAGCAGAGCAGCGGGCTTCTGTGCGCACTGAAGGCAATTGCTAGAATCCAGCAGCTGCTCCTCGCCAAGCACAGTCAACTGCCTGTGTTCTTGCTTCTTGACCAACTCACAGTTGCCCTTCTTCTCAGCAGCTGCCACCGTGTTCTCTGCATCTCGGAGCCTCTGGGGAGCAGCAAGAATTTCCAAGGTGGGATGAAGTAGGACTACGTCAAAACCCAGGAAAATTGTCCTGGAACACCTTCCACTCGCATGCCAAGAGTGAATTCAACAGGCTTGGAGAGCGGCAGCCACCGTCCTGCAGCAGTCTGCGAGCTTCGCACACAAGCCGGCTTCTTCGCGGCTTCGTTCTTCGCCTATGCAAGCTACCGCGATCTCCGGCTGCCGGAGGCGAAGAAGCGGCAACTTCGCGCACAGATGATTGGAGCGGTAGCGGTGCGCTCCGAAGCGCCGCTTTTGCCGAAAGACGCCGGGAAGCGGCACTTGCTTTCGGCCAGCTGCGGAGCTCCGTATTCTGCCTCTCGAGTCGCCTACATCTTAGCGAAAAGCTTTTCCGCTCCAGTTCTCAAGGAGAAAGTGTCCCAGCACTGCTCACTTAGCCCGACCTTGCCAGGAAATGAGATTTGCTGCACATTCCAAGGACACTGCATTTTCCTGGGCAAGCTGCAACCTGCTGGCAAATGGCCGTGCTCTCTGCCCACTCCTGCCCAGCTCTGGGTAGTAGCGGGCACGTTGCAGCCTGGCGAAGGCAAGAAACCTGGAGAGCTGTCACAGAGCAGAAGGGCAGCTGAGATGCTGAAACGCAGCAAAGCTGAACTGCCTGCCTCAACTTCAGCAGTGTGTAATTGACTGAAGGCGAAACACGAAGCAGCAGAGCAGCGGGCTTCTGTGCGCACTGAAGGCAATTGCAAGAATCCAGCAGCTGCTCCTCGCCAAGCACAGTCAACTGCCTGTGTTCTTGCTTCTTGACCAACTCACAGTTGCCCTTCTTCTCAGCAGCTGCCACCGTGTTCTCTGCATCTCGGAGCCTCTGGGGAGCAACAAGAATTTCCAAGGTGGGATGCATGAAAACTAAAATAAAAACTCAGGAAGGTTGTCCTGGAACACCTTCTATTGGCATGCCAAGAGTGAATTCAACAGGCAGGAGAGCGGCAGCCACCGTCCTGCAGCAGTCTGCGAGCTTCGCACACAAGCCGGCTTCTTCGCGGCTTCGTTCTTCGCCTCTTGCAAGCTACCGCGATCTCCGGCTGCCTGAGGCGACGAAGCGGCTACTTCGCGCACAGATCACTGGAGCGGCAGCGGTGCGCTCCGAAGCGCCGCTTTTGCCGAAAGACGCCGGGAAGCGGCACTTGCTTTCGGCCAGCTGCGGAGCTCCGTATTCTGCCTCTCTAGTCGCCTACATCTTAGCGCAAAGCTTTTCCGCTCCAGTTCTCAAGGAGAAAGTGTACCAGCACTGCTCACTTAGCCCGACCTTGCCAGGAAATAGGATTTGCTGCACATTCCAAGGACACTGCATTTTCCTGGGCAAGCTGCAACCTGCTGGCAGATGGCCGTGCTCTCTGCCCACTCCTGCCCAGCTCTTGGTACTAGCGGGCACGTTGCAGCCTGGCGAAGGCAAGAAACCTGGAGAGCTGTCACAGAGCAGAAGGGCAGCTGAGATGCTGAAAAGCAGCAAAGCTGAACTGCCTGCCTCAACTTCAGCAGTGTGTAATTGACTGAAGGCGAAAAACCAAGCAGCAGAGCAGCGGGCTTCTGTGCGCACTGAAGGCAATTGCTAGAATCCAGCAGCTGCTCCTCGCCAAGCACAGTCAACTGCCTGTGTTCTTGCTTCTTGACCAACTCACAGTTGCCCTTCTTCTCAGCAGCTGCCACCGTGTTCTCTGCATCTCGGAGCCTCTGGGGAGCAACAAGAATTTCCAAGGTGGGATGAAGTAGGACTACGTCAAAACCCAGGAAAATTGTCCTGGAACACCTTCCACTCGCATGCCAAGAGTGAATTCAACAGGCTTGGAGAGCGGCAGCCACCGTCCTGCAGCAGTCTGCGAGCTTCGCACACAAGCCGGCTTCTTCGCCTGCTTCGTTCTTCGCCTCTTGCAAGCTACCGCGATCTCCGGCTGCCGGAGGCGAAGAAGCGGCAACTTCGCGCACAGATGACTGGAGCGGCAGCGGTGCGCTCCGAAGCGCCGCTTTTGCCGAAAGACGCCGGGAAGCGGCACTTGCTTTCGGCCAGCTGCGGAGCTGCGTATTCTGCCTCTCTAGTCGCCTACATCTTAGCGCAAAGCTTTTCCGCTCCAGTTCTCAAGGAGAAAGTGTCCCAGCACTGCTCACTTAGCCCGACCTTGCCAGGAAATGAGATTTGCTGCACATTCCAAGGACACTGCATTTTCCTGGGCAAGCTGCAACCTGCTGGCAAATGGCCGTGCTCTCTGCCCACTCCTGCCCAGTTCTGGGTAGTAGCGGGCACGTTGCAGCCTGGCGAAGGCAAGAAACCTCGAGAGCTGTCACAGAGCAGAAGGGCAGCTGAGATGCTGAAAAGCAGCAAAGCTGAACTGCCTGCCTCAACTTCAGCAGTGTGTAATTGACTGAAGGCGAAACACGAAGCAGCAGAGCAGCGGGCTTCTGTGCGCACTGAAGGCAATTGCAAGAATCCAGCAGCTGCTCCTCGCCAAGCACAGTCAACTGCCTGTGTTCTTGCTTCTTGACCAACTCACAGTTGCCCTTCTTCTCAGCAGCTGCCACCGTGTTCTCTGCATCTCGGAGCCTCTGGGGAGCAACAAGAATTTCCAAGGTGGGATGCATGAAAACTAAAATAAAAACTCAGGAAAGTTGTCCTGGAACACCTCCCATTGGCATGCCAAGAGTGAATTCAAGAGGCAGGAGAGCGGCAGCCACCGTCCTGCAGCAGTCTGCGAGCTACGCACACAAGCCGGCTTCTTCGCGGCTTCGTTCTTCGCCTCTTGCAAGCTACCGCGATCTCCGGCTGCCGGAGGCCAAGAAGCGGCTACTTCGCGCACAGATGACTGGAGCGGCAGCGGTGCGCTCCGAAGCGCCGCTTTTGCCGAAAGACGCCGGGAAGCGGCACTTGCTTTCGGCCAGCTGCGGAGCTCCGTATTCTGCCTCTCGAGTCGCCTACATCTTAGCGAAAAGCTTTTCCGCTCCAGTTCTCAAGGAGAAAGTGTACCAGCACTGCTCACTTAGCCCGACCTTGCCAGGAAATAGGATTTGCTGCACATTCCAAGGACACTGCATTTTCCTGGGCAAGCTGCAACCTGCTGGCAAATGGCCGTGCTCTCTGCCCACTCCTGCCCAGTTCTTGGTACTAGCGGGCAGGTTGCAGCCTGGCGAAGGCAAGAAACCTGGAGAGCTGTCACAGAGCAGAAGGGCAGCTGAGATGCTGAAAAGCAGCAAAGCTGAACTGCCTGCCTCAACTTCAGCAGTGTGTAATTGACTGAAGGCGAAAAACCAAGCAGCAGAGCAGCGGGCTTCTGTGCGCACTGAAGGCAATTGCTAGAATCCAGCAGCTGCTCCTCGCCAAGCACAGTCAACTGCCTGTGTTCTTGCTTCTTGACCAACTCACAGTTGCCCTTCTTCTCAGCAGCTGCCACCGTGTTCTCTGCATCTCGGAGCCTCAGGGGAGCAACAAGAATTTCCAAGGTGGGATGCATGAAAACTAAAATAAAAACTCAGGAAAATTGTCCTGGAACACCTTCTATTGGCATGCCAAGAGTGAATTCAACAGGCAGGAGAGCGGCAGCCACCGTCCTGCAGCTGTCTGCGAGTTTCGCACACAAGCCGGCTTCTTCGCGGCTTCGTTCTTCGCCTCTTGCAAGCTACCGCGATCTCCGGCTGCCGGAGGCGACGAAGCGGCAACTTCGCGCACAGATGACTGGAGCGGCAGCGGTGCGCTCCGAAGCGCCGCTTTTGCCGAAAGACGCCGGGAAGCGGCACTTGCTTTCGGCCAGCTGCGGAGCTGCGTATTCTGCCTCTCGAGTCGCCTACATCTTAGCGAAAAGCTTTTCCGCTCCAGTTCTCAAGGAGAAAGTGTCCCAGCACTGCTCACTTAGCCCGACCTTGCCAGGAAATAAGATTTGCTGCACATTCCAAGGACACTGCATTTTCCTGGGCAAGCTGCAACCTGCTGGCAGATGGCCGTGCTCTCTGCCCACTCCTGCCCAGTTCTTGGTACTAGCGGGCACGTTGCAGCCTGGCGAAGGCAAGAAACCTCTGAAACGATACGCGGAAGAAATCAATAGACTCCATAACCTGGGGTAGTTATGAAGTGGGTACGTATGTCAGCGCCCGGCACAAGTGAGATAGCTCTCCAAAACTTGTGCCCCGAGCCTCAGTCTGACCCACACTTTTATTCTTAAAGGCGTTCCATATGCAATACATTGCACAACATTTTCATGCATATTCCACCCCTGGCCCCGCCTGTCCTCGCTTCTCATGCGAAGTAAGTCCACGCCCTTCTGGGCATGCCTGGTTTGCTGTGGTGGTCGTACGGGGGTCTCTTGGTGGTCCTGAGGCTGAAGATTGTGGTCTTCCTCATGATTGAACTTTTGAACTTTTCCTCTCTGCGCGTGCGCTTTTGGTCCTTTGGTGCTTATCTGAGTACGTCTGTCAGTCTTGATAGGCTTGGAGACAGAGGAGCTTCTTTATCTGGGTTCTTTCCTTCTTCTGGTATTGTTCTCTATGCAAGAAGCTTCAGAAATTTGCATTTTCCTATGCCCTTTGTACTAGGCAGAGGTTTCTTAAGTAAAAGGTTGAAAATTCAACAGATAACTCTACAAGCTAAATTAGAAATGCTTCATTCATTTTGTTAACCTAACTCTAAAAATCTCTGCTTCAGTCCCCCCTTTTCTTAAAATAGATTAAATTCTTTTACTACAGGGGTCTTGATTTAAATTCTGATCTACTATCATGACCGTCCTCTTTCAGTAAGATTCTATGAGTTCTAGAGAGTGATGTCAGACTGGCCATGTGTTTTAACATCCTCGAATTCTACATGAGTGTTAAAGTAGACATCATTAAACTTACAGTAACTAAAATTAATAGGATTATAATTGGGTGACATAAAGTCTTCTAAACAGTGTATTTCACTAGTTATGACTTGTGTTTATTAGCTAGTGATTGGTGCTGGATACACCAAGTTAAGAGACTTAACATACAGGAGGTTAGTGACATGTCTTGGGTAGACATTCTCTTTCGCACCCCATATGGTTTTTCATAAAGCAATTCAAAGTGGTTTAGCTTTTCTTTACTCTTGGGTTTGGTTCGGATCTGCAGTAGTGCTAATGGGAGGGATTGAGTCCATGACAAATTAGCTTCTTGTCCCAATTGTACAATTTGTTGTTTGATCAAATGATTCATTTTTTTTACCTGACCACTTGATTGTGGGTTATATGGGGTGCGAAGTTCTCAGTCTATGTTCAAGTATTGGCTAACTTGTTGCACGAATTTTACAATAAAATGTGGTCCTCTATTTGAGGAGATTGTGGCCAGGACTCTAAAGCGTGGTATGTTTTCTTGTACCAATACCTTAGTTACTTCTTGAGCTTTAGAAGTCCTGGTGGGGAATGCTTCTGGCCATCCTGAAAAGGTATCTGTTAGCACCAGGAAAAACTTATACCCCCCTTTTCTTGGCAATTCTGTACAATCAATCTGCCATTGCTGCTCCGGCCCATGACCCTTCCGAATCTGGCTAAGCTTTGGTTTGGGAGTATTTTTGGGGTTGGTTTGGAGGCAAAGGTCACATTGTCGAGTTGTAAATGTCTAGTTATGCTAGAGCATCAATACCCCAATGGTTTTCTGGTGTTCTTCCTTTATTAGGGACCATCATAAATAGGAGGGTAGAACTAATTTTCCTTCTATGGTGGCCCATCCCTCTTGGTTATAGTCTCCTTTTTGCTCATAGATTAATTTTTTTTCTGGTTTGTTGTATCTTGGCTTACCTTTAGGGGAAATTTGCCCGTCTTGCTGCTTCTTTTGCTTCCCTATCTGCCAGCTCGTTTCCTTCTTCCAATTCGCAGTTGATCTTCTGATGTGCCTTAATGTGCATGATCGCTACTTTCTCTGGCAACTGGACTGCTGCTAGAAGTCGCAGTACTTCTGATGCATCTTTAATATTTTTCCCTTGAGACTTCAGCAGTCCTCTCTCTTTCTAAATGGCTCTGTGAGCATGCACTACTCCAAATGCATACTTCGAGTCCGTGTATATGTTTATTTCTTTCCCTCTTGCCAATTCTAGGGCCCGAGTTAGAGCAATTATCTCGGCCTTCTGTGCAGAGGTATTTGTTGGCAGGGGCCCAGATGATATTACTTCCTTGCACGTTGGAACTGCCTAGCCGGCGTGCCGTTTTCCACTGATGATATAACTGCTTCCATCAGTAAACGAGACTTCTGCATTCTCGAGAGGGGTGTCCTTCGAGTCAGGGCAGCTGGAGTAGGTGGCTTCAATGGTCTCCAGGCAGTCATGTTCCACTGGTTCCCCTTGGTTTCTACTGAGGAAGGAGGCTGGATTGACAATGTTAGCCACTACTATCTCTACATCATCTTGCTCCGCTATGATAGCTTGGTATCTCAGGAGCCGTTGTGGGGAAAGCCAATGCCCACCTTTTACCTCTAGCACTGCAGACACTGTGTGAGACACTAGCACAGTTCTTTTCTGGCCTAGGGTGAATTTGTGTGCCTCTTGGATGTTCAGGATGACTGCTGCAACAGCTCTGAGGCACCCAGGCCACCCTTTAGCTGCTGTATCCAATTGCTTAGAGAAGTAAGCCACTGCTCTCCGATATGGGCCCAGGTCCTGTGCTAGTATTCCTAAGGCGATTCCTTGCTTCTCATGGGAGAATAAAAGGAAAGGCTTACTCACGTCCGGCAATCTCAGGGCTGGAGCTGACATGAGGGCTTTTTTCAGCTGGTTGAAAGCTTGCGTAGCTTCCTTTGTCTCTTGGATGTTCCTGCTTTCAGTTGCAATCAGTTCATAGAAGGGCTTAACAAACAGTCCATAGTTATAGATCCATAACCTGCACCACCCTGTCATCCTCAGGAAAGTTCGTAGTTCCTTTACCGTCTGAGGTTTTGGGGTCTGGCATATTGCCTCCTTCCGGCTTTGGCCCAAGGTACGTTGTCTAGCACTGACTTCGTAACCCAGATAAGTTACTTTCTGTTTTACTACTTGGGCTTTTTTCTTTGATACTCGGTACCCTTGGAGCCCCAAAAAGTTCAAGAGGCTTATCGTCCAGGCCGTGCATGCTTCCCTTGTCCGTGTGGCTATCAGGATGTCATCTACGTACTCTAGCAACTTCCCTTCCTCTGGAGGGGCTTCTCAGGTCTCTAATTCTTTTGCAAGTTGTTCTCCAAACAAAGTGGGTGAGTTTTTGAATCCTTGTGGGAGTCTGGTCCATGTCAGTTGAGTTCTTGGCCCGCTCTTAGGATTTTCCCATTCAAATGCAAAAATTTTCTGGCTTCGTGGATAGGAAGGCAAAAGAAGGCATCTTTTCAATCTAAAACGGTAAACCAAGTTAGCTCGGGGGTTAAGCAAGTTAATAACGTGTAGGGATTGGCCACCACAGGATACAGATCCTCAGTGACCTTGTTTATGGCCCGCAGATCCTGTACTAACCGGTATGACCCATCAGGTTTACCAACTGGTAGGATAGGGGTATTAACACTTACATAACATAAGTTGGAACAAGGTATTATAGACAATATCATGGTCATCAATGGAAGCAATATTTGATGGAACTTTTTCAGTTCTGAGGGTTCGTAACTTGTGTTTGTCGGTGACAGCAGGGAAGCACAGTGAGGCTGCTTAACAGGGCAGGATGCATACATATACTTTCCTTCGTCTACATTCACTTAATTTTATTTTACTTACTCTTACACATAACAAAACAACCACAACAACAAGGTACCTTTTCTTTTTCAACACACCTATTACACTTGTAGGTGTCCCTGGCTAGTCCCAGTGTTCTTGGATACCCCTCAATCTAGCTGTGTGGTTCCCAACTCTAGATCCTGTCAGACTTCTCTTCAAACTGGCAAAATTTTTACTCAATCTTGGGTGCTCTCAACAACCCAGCAAACTTAATTCTGGGTGCTCTTGGAATGTTAATCCCTCAACCCAGCAGGTTTGACTTAACCCTGGATGCTCTTGGAACATTAATCCCTTAATCCAGCAGGTTTGAATCAACCCTGGATGCTCTTGGAACATTAATCCCTCAATCCAGCAGGTTTGAATCAACCCTGGATGCTCTTGGAATATTAATCCCTCAATCCAGCAGGTTTGATCTTGGATGTTCTCGGGCATTCTTATCCCTCAATCCAGCAGAATTTTTAGGGGCCCCTCCTACACATTTTACCTTTTATTTTTCCCCAATAGATTATGCCAAGAAAACCCTCTTTTTACCTTTTAATTCATTTTTTTTTCTAATAAATTACATTTTACTCCCCCCCCCCCCCCCCCAAGGGGTCCCACTCTTTCTCTGGGACCCAGTCCCAGGGGGGTTCTCTCACTCTTTTTATTACTCGCTTCGTCTCTTTACTGGCCGCTTTTCTCGCGAAAAAGACGGAAACGCAGCATGGGAGACTGCCGCTCTCGCTTAGCAGGCCTGGGGTAACCAGCCCGCCTCTGTCACGATCCGCTTCTTGCGGGGTGTCGTGATGGTTCTTTTCACCCATCCCAAAAGTGCAACAAAGGCAAACAACAAGGGACTATCAGTTAATCACAACAAATGCACCTTTAGTAGGGGCCAAAACAGTAAACGCGATAGTGGGGATCTGAAAGGAGATAAAAGGTTAGAGAGAGAACAGGGATATGGGAATAGCTACCAACACAGGCGAGATCCTCAGTGCTCCGGACGATGGGGATCCGTCTGTCGTGTCGGGGGAGTCTTCGAAGTTCTGGTCGACTCGGGGCTCCAATTATAGTCCACAGAGGAGAGAGGGGGGGAACAAGTGTAATAATGAAAGTCCATTGTAATCGCCCCGAGGGAACGGGTGAGTCCACAGAAACCACCAAAGCAAGACGAATCCAATGAAGAATAAGTCCATTTGAATCACTGAAGGGAAACAGGTCATGTCATTAGTGGTCAGACCACCAATTTCCCCTCCTCCCTATAGCAGGGGTCTCAGTCTCAGTCCTTGGGAGGAGGGTTCTCATTCTTTCTTTGTCACAGTGGTAACGAGGCAGATGAGGGGTCTTCAATGAAGGACCGCGAGAGTCACCCCAAAAGTTCATTGGGCTTAAGAACGGAGATTAGAAGCAGGCCGCGCATCAGGCTGTCCCGTGCTGGCTCCATGTCAGGTCTTTGCCAAGTCCTTGCCAACTCCTTGCCAAGTTCTTACCAGGCCTAGTTGGGAACAGCCAGCATGACGGTTCAGTGGTCCCACCTGCGCTGTGTCCTGTTCTAAGCCGGAACTACAGTGGGGGAAGGGATTCTTTCTTGTGGCAATCGGAAGGCAGAATGGAAAATGAGGGGCTTCTGACGGGCTCTTACACCACCCCGTGACTGACGATTGCCCTCGAAAGATCTTCATCAGCAGGATTCCATGGTGTCGTCGTGGAGTCTTCAGGACTCGTCAAGTGTTGGCAGCAGGTCCCAGGGAAAAGAGAAGAGGAAAAGGGAAAGAAAGAGAAAACGGGAAAACTAAAACAATCACAACATATTAGTAATCACAACAAATTATAATTAAACAATAAGCAAAATACAATTAGTAAATCAATAATAGTTATTTAAATAATAATCAATATGAATCAATTAAACAATAAATTGATCAAATAATAAACCAGTATCATCAATATTAAACAGTAAAGTAATAAACCTAGTATAATCGATATTACTCAGTACAATTTTATAAACAATAAACAAAAATAATTAAAACAGCGATTAGAACAAATCATAAAAGAAAATGATGTAAAACATATCTTCTAACCTTATCATCTTCTTGTGTCTACTGTCCTGGGAACATCTCTAGTGTAAAGGATGTCGGCCAAGTGGTGTGCATTAATTATAGATGTTAATTTTGTTCATCGTTTCATCATTCTCCAATTTACAATAAGCAAGATTACTGATAAAACAAAACCAATCATAACTAAAATCAGAAGAACAACAATGGGATGACACAATTTCTTCAGGATACCGGTGGCGGTGGGTGACCACCCGAAAAGGGTATCCCACCACTTGTGCTCGGCATCACTTTTCACCCTTTCTACAACACGATGTATTTCTTGCACATGATGATGAACAGTTACCAGAGTTTTCTGTCCATTCCCCTTGATTTTTCCTAGGATCTCTATTAGATCTTGATGAAGTAATAATTGCTTGACCAGAGAAAGGTTCATCCCAATGGGAGTAGGCAGTAGCTTGTGAATCAACGTGAGATTGGATTCTAAAAGTTCATGTGAAGTAACTGGAGCTACAAAAGAAAAATCACATCCTGCAATTTTAGTAAAGTTGCAAGCACAAAAATTGGAATGATTTTTAGTAGCTACTACTGTACTTTCTATAAACACAGTATCCCAAGCGGTTCTGAAGCAGGCACACCCATTGTCTGTAGATACAAGGACTGTTTCAGAAGTCTCGTTAGGATGAATATCAAAATGACAGCTATTTTGTTCTGTCTCCAGACAAATATCTTGAGCTACAATTGCATTACCTTCACAGATAAACCCTAGTTGTTCTCAGATGGTACAGGACTCTAAATTGACAGTTTGCCATTTGTCATCAATTTGACGGGCCCATTCTCTATGTTCAGAAGGATAGAAAGTGGGTCCATCATGATTTAATCCTAGTGCAATGATAGGGAATATCAAATGCACCCAGGCATTTCTTATGGTCAACGCAAATGCTGTGGCTGTGTTTGTGTTAGGGTCATAGGTAAAATTCACTAAATTCCACCAGGATTGGAAATCTCTTTCAAAGTCAGTGGCACTGTCCCAGACTATTTTCCTCATTTCAGTGGGAAAAGTGCCTTCTTCACCTTCTCTTATAATTGAGGCAGCAACTGACTGCATCCATCATTGAGCCTGGATACGGCTAAGAGCTAAGGAAACGTTGCTTTGTGCGGCATTAAGTGCATCAATGATCAATTTGCTATTATTTACATTTATCTTTTCCCAATTTGCTAGAATGTTTGATAGCAACCACTGATGTGTTCCCAAGGCTGATAAGGACGATTGCAGTGGTTGTTGTATTTTGGTTAAATCTTTAGTTGTGGAAGCCAATTTATTCATTCATACTTCTGAATCAATACTATTTAGGATTCCCAATCCTGTTCCCACAAGACCAGTTATGTCTCTTGGCACGCGGTTTTTAGGAGGCTTCCACTGTCGCAGCCAGGTTGTCCAAGCCTGAAAAGAGGTCTGCAAAAAGGGTGAACAAGCTGGTTGTATTTCTCAGATATTGTTTTGCATCAGCAATTTGACTTGTTTAAGAGACCATAACAGATTAAACAATATCTGTTGTTGGCCAGTTTTCCTGATTCTACATGGTCCAATTTCAAAAATTTTCGGGCTAAGTGTAACCAGTGGTTGGGTGGTAGGTGTCACAACATTAACATCAAGTCCTACTCCAGTATTTGAATCAATACTTTCAACTTAAAAAACAAAAACAAAAACAAAAACAAAACAAAACAAAAAAAAAGTGCTTCAGTATTTTTGGACCAAAACCAAACTACTTCTACAGTTTGTGTTCATGTGAAATTGTGCCAACAATCCTGTATGCTTGGCTGCGTACAAACCTTTTTGTGCTTCAAGAGATCCTTTCACTTTTTCTGCATGCTACCACAATTAGTTCAGACCACGGTCACTCAGCTGCTTTCTGGCCATGGGGTTGCGGTAGGATGCAGAAAAGTATTACCAGTTTTATCATGGATTAGGTGGTCTTCATGTCCCTCGGAGTTCTTCTGAGAAAGTAAACACAACAGAATTCTGCCGCCGAGAGGCAGAAAAGTTAGAATGATGGAATTATCCAGCATGTATTTGTCCAATGCTCTTTCCCTAGAGCACCAGAGGATTCCCATGCATATTTCTTCAGAGGGGGTTTTAGCACAAGTGCTACTAGTCCTATAGTAAGAGAGGTCCACCAGAACAGGTTGGCCAGGGTCATGAGCTGCATTATTAGGATCATTTGGTACAGAGCATAGGAGTCAGTGTAGATGCAGACCAAAGAGGAATTCTGTGCTTCTCGTTGAAAAACACTCCAGACAGCTATCAGCTCCCCACTGTGTGTACTACCTTCTCCCTCTGTAATCATTTGCTCACCAGAGGAAAAGTGGAGGGCTTCTGCCCTAGATTTCCATACTTTTCCTTCCCCTTTAGCAAAAGCATCAGTAAACCAAGAGTTTGCTGATTGTTCGGGGCAGAAAGGAGGGGTTACTTTGATTACAGAGGCAGGTTTGTCCAAGCTCTCAGTTTCTTGGATTGCTAAAGTTTTTACAGCTCCTTCTGTCATTGAGAAGAAGTTACAGTAATGTTCAACCTGAGCATACCACTTTCTCACTGAGGCCCTCTGGGCCACCCCGTCAGGAGGGGGACTCCCACTAGTGACTGTCTTAATAACCTTGAAGGGGCCTCTCAATACAATTGGTTGTTTTTGTGCAATTTTTTCTACTTCTAGGAAAGCTAAGATAACCATCAACAATCCTTTTTCCCAGGTAGTGTATCTTTTCTCAGCATCTTTGGAACCACGGGAATCAAAACCAACAGGTCTTGTCGGAGCCTCAGGACCCCGCTGCCATATGTGTACTGACAGCCCTGAGGAGGCAAATGCCCATTCCACCTGGAAAGGATCTGTAGGATGGATAGGGCCCAGTGCTTGATGAGCTGTTGCTTCAAAAATCAGCAATTGCAATGCTGACTCCTGAGAAAGACTCCAATCCCATTTCACCCCTTTCCTCAACAAGTCATAAAGGGGAACAAATGGGTCGTTCCAGTGACTAGGAAATCTGTCTGGTCTTTCTACAGGAGATACAGCTGCTATCGTTTTTGGAAGGAGAATTGCTGTAGGTTTGAGTGATTCTGGAAGCCCACAAATTCAAGGGGTCATTATCTTGGGCTTCACAGGTAATTGCATCAGGGATTCAAAGCCAGGAATTCATTTCTTTTTGTGAGTCATTTGCAGGCAAGCAGCTTTGTGCACATTTTCCAAGAGCTGGTCGGGGGTACTAATTCTAGCTATGGGATCTCCCCTTTCCAAGGGGCTTGTTCCCCCGGCCCAAAAAGCTGCACGCTGTGTCAGGGACCATGTGTCACCTTTCTCTCCTGTTGTTAAGAAGACACCATGTCCCCAATACCCACTGGCTTCCTGTTCAGTGAATTGAATTTGATCACCACCAGTGAGGGACACCCGGAAAACATATTCTGTTTCTGATTCATGTGGAGGCTGTCCGTATTCCCTTTTAAGCTTAGCTAGCTCGGTGGCCGTGTTTAGTTGTGATGGTATGCGTTTGGTTGTGATGTGAGGTTCCAGATCATCATCACTGAGATAGTTCTACTCTGTTTTAATCAAGGGTCTCAAGTGATGGCAGCAATGTTCCCCACAATTACTTGCTGCTTCAAGTTCTTGATGAGGATAGATTTGTTTAATGTGAGGAGTTTCCTTCTCCTCAAGCTCTGTAGAGGAATCAGCATGATGGGATTTGTTAATATGTTCCTCTGTTAAGGCAGCTCGCAATGCATAGATCACATTTTTTTGCTTCATAGAACTGTTTTTGCAAAATTTCAACTAGATTTTGAAGGGAGTCTATTATAGCATGTTCCTCACTTCTTCGCTGGAAGCCATTTTCTATAGCTGCCATAAGACAAGCTCCCAAAACTGAGCAGAAGATAGTTTTATTTTTGCCCAGTTTGAATTTTGTTTCATGTTGTAATGAACACACTCTATCAATAACATTTTCTAAGTTCAACCAATTACTCTGTGCCCATTTTTCTCCTTCTGTAGAAGGTTTGGCATTGTGTTTGGCTAGTAGTGCATAAAATTCAGCTTTAATTTCAAGGCTAAGATTGTCACTCATTTTGGGAAGGGACCAAAACCACGACAGGGAGCTACAAACTTAAGTTCCACAAAACTACACAGCCCTCGCTGTGTCGCCCTTCGCTTCCCTGGCTGGGTGAAAGGACAATAATCTGCCTGGGAGGCTCTGCTTAGTTGCTTCAAGTTGTCCCTTCCTTCCCAGACCACATACACACAACAACAACAAAACAACAGTGTCCCGCCCTTTGCACTAAGGGATCCTTTATGAATTGCCAAAGACAGTATGGGTGCCTTTTCAGCTGCAACCCTTCTGTCTAGACAGAAATCCTGTCCGTGACGCCAATTTTAATGTCACGATCCGTTTCTTGCGGGGTGTCGTGATGGTTCTTTTCACCCATCCCAAAAGTGCAACAAAGGCAAACAACAAGGGACTATCAGTTAATCACAACAAATGCACCTTTAGTAGGGGCCAAAACAGTAAACGCGATAGTGGGGATCTGAAAGGAGATAAAAGGTTAGAGAGAGAACAGGGATATGGGAATAGCTACCAACACAGGCGAGATCCTCAGTGCTCCGGACGATGGGGATCCGTCTGTCGTGTCGGGGGAGTCTTCGAAGTTCTGGTCGACTCGGGGCTCCAATTATAGTCCACAGAGGAGAGAGGGGGGGAACAAGTGTAATAATGAAAGTCCATTGTAATCGCCCCGAGGGAACGGGTGAGTCCACAGAAACCACCAAAGCAAGACGAATCCAATGAAGAATAAGTCCATTTGAATCACTGAAGGGAAACAGGTCATGTCATTAGTGGTCAGACCACCAATTTCCCCTCCTCCCTATAGCAGGGGTCTCAGTCTCAGTCCTTGGGAGGAGGGTTCTCATTCTTTCTTTGTCACAGTGGTAACGAGGCAGATGAGGGGTCTTCAGTGAAGGACCGCGAGAGTCACCCCAAAAGTTCATTGGGCTTAAGAACGGAGATTAGAAGCAGGCCGCGCATCAGGCTGTCCCGTGCTGGCTCCATGTCAGGTCTTTGCCAAGTCCTTGCCAACTCCTTGCCAAGTTCTTACCAGGCCTAGTTGGGAACAGCCAGCATGACGGTTCAGTGGTCCCACCTGCGCTGTGTCCTGTTCTAAGCCGGAACTACAGTGGGGGAAGGGATTCTTTCTTGTGGCAATCGGAAGGCAGAATGGAAAATGAGGGGCTTCTGACGGGCTCTTACACCACCCCGTGACTGACGATTGCCCTCGAAAGATCTTCATCAGCAGGATTCCATGGTGTCGTCGTGCAGTCTTCAGGACTCGTCAAGTGTTGGCAGCAGGTCCCAGGGAAAAGAGAAGAGGAAAAGGGAAAGAAAGAGAAAACAGGAAAACTAAAACAATCACAACATATTAGTAATCACAACAAATTATAATTAAACAATAAGCAAAATACAATTAGTAAATCAATAATAGTTATTTAAATAATAATCAATATGAATCAATTAAACAATAAATTGATCAAATAATAAACCAGTATCATCAATATTAAACAGTAAAGTAATAAACCTAGTATAATCGATATTACTCAGTACAATTTTATAAACAATAAACAAAAATAATTAAAACAGCGATTAGAACAAATCATAAAAGAAAATGATGTAAAACATATCTTCTAACCTTATCATCTTCTTGTGTCTACTGTCCTGGGAACATCTCTAGTGTAAAGGATGTCGGCCAAGTGGTGTGCATTAATTATAGATGTTAATTTTGTTCATCGTTTCATCATTCTCCAATTTACAATAAGCAAGATTACTGATAAAACAAAACCAATCATAACTAAAATCAGAAGAACAACAATGGGATGACACAATTTCTTCAGGATACCGGTGGCGGTGGGTGACCACCCGAAAAGGGTATCCCACCACTTGTGCTCGGCATCACTTTTCACCCTTTCTACAACACGATGTATTTCTTGCACATGATGATGAACAGTTACCAGAGTTTTCTGTCCATTCCCCTTGATTTTTCCTAGGATCTCAGATCTTGATGAAGTAATAATTGCTTGACCAGAGAAAGGTTCATCCCAATGGGAGTAGGCAGTAGCTTGTGAATCAACGTGAGATTGGATTCTAAAAGTTCATGTGAAGTAACTGGAGCTACAAAAGAAAAATCACATCCTGCAATTTTAGTAAAGTTGCAAGCACAAAAATTGGAATGATTTTTAGTAGCTACTACTGTACTTTCTATAAACACAGTATCCCAAGCGGTTCTGAAGCAGGCACACCCATTGTCTGTAGATACAAGGACTGTTTCAGAAGTCTCGTTAGGATGAATATCAAAATGACAGCTATTTTGTTCTGTCTCCAGACAAATATCTTGAGCTACAATTGCATTACCTTCACAGATAAACCCTAGTTGTTCTCAGATGGTACAGGACTCTAAATTGACAGTTTGCCATTTGTCATCAATTTGACGGGCCCATTCTCTATGTTCAGAAGGATAGAAAGTGGGTCCATCATGATTTAATCCTAGTGCAATGATAGGGAATATCAAATGCACCCAGGCATTTCTTATGGTCAACGCAAATGCTGTGGCTGTGTTTGTGTTAGGGTCATAGGTAAAATTCACTAAATTCCACCAGGATTGGAAATCTCTTTCAAAGTCAGTGGCACTGTCCCAGACTATTTTCCTCATTTCAGTGGGAAAAGTGCCTTCTTCACCTTCTCTTATAATTGAGGCAGCAACTGACTGCATCCATCATTGAGCCTGGATACGGCTAAGAGCTAAGGAAACGTTGCTTTGTGCGGCATTAAGTGCATCAATGATCAATTTGCTATTATTTACATTTATCTTTTCCCAATTTGCTAGAATGTTTGATAGCAACCACTGATGTGTTCCCAAGGCTGATAAGGACGATTGCAGTGGTTGTTGTATTTTGGTTAAATCTTTAGTTGTGGAAGCCAATTTATTCATTCATACTTCTGAATCAATACTATTTAGGATTCCCAATCCTGTTCCCACAAGACCAGTTATGTCTCTTGGCACGCGGTTTTTAGGAGGCTTCCACTGTCGCAGCCAGGTTGTCCAAGCCTGAAAAGAGGTCTGCAAAAAGGGTGAACAAGCTGGTTGTATTTCTCAGATATTGTTTTGCATCAGCAATTTGACTTGTTTAAGAGACCATAACAGATTAAACAATATCTGTTGTTGGCCAGTTTTCCTGATTCTATATGGTCCAATTTCAAAAATTTTCGGGCTAAGTGTAACCAGTGGTTGGGTGGTAGGTGTCACAACATTAACATCAAGTCCTACTCCAGTATTTGAATCAATACTTTCAACTTAAAAAACAAAAACAAAAACAAAAACAAAACAAAACAAAAAAAAAGTGCTTCAGTATTTTTGGACCAAAACCAAACTACTTCTACAGTTTGTGTTCATGTGAAATTGTGCCAACAATCCTGTATGCTTGGCTGCGTACAAACCTTTTTGTGCTTCAAGAGATCCTTTCACTTTTTCTGCATGCTACCACAATTAGTTCAGACCACGGTCACTCAGCTGCTTTCTGGCCATGGGGTTGCGGTAGGATGCAGAAAAGTATGACCAGTTTTATCATGGATTAGGTGGTCTTCATGTCCCTCGGAGTTCTTCTGAGAAAGTAAACACAACAGAATTCTGCCGCCGAGAGGCAGAAAAGTTAGAATGATGGAATTATCCAGCATGTATTTGTCCAATGCTCTTTCCCTAGAGCACCAGAGGATTCCCATGCATATTTCTTCAGAGGGGGTTTTAGCACAAGTGCTACTAGTCCTATAGTAAGAGAGGTCCACCAGAACAGGTTGGCCAGGGTCATGAGCTGCATTATTAGGATCATTTGGTACAGAGCATAGGAGTCAGTGTAGATGCAGACCAAAGAGGAATTCTGTGCTTCTCGTTGAAAAACACTCCAGACAGCTATCAGCTCCCCACTGTGTGTACTACCTTCTCCCTCTGTAATCATTTGCTCACCAGAGGAAAAGTGGAGGGCTTCTGCCCTAGATTTCCATACTTTTCCTTCCCCTTTAGCAAAAGCATCAGTAAACCAAGAGTTTGCTGATTGTTCGGGGCAGAAAGGAGGGGTTACTTTGATTACAGAGGCAGGTTTGTCCAAGCTCTCAGTTTCTTGGATTGCTAAAGTTTTTACAGCTCCTTCTGTCATTGAGAAGAAGTTACAGTAATGTTCAACCTGAGCATACCACTTTCTCACTGAGGCCCTCTGGGCCACCCCGTCAGGAGGGGGACTCCCACTAGTGACTGTCTTAATAACCTTGAAGGGGCCTCTCAATACAATTGGTTGTTTTTGTGCAATTTTTTCTACTTCTAGGAAAGCTAAGATAACCATCAACAATCCTTTTTCCCAGGTAGTGTATCTTTTCTCAGCATCTTTGGAACCACGGGAATCAAAACCAACAGGTCTTGTCGGAGCCTCAGGACCCCGCTGCCATATGTGTACTGACAGCCCTGAGGAGGCAAATGCCCATTCCACCTGGAAAGGATCTGTAGGATGGATAGGGCCCAGTGCTTGATGAGCTGTTGCTTCAAAAATCAGCAATTGCAATGCTGACTCCTGAGAAAGACTCCAATCCCATTTCACCCCTTTCCTCAACAAGTCATAAAGGGGAACAAATGGGTCGTTCCAGTGACTAGGAAATCTGTCTGGTCTTTCTACAGGAGATACAGCTGCTATCGTTTTTGGAAGGAGAATTGCTGTAGGTTTGAGTGATTCTGGAAGCCCACAAATTCAAGGGGTCATTATCTTGGGCTTCACAGGTAATTGCATCAGGGATTCAAAGCCAGGAATTCATTTCTTTTTGTGAGTCATTTGCAGGCAAGCAGCTTTGTGCACATTTTCCAAGAGCTGGTCGGGGGTACTAATTCTAGCTATGGGATCTCCCCTTTCCAAGGGGCTTGTTCCCCCAGCCCAAAAAGCTGCACGCTGTGTCAGGGACCATGTGTCACCTTTCTCTCCTGTTGTTAAGAAGACACCATGTCCCCAATACCCACTGGCTTCCTGTTCAGTGAATTGAATTTGATCACCACCAGTGAGGGACACCCGGAAAACATATTCTGTTTCTGATTCATGTGGAGGCTGTCCGTATTCCCTTTTAAGCTTAGCTAGCTCGGTGGCCGTGTTTAGTTGTGATGGTATGCGTTTGGTTGTGATGTGAGGTTCCAGATCATCATCACTGAGATAGTTCTACTCTGTTTTAATCAAGGGTCTCAAGTGATGGCAGCAATGTTCCCCACAATTACTTGCTGCTTCAAGTTCTTGATGAGGATAGATTTGTTTAATGTGAGGAGTTTCCTTCTCCTCAAGCTCTGTAGAGGAATCAGCATGATGGGATTTGTTAATATGTTCCTCTGTTAAGGCAGCTCGCAATGCATAGATCACATTTTTTTGCTTCATAGAACTGTTTTTGCAAAATTTCAACTAGATTTTGAAGGGAGTCTATTATAGCATGTTCCTCACTTCTTCGCTGGAAGCCATTTTCTATAGCTGCCATAAGACAAGCTCCCAAAACTGAGCAGAAGATAGTTTTATTTTTGCCCAGTTTGAATTTTGTTTCATGTTGTAATGAACACACTCTATCAATAACATTTTCTAAGTTCAACCAATTACTCTGTGCCCATTTTTCTCCTTCTGTAGAAGGTTTGGCATTGTGTTTGGCTAGTAGTGCATAAAATTCAGCTTTAATTTCAAGGCTAAGATTGTCACTCATTTTGGGAAGGGACCAAAACCACGACAGGGAGCTACAAACTTAAGTTCCACAAAACTACACAGCCCTCGCTGTGTCGCCCTTCGCTTCCCTGGCTGGGTGAAAGGACAATAATCTGCCTGGGAGGCTCTGCTTAGTTGCTTCAAGTTGTCCCTTCCTTCCCAGACCACATACACACAACAACAACAAAACAACAGTGTCCCGCCCTTTGCACTAAGGGATCCTTTATGAATTGCCAAAGACAGTATGGGTGCCTTTTCAGCTGCAACCCTTCTGTCTAGACAGAAATCCTGTCCGTGACGCCAATTTTAATGTCACGATCCGTTTCTTGCGGGGTGTCGTGATGGTTCTTTTCACCCATCCCAAAAGTGCAACAAAGGCAAACAACAAGGGACTATCAGTTAATCACAACAAATGCACCTTTAGTAGGGGCCAAAACAGTAAACGCGATAGTGGGGATCTGAAAGGAGATAAAAGGTTAGAGAGAGAACAGGGATATGGGAATAGCTACCAACACAGGCGAGATCCTCAGTGCTCCGGACGATGGGGATCCGTCTGTCGTGTCGGGGGAGTCTTCGAAGTTCTGGTCGACTCGGGGCTCCAATTATAGTCCACAGAGGAGAGAGGGGGGGAACAAGTGTAATAATGAAAGTCCATTGTAATCGCCCCGAGGGAACGGGTGAGTCCACAGAAACCACCAAAGCAAGACGAATCCAATGAAGAATAAGTCCATTTGAATCACTGAAGGGAAACAGGTCATGTCATTAGTGGTCAGACCACCAATTTCCCCTCCTCCCTATAGCAGGGGTCTCAGTCTCAGTCCTTGGGAGGAGGGTTCTCATTCTTTCTTTGTCACAGTGGTAACGAGGCAGATGAGGGGTCTTCAGTGAAGGACCGCGAGAGTCACCCCAAAAGTTCATTGGGCTTAAGAACGGAGATTAGAAGCAGGCCGCGCATCAGGCTGTCCCGTGCTGGCTCCATGTCAGGTCTTTGCCAAGTCCTTGCCAACTCCTTGCCAAGTTCTTACCAGGCCTAGTTGGGAACAGCCAGCATGACGGTTCAGTGGTCCCACCTGCGCTGTGTCCTGTTCTAAGCCGGAACTACAGTGGGGGAAGGGATTCTTTCTTGTGGCAATCGGAAGGCAGAATGGAAAATGAGGGGCTTCTGACGGGCTCTTACACCACCCCGTGACTGACGATTGCCCTCGAAAGATCTTCATCAGCAGGATTCCATGGTGTCGTCGTGGAGTCTTCAGGACTCGTCAAGTGTTGGCAGCAGGTCCCAGGGAAAAGAGAAGAGGAAAAGGGAAAGAAAGAGAAAACAGGAAAACTAAAACAATCACAACATATTAGTAATCACAACAAATTATAATTAAACAATAAGCAAAATACAATTAGTAAATCAATAATAGTTATTTAAATAATAATCAATATGAATCAATTAAACAATAAATTGATCAAATAATAAACCAGTATCATCAATATTAAACAGTAAAGTAATAAACCTAGTATAATCGATATTACTCAGTACAATTTTATAAACAATAAACAAAAATAATTAAAACAGCGATTAGAACAAATCATAAAAGAAAATGATGTAAAACATATCTTCTAACCTTATCATCTTCTTGTGTCTACTGTCCTGGGAACATCTCTAGTGTAAAGGATGTCGGCCAAGTGGTGTGCATTAATTATAGATGTTAATTTTGTTCATCGTTTCATCATTCTCCAATTTACAATAAGCAAGATTACTGATAAAACAAAACCAATCATAACTAAAATCAGAAGAACAACAATGGGATGACACAATTTCTTCAGGATACCGGTGGCGGTGGGTGACCACCCGAAAAGGGTATCCCACCACTTGTGCTCGGCATCACTTTTCACCCTTTCTACAACACGATGTATTTCTTGCACATGATGATGAACAGTTACCAGAGTTTTCTGTCCATTCCCCTTGATTTTTCCTAGGATCTCTATTAGATCTTGATGAAGTAATAATTGCTTGACCAGAGAAAGGTTCATCCCAATGGGAGTAGGCAGTAGCTTGTGAATCAACGTGAGATTGGATTCTAAAAGTTCATGTGAAGTAACTGGAGCTACAAAAGAAAAATCACATCCTGCAATTTTAGTAAAGTTGCAAGCACAAAAATTTGAATGATTTTTAGTAGCTACTACTGTACTTTCTATAAACACAGTATCCCAAGCGGTTCTGAAGCAGGCACACCCATTGTCTGTAGATACAAGGACTGTTTCAGAAGTCTCGTTAGGATGAATATCAAAATGACAGCTATTTTGTTCTGTCTCCAGACAAATATCTTGAGCTACAATTGCATTACCTTCACAGATAAACCCTAGTTGTTCTCAGATGGTACAGGACTCTAAATTGACAGTTTGCCATTTGTCATCAATTTGACGGGCCCATTCTCTATGTTCAGAAGGATAGAAAGTGGGTCCATCATGATTTAATCCTAGTGCAATGATAGGGAATATCAAATGCACCCAGGCATTTCTTATGGTCAACGCAAATGCTGTGGCTGTGTTTGTGTTAGGGTCATAGGTAAAATTCACTAAATTCCACCAGGATTGGAAATCTCTTTCAAAGTCAGTGGCACTGTCCCAGACTATTTTCCTAATTTCAGTGGGAAAAGTGCCTTCTTCACCTTCTCTTATAATTGAGGCAGCAACTGACTGCATCCATCATTGAGCCTGGATACGGCTAAGAGCTAAGGAAACGTTGCTTTGTGCGGCATTAAGTGCATCAATGATCAATTTGCTATTATTTACATTTATCTTTTCCCAATTTGCTAGAATGTTTGATAGCAACCACTGATGTGTTCCCAAGGCTGATAAGGACGATTGCAGTGGTTGTTGTATTTTGGTTAAATCTTTAGTTGTGGAAGCCAATTTATTCATTCATACTTCTGAATCAATACTATTTAGGATTCCCAATCCTGTTCCCACAAGACCAGTTATGTCTCTTGGCACGCGGTTTTTAGGAGGCTTCCACTGTCGCAGCCAGGTTGTCCAAGCCTGAAAAGAGGTCTGCAAAAAGGGTGAACAAGCTGGTTGTATTTCTCAGATATTGTTTTGCATCAGCAATTTGACTTGTTTAAGAGACCATAACAGATTAAACAATATCTGTTGTTGGCCAGTTTTCCTGATTCTACATGGTCCAATTTCAAAAATTTTCGGGCTAAGTGTAACCAGTGGTTGGGTGGTAGGTGTCACAACATTAACATCAAGTCCTACTCCAGTATTTGAATCAATACTTTCAACTTAAAAAACAAAAACAAAAACAAAAACAAAACAAAACAAAAAAAAAGTGCTTCAGTATTTTTGGACCAAAACCAAACTACTTCTACAGTTTGTGTTCATGTGAAATTGTGCCAACAATCCTGTATGCTTGGCTGCGTACAAACCTTTTTGTGCTTCAAGAGATCCTTTCACTTTTTCTGCATGCTACCACAATTAGTTCAGACCACGGTCACTCAGCTGCTTTCTGGCCATGGGGTTGCGGTAGGATGCAGAAAAGTATGACCAGTTTTATCATGGATTAGGTGGTCTTCATGTCCCTCGGAGTTCTTCTGAGAAAGTAAACACAACAGAATTCTGCCGCCGAGAGGCAGAAAAGTTAGAATGATGGAATTATCCAGCATGTATTTGTCCAATGCTCTTTCCCTAGAGCACCAGAGGATTCCCATGCATATTTCTTCAGAGGGGGTTTTAGCACAAGTGCTACTAGTCCTATAGTAAGAGAGGTCCACCAGAACAGGTTGGCCAGGGTCATGAGCTGCATTATTAGGATCATTTGGTACAGAGCATAGGAGTCAGTGTAGATGCAGACCAAAGAGGAATTCTGTGCTTCTCGTTGAAAAACACTCCAGACAGCTATCAGCTCCCCACTGTGTGTACTACCTTCTCCCTCTGTAATCATTTGCTCACCAGAGGAAAAGTGGAGGGCTTCTGCCCTAGATTTCCATACTTTTCCTTCCCCTTTAGCAAAAGCATCAGTAAACCAAGAGTTTGCTGATTGTTCGGGGCAGAAAGGAGGGGTTACTTTGATTACAGAGGCAGGTTTGTCCAAGCTCTCCGTTTCTTGGATTGCTAAAGTTTTTACAGCTCCTTCTGTCATTGAGAAGAAGTTACAGTAATGTTCAACCTGAGCATACCACTTTCTCACTGAGGCCCTCTGGGCCACCCCGTCAGGAGGGGGACTCCCACTAGTGACTGTCTTAATAACCTTGAAGGGGCCTCTCAATACAATTGGTTGTTTTTGTGCAATTTTTTCTACTTCTAGGAAAGCTAAGATAACCATCAACAATCCTTTTTCCCAGGTAGTGTATCTTTTCTCAGCATCTTTGGAACCACGGGAATCAAAACCAACAGGTCTTGTCGGAGCCTCAGGACCCCGCTGCCATATGTGTACTGACAGCCCTGAGGAGGCAAATGCCCATTCCACCTGGAAAGGATCTGTAGGATGGATAGGGCCCAGTGCTTGATGAGCTGTTGCTTCAAAAATCAGCAATTGCAATGCTGACTCCTGAGAAAGACTCCAATCCCATTTCACCCCTTTCCTCAACAAGTCATAAAGGGGAACAAATGGGTCGTTCCAGTGACTAGGAAATCTGTCTGGTCTTTCTACAGGAGATACAGCTGCTATCGTTTTTGGAAGGAGAATTGCTGTAGGTTTGAGTGATTCTGGAAGCCCACAAATTCAAGGGGTCATTATCTTGGGCTTCACAGGTAATTGCATCAGGGATTCAAAGCCAGGAATTCATTTCTTTTGGTGAGTCATTTGCAGGCAAGCAGCTTTGTGCACATTTTCCAAGAGCTGGTCGGGGGTACTAATTCTAGCTATGGGATCTCCCCTTTCCAAGGGGCTTGTTCCCCCGGCCCAAAAAGCTGCACGCTGTGTCAGGGACCATGTGTCACCTTTCTCTCCTGTTGTTAAGAAGACACCATGTCCCCAATACCCACTGGCTTCCTGTTCAGTGAATTGAATTTGATCACCACCAGTGAGGGACACCCGGAAAACATATTCTGTTTCTGATTCATGTGGAGGCTGTCCGTATTCCCTTTTAAGCTTAGCTAGCTCGGTGGCCGTGTTTAGTTGTGATGGTATGCGTTTGGTTGTGATGTGAGGTTCCAGATCATCATCACTGAGATAGTTCTACTCTGTTTTAATCAAGGGTCTCAAGTGATGGCAGCAATGTTCCCCACAATTACTTGCTGCTTCAAGTTCTTGATGAGGATAGATTTGTTTAATGTGAGGAGTTTCCTTCTCCTCAAGCTCTGTAGAGGAATCAGCATGATGGGATTTGTTAATATGTTCCTCTGTTAAGGCAGCTCGCAATGCATAGATCACATTTTTTTGCTTCATAGAACTGTTTTTGCAAAATTTCAACTAGATTTTGAAGGGAGTCTATTATAGCATGTTCCTCACTTCTTCGCTGGAAGCCATTTTCTATAGCTGCCATAAGACAAGCTCCCAAAACTGAGCAGAAGATAGTTTTATTTTTGCCCAGTTTGAATTTTGTTTCATGTTGTAATGAACACACTCTATCAAGAACATTTTCTAAGTTCAACCAATTACTCTGTGCCCATTTTTCTCCTTCTGTAGAAGGTTTGGCATTGTGTTTGGCTAGTAGTGCATAAAATTCAGCTTTAATTTCAAGGCTAAGATTGTCACTCATTTTGGGAAGGGACCAAAACCACGACAGGGAGCTACAAACTTAAGTTCCACAAAACTACACAGCCCTCGCTGTGTCGCCCTTCGCTTCCCTGGCTGGGTGAAAGGACAATAATCTGCCTGGGAGGCTCTGCTTAGTTGCTTCAAGTTGTCCCTTCCTTCCCAGACCACATACACACAACAACAACAAAACAACAGTGTCCCGCCCTTTGCACTAAGGGATCCTTTATGAATTGCCAAAGACAGTATGGGTGCCTTTTCAGCTGCAACCCTTCTGTCTAGACAGAAATCCTGTCCGTGACGCCAATTTTAATGTCACGATCCGTTTCTTGCGGGGTGTCGTGATGGTTCTTTTCACCCATCCCAAAAGTGCAACAAAGGCAAACAACAAGGGACTATCAGTTAATCACAACAAATGCACCTTTAGTAGGGGCCAAAACAGTAAACGCGATAGTGGGGATCTGAAAGGAGATAAAAGGTTAGAGAGAGAACAGGGATATGGGAATAGCTACCAACACAGGCGAGATCCTCAGTGCTCCGGACGATGGGGATCCGTCTGTCGTGTCGGGGGAGTCTTCGAAGTTCTGGTCGACTCGGGGCTCCAATTATAGTCCACAGAGGAGAGAGGGGGGGAACAAGTGTAATAATGAAAGTCCATTGTAATCGCCCCGAGGGAACGGGTGAGTCCACAGAAACCACCAAAGCAAGACGAATCCAATGAAGAATAAGTCCATTTGAATCACTGAAGGGAAACAGGTCATGTCATTAGTGGTCAGACCACCAATTTCCCCTCCTCCCTATAGCAGGGGTCTCAGTCTCAGTCCTTGGGAGGAGGGTTCTCATTCTTTCTTTGTCACAGTGGTAACAAGGCAGATGAGGGGTCTTCAATGAAGGACCGCGAGAGTCACCCCAAAAGTTCATTGGGCTTAAGAACGGAGATTAGAAGCAGGCCGCGCATCAGGCTGTCCCGTGCTGGCTCCATGTCAGGTCTTTGCCAAGTCCTTGCCAACTCCTTGCCAAGTTCTTACCAGGCCTAGTTGGGAACAGCCAGCATGACGGTTCAGTGGTCCCACCTGCGCTGTGTCCTGTTCTAAGCCGGAACTACAGTGGGGGAAGGGATTCTTTCTTGTGGCAATCGGAAGGCAGAATGGAAAATGAGGGGCTTCTGACGGGCTCTTACACCACCCCGTGACTGACGATTGCCCTCGAAAGATCTTCATCAGCAGGATTCCATGGTGTCGTCGTGCAGTCTTCAGGACTCGTCAAGTGTTGGCAGCAGGTCCCAGGGAAAAGAGAAGAGGAAAAGGGAAAGAAAGAGAAAACAGGAAAACTAAAACAATCACAACATATTAGTAATCACAACAAATTATAATTAAACAATAAGCAAAATACAATTAGTAAATCAATAATAGTTATTTAAATAATAATCAATATGAATCAATTAAACAATAAATTGATCAAATAATAAACCAGTATCATCAATATTAAACAGTAAAGTAATAAACCTAGTATAATCGATATTACTCAGTACAATTTTATAAACAATAAACAAAAATAATTAAAACAGCGATTAGAACAAATCATAAAAGAAAATGATGTAAAACATATCTTCTAACCTTATCATCTTCTTGTGTCTACTGTCCTGGGAACATCTCTAGTGTAAAGGATGTCGGCCAAGTGGTGTGCATTAATTATAGATGTTAATTTTGTTCATCGTTTCATCATTCTCCAATTTACAATAAGCAAGATTACTGATAAAACAAAACCAATCATAACTAAAATCAGAAGAACAACAATGGGATGACACAATTTCTTCAGGATACCGGTGGCGGTGGGTGACCACCCGAAAAGGGTATCCCACCACTTGTGCTCGGCATCACTTTTCACCCTTTCTACAACACGATGTATTTCTTGCACATGATGATGAACAGTTACCAGAGTTTTCTGTCCATTCCCCTTGATTTTTCCTAGGATCTCTATTAGATCTTGATGAAGTAATAATTGCTTGACCAGAGAAAGGTTCATCCCAATGGGAGTAGGCAGTAGCTTGTGAATCAACGTGAGATTGGATTCTAAAAGTTCATGTGAAGTAACTGGAGCTACAAAAGAAAAATCACATCCTGCAATTTTAGTAAAGTTGCAAGCACAAAAATTTGAATGATTTTTAGTAGCTACTACTGTACTTTCTATAAACACAGTATCCCAAGCGGTTCTGAAGCAGGCACACCCATTGTCTGTAGATACAAGGACTGTTTCAGAAGTCTCGTTAGGATGAATATCAAAATGACAGCTATTTTGTTCTGTCTCCAGACAAATATCTTGAGCTACAATTGCATTACCTTCACAGATAAACCCTAGTTGTTCTCAGATGGTACAGGACTCTAAATTGACAGTTTGCCATTTGTCATCAATTTGACGGGCCCATTCTCTATGTTCAGAAGGATAGAAAGTGGGTCCATCATGATTTAATCCTAGTGCAATGATAGGGAATATCAAATGCACCCAGGCATTTCTTATGGTCAACGCAAATGCTGTGGCTGTGTTTGTGTTAGGGTCATAGGTAAAATTCACTAAATTCCACCAGGATTGGAAATCTCTTTCAAAGTCAGTGGCACTGTCCCAGACTATTTTCCTCATTTCAGTGGGAAAAGTGCCTTCTTCACCTTCTCTTATAATTGAGGCAGCAACTGACTGCATCCATCATTGAGCCTGGATACGGCTAAGAGCTAAGGAAACGTTGCTTTGTGCGGCATTAAGTGCATCAATGATCAATTTGCTATTATTTACATTTATCTTTTCCCAATTTGCTAGAATGTTTGATAGCAACCACTGATGTGTTCCCAAGGCTGATAAGGACGATTGCAGTGGTTGTTGTATTTTGGTTAAATCTTTAGTTGTGGAAGCCAATTTATTCATTCATACTTCTGAATCAATACTATTTAGGATTCCCAATCCTGTTCCCACAAGACCAGTTATGTCTCTTGGCACGCGGTTTTTAGGAGGCTTCCACTGTCGCAGCCAGGTTGTCCAAGCCTGAAAAGAGGTCTGCAAAAAGGGTGAACAAGCTGGTTGTATTTCTCAGATATTGTTTTGCATCAGCAATTTGACTTGTTTAAGAGACCATAACAGATTAAACAATATCTGTTGTTGGCCAGTTTTCCTGATTCTATATGGTCCAATTTCAAAAATTTTCGGGCTAAGTGTAACCAGTGGTTGGGTGGTAGGTGTCACAACATTAACATCAAGTCCTACTCCAGTATTTGAATCAATACTTTCAACTTAAAAAACAAAAACAAAAACAAAAACAAAACAAAACAAAAAAAAAGTGCTTCAGTATTTTTGGACCAAAACCAAACTACTTCTACAGTTTGTGTTCATGTGAAATTGTGCCAACAATCCTGTATGCTTGGCTGCGTACAAACCTTTTTGTGCTTCAAGAGATCCTTTCACTTTTTCTGCATGCTACCACAATTGGTTCAGACCACGGTCACTCAGCTGCTTTCTGGCCATGGGGTTGCGGTAGGATGCAGAAAAGTATGACCAGTTTTATCATGGATTAGGTGGTCTTCATGTCCCTCGGAGTTCTTCTGAGAAAGTAAACACAACAGAATTCTGCCGCCGAGAGGCAGAAAAGTTAGAATGATGGAATTATCCAGCATGTATTTGTCCAATGCTCTTTCCCTAGAGCACCAGAGGATTCCCATGCATATTTCTTCAGAGGGGGTTTTAGCACAAGTGCTACTAGTCCTATAGTAAGAGAGGTCCACCAGAACAGGTTGGCCAGGGTCATGAGCTGCATTATTAGGATCATTTGGTACAGAGCATAGGAGTCAGTGTAGATGCAGACCAAAGAGGAATTCTGTGCTTCTCGTTGAAAAACACTCCAGACAGCTATCAGCTCCCCACTGTGTGTACTACCTTCTCCCTCTGTAATCATTTGCTCACCAGAGGAAAAGTGGAGGGCTTCTGCCCTAGATTTCCATACTTTTCCTTCCCCTTTAGCAAAAGCATCAGTAAACCAAGAGTTTGCTGATTGTTCGGGGCAGAAAGGAGGGGTTACTTTGATTACAGAGGCAGGTTTGTCCAAGCTCTCCGTTTCTTGGATTGCTAAAGTTTTTACAGCTCCTTCTGTCATTGAGAAGAAGTTACAGTAATGTTCAACCTGAGCATACCACTTTCTCACTGAGGCCCTCTGGGCCACCCCGTCAGGAGGGGGACTCCCACTAGTGACTGTCTTAATAACCTTGAAGGGGCCTCTCAATACAATTGGTTGTTTTTGTGCAATTTTTTCTACTTCTAGGAAAGCTAAGATAACCATCAACAATCCTTTTTCCCAGGTAGTGTATCTTTTCTCAGCATCTTTGGAACCACGGGAATCAAAACCAACAGGTCTTGTCGGAGCCTCAGGACCCCGCTGCCATATGTGTACTGACAGCCCTGAGGAGGCAAATGCCCATTCCACCTGGAAAGGATCTGTAGGATGGATAGGGCCCAGTGCTTGATGAGCTGTTGCTTCAAAAATCAGCAATTGCAATGCTGACTCCTGAGAAAGACTCCAATCCCATTTCACCCCTTTCCTCAACAAGTCATAAAGGGGAACAAATGGGTCGTTCCAGTGACTAGGAAATCTGTCTGGTCTTTCTACAGGAGATACAGCTGCTATCGTTTTTGGAAGGAGAATTGCTGTAGGTTTGAGTGATTCTGGAAGCCCACAAATTCAAGGGGTCATTATCTTGGGCTTCACAGGTAATTGCATCAGGGATTCAAAGCCAGGAATTCATTTCTTTTGGTGAGTCATTTGCAGGCAAGCAGCTTTGTGCACATTTTCCAAGAGCTGGTCGGGGGTACTAATTCTAGCTATGGGATCTCCCCTTTCCAAGGGGCTTGTTCCCCCGGCCCAAAAAGCTGCACGCTGTGTCAGGGACCATGTGTCACCTTTCTCTCCTGTTGTTAAGAAGACACCATGTCCCCAATACCCACTGGCTTCCTGTTCAGTGAATTGAATTTGATCACCACCAGTGAGGGACACCCGGAAAACATATTCTGTTTCTGATTCATGTGGAGGCTGTCCGTATTCCCTTTTAAGCTTAGCTAGCTCGGTGGCCGTGTTTAGTTGTGATGGTATGCGTTTGGTTGTGATGTGAGGTTCCAGATCATCATCACTGAGATAGTTCTACTCTGTTTTAATCAAGGGTCTCAAGTGATGGCAGCAATGTTCCCCACAATTACTTGCTGCTTCAAGTTCTTGATGAGGATAGATTTGTTTAATGTGAGGAGTTTCCTTCTCCTCAAGCTCTGTAGAGGAATCAGCATGATGGGATTTGTTAATATGTTCCTCTGTTAAGGCAGCTCGCAATGCATAGATCACATTTTTTTGCTTCATAGAACTGTTTTTGCAAAATTTCAACTAGATTTTGAAGGGAGTCTATTATAGCATGTTCCTCACTTCTTCGCTGGAAGCCATTTTCTATAGCTGCCATAAGACAAGCTCCCAAAACTGAGCAGAAGATAGTTTTATTTTTGCCCAGTTTGAATTTTGTTTCATGTTGTAATGAACACACTCTATCAAGAACATTTTCTAAGTTCAACCAATTACTCTGTGCCCATTTTTCTCCTTCTGTAGAAGGTTTGGCATTGTGTTTGGCTAGTAGTGCATAAAATTCAGCTTTAATTTCAAGGCTAAGATTGTCACTCATTTTGGGAAGGGACCAAAACCACGACAGGGAGCTACAAACTTAAGTTCCACAAAACTACACAGCCCTCGCTGTGTCGCCCTTCGCTTCCCTGGCTGGGTGAAAGGACAATAATCTGCCTGGGAGGCTCTGCTTAGTTGCTTCAAGTTGTCCCTTCCTTCCCAGACCACATACACACAACAACAACAAAACAACAGTGTCCCGCCCTTTGCACTAAGGGATCCTTTATGAATTGCCAAAGACAGTATGGGTGCCTTTTCAGCTGCAACCCTTCTGTCTAGACAGAAATCCTGTCCGTGACGCCAATTTTAATGTCACGATCCGTTTCTTGCGGGGTGTCGTGATGGTTCTTTTCACCCATCCCAAAAGTGCAACAAAGGCAAACAACAAGGGACTATCAGTTAATCACAACAAATGCACCTTTAGTAGGGGCCAAAACAGTAAACGCGATAGTGGGGATCTGAAAGGAGATAAAAGGTTAGAGAGAGAACAGGGATATGGGAATAGCTACCAACACAGGCGAGATCCTCAGTGCTCCGGACGATGGGGATCCGTCTGTCGTGTCGGGGGAGTCTTCGAAGTTCTGGTCGACTCGGGGCTCCAATTATAGTCCACAGAGGAGAGAGGGGGGGAACAAGTGTAATAATGAAAGTCCATTGTAATCGCCCCGAGGGAACGGGTGAGTCCACAGAAACCACCAAAGCAAGACGAATCCAATGAAGAATAAGTCCATTTGAATCACTGAAGGGAAACAGGTCATGTCATTAGTGGTCAGACCACCAATTTCCCCTCCTCCCTATAGCAGGGGTCTCAGTCTCAGTCCTTGGGAGGAGGGTTCTCATTCTTTCTTTCTCACAGTGGTAACGAGGCAGATGAGGGGTCTTCAGTGAAGGACCGCGAGAGTCACCCCAAAAGTTCATTGGGCTTAAGAACGGAGATTAGAAGCAGGCCGCGCATCAGGCTGTCCCGTGCTGGCTCCATGTCAGGTCTTTGCCAAGTCCTTGCCAACTCCTTGCCAAGTTCTTACCAGGCCTAGTTGGGAACAGCCAGCATGACGGTTCAGTGGTCCCACCTGCGCTGTGTCCTGTTCTAAGCCGGAACTACAGTGGGGGAAGGGATTCTTTCTTGTGGCAATCGGAAGGCAGAATGGAAAATGAGGGGCTTCTGACGGGCTCTTACACCACCCCGTGACTGACGATTGCCCTCGAAAGATCTTCATCAGCAGGATTCCATGGTGTCGTCGTGCAGTCTTCAGGACTCGTCAAGTGTTGGCAGCAGGTCCCAGGGAAAAGAGAAGAGGAAAAGGGAAAGAAAGAGAAAACAGGAAAACTAAAACAATCACAACATATTAGTAATCACAACAAATTATAATTAAACAATAAGCAAAATACAATTAGTAAATCAATAATAGTTATTTAAATAATAATCAATATGAATCAATTAAACAATAAATTGATCAAATAATAAACCAGTATCATCAATATTAAACAGTAAAGTAATAAACCTAGTATAATCGATATTACTCAGTACAATTTTATAAACAATAAACAAAAATAATTAAAACAGCGATTAGAACAAATCATAAAAGAAAATGATGTAAAACATATCTTCTAACCTTATCATCTTCTTGTGTCTACTGTCCTGGGAACATCTCTAGTGTAAAGGATGTCGGCCAAGTGGTGTGCATTAATTATAGATGTTAATTTTGTTCATCGTTTCATCATTCTCCAATTTACAATAAGCAAGATTACTGATAAAACAAAACCAATCATAACTAAAATCAGAAGAACAACAATGGGATGACACAATTTCTTCAGGATACCGGTGGCGGTGGGTGACCACCCGAAAAGGGTATCCCACCACTTGTGCTCGGCATCACTTTTCACCCTTTCTACAACACGATGTATTTCTTGCACATGATGATGAACAGTTACCAGAGTTTTCTGTCCATTCCCCTTGATTTTTCCTAGGATCTCTATTAGATCTTGATGAAGTAATAATTGCTTGACCAGAGAAAGGTTCATCCCAATGGGAGTAGGCAGTAGCTTGTGAATCAACGTGAGATTGGATTCTAAAAGTTCATGTGAAGTAACTGGAGCTACAAAAGAAAAATCACATCCTGCAATTTTAGTAAAGTTGCAAGCACAAAAATTGGAATGATTTTTAGTAGCTACTACTGTACTTTCTATAAACACAGTATCCCAAGCGGTTCTGAAGCAGGCACACCCATTGTCTGTAGATACAAGGACTGTTTCAGAAGTCTCGTTAGGATGAATATCAAAATGACAGCTATTTTGTTCTGTCTCCAGACAAATATCTTGAGCTACAATTGCATTACCTTCACAGATAAACCCTAGTTGTTCTCAGATGGTACAGGACTCTAAATTGACAGTTTGCCATTTGTCATCAATTTGACGGGCCCATTCTCTATGTTCAGAAGGATAGAAAGTGGGTCCATCATGATTTAATCCTAGTGCAATGATAGGGAATATCAAATGCACCCAGGCATTTCTTATGGTCAACGCAAATGCTGTGGCTGTGTTTGTGTTAGGGTCATAGGTAAAATTCACTAAATTCCACCAGGATTGGAAATCTCTTTCAAAGTCAGTGGCACTGTCCCAGACTATTTTCCTAATTTCAGTGGGAAAAGTGCCTTCTTCACCTTCTCTTATAATTGAGGCAGCAACTGACTGCATCCATCATTGAGCCTGGATACGGCTAAGAGCTAAGGAAACGTTGCTTTGTGCGGCATTAAGTGCATCAATGATCAATTTGCTATTATTTACATTTATCTTTTCCCAATTTGCTAGAATGTTTGATAGCAACCACTGATGTGTTCCCAAGGCTGATAAGGACGATTGCAGTGGTTGTTGTATTTTGGTTAAATCTTTAGTTGTGGAAGCCAATTTATTCATTCATACTTCTGAATCAATACTATTTAGGATTCCCAATCCTGTTCCCACAAGACCAGTTATGTCTCTTGGCACGCGGTTTTTAGGAGGCTTCCACTGTCGCAGCCAGGTTGTCCAAGCCTGAAAAGAGGTCTGCAAAAAGGGTGAACAAGCTGGTTGTATTTCTCAGATATTGTTTTGCATCAGCAATTTGACTTGTTTAAGAGACCATAACAGATTAAACAATATCTGTTGTTGGCCAGTTTTCCTGATTCTATATGGTCCAATTTCAAAAATTTTCGGGCTAAGTGTAACCAGTGGTTGGGTGGTAGGTGTCACAACATTAACATCAAGTCCTACTCCAGTATTTGAATCAATACTTTCAACTTAAAAAACAAAAACAAAAACAAAAACAAAACAAAACAAAAAAAAAGTGCTTCAGTATTTTTGGACCAAAACCAAACTACTTCTACAGTTTGTGTTCATGTGAAATTGTGCCAACAATCCTGTATGCTTGGCTGCGTACAAACCTTTTTGTGCTTCAAGAGATCCTTTCACTTTTTCTGCATGCTACCACAATTAGTTCAGACCACGGTCACTCAGCTGCTTTCTGGCCATGGGGTTGCGGTAGGATGCAGAAAAGTATGACCAGTTTTATCATGGATTAGGTGGTCTTCATGTCCCTCGGAGTTCTTCTGAGAAAGTAAACACAACAGAATTCTGCCGCCGAGAGGCAGAAAAGTTAGAATGATGGAATTATCCAGCATGTATTTGTCCAATGCTCTTTCCCTAGAGCACCAGAGGATTCCCATGCATATTTCTTCAGAGGGGGTTTTAGCACAAGTGCTACTAGTCCTATAGTAAGAGAGGTCCACCAGAACAGGTTGGCCAGGGTCATGAGCTGCATTATTAGGATCATTTGGTACAGAGCATAGGAGTCAGTGTAGATGCAGACCAAAGAGGAATTCTGTGCTTCTCGTTGAAAAACACTCCAGACAGCTATCAGCTCCCCACTGTGTGTACTACCTTCTCCCTCTGTAATCATTTGCTCACCAGAGGAAAAGTGGAGGGCTTCTGCCCTAGATTTCCATACTTTTCCTTCCCCTTTAGCAAAAGCATCAGTAAACCAAGAGTTTGCTGATTGTTCGGGGCAGAAAGGAGGGGTTACTTTGATTACAGAGGCAGGTTTGTCCAAGCTCTCAGTTTCTTGGATTGCTAAAGTTTTTACAGCTCCTTCTGTCATTGAGAAGAAGTTACAGTAATGTTCAACCTGAGCATACCACTTTCTCACTGAGGCCCTCTGGGCCACCCCGTCAGGAGGGGGACTCCCACTAGTGACTGTCTTAATAACCTTGAAGGGGCCTCTCAATACAATTGGTTGTTTTTGTGCAATTTTTTCTACTTCTAGGAAAGCTAAGATAACCATCAACAATCCTTTTTCCCAGGTAGTGTATCTTTTCTCAGCATCTTTGGAACCACGGGAATCAAAACCAACAGGTCTTGTCGGAGCCTCAGGACCCCGCTGCCATATGTGTACTGACAGCCCTGAGGAGGCAAATGCCCATTCCACCTGGAAAGGATCTGTAGGATGGATAGGGCCCAGTGCTTGATGAGCTGTTGCTTCAAAAATCAGCAATTGCAATGCTGACTCCTGAGAAAGACTCCAATCCCATTTCACCCCTTTCCTCAACAAGTCATAAAGGGGAACAAATGGGTCGTTCCAGTGACTAGGAAATCTGTCTGGTCTTTCTACAGGAGATACAGCTGCTATCGTTTTTGGAAGGAGAATTGCTGTAGGTTTGAGTGATTCTGGAAGCCCACAAATTCAAGGGGTCATTATCTTGGGCTTCACAGGTAATTGCATCAGGGATTCAAAGCCAGGAATTCATTTCTTTTTGTGAGTCATTTGCAGGCAAGCAGCTTTGTGCACATTTTCCAAGAGCTGGTCGGGGGTACTAATTCTAGCTATGGGATCTCCCCTTTCCAAGGGGCTTGTTCCCCCGGCCCAAAAAGCTGCACGCTGTGTCAGGGACCATGTGTCACCTTTCTCTCCTGTTGTTAAGAAGACACCATGTCCCCAATACCCACTGGCTTCCTGTTCAGTGAATTGAATTTGATCACCACCAGTGAGGGACACCCGGAAAACATATTCTGTTTCTGATTCATGTGGAGGCTGTCCGTATTCCCTTTTAAGCTTAGCTAGCTCGGTGGCCGTGTTTAGTTGTGATGGTATGCGTTTGGTTGTGATGTGAGGTTCCAGATCATCATCACTGAGATAGTTCTACTCTGTTTTAATCAAGGGTCTCAAGTGATGGCAGCAATGTTCCCCACAATTACTTGCTGCTTCAAGTTCTTGATGAGGATAGATTTGTTTAATGTGAGGAGTTTCCTTCTCCTCAAGCTCTGTAGAGGAATCAGCATGATGGGATTTGTTAATATGTTCCTCTGTTAAGGCAGCTCGCAATGCATAGATCACATTTTTTTGCTTCATAGAACTGTTTTTGCAAAATTTCAACTAGATTTTGAAGGGAGTCTATTATAGCATGTTCCTCACTTCTTCGCTGGAAGCCATTTTCTATAGCTGCCATAAGACAAGCTCCCAAAACTGAGCAGAAGATAGTTTTATTTTTGCCCAGTTTGAATTTTGTTTCATGTTGTAATGAACACACTCTATCAATAACATTTTCTAAGTTCAACCAATTACTCTGTGCCCATTTTTCTCCTTCTGTAGAAGGTTTGGCATTGTGTTTGGCTAGTAGTGCATAAAATTCAGCTTTAATTTCAAGGCTAAGATTGTCACTCATTTTGGGAAGGGACCAAAACCACGACAGGGAGCTACAAACTTAAGTTCCACAAAACTACACAGCCCTCGCTGTGTCGCCCTTCGCTTCCCTGGCTGGGTGAAAGGACAATAATCTGCCTGGGAGGCTCTGCTTAGTTGCTTCAAGTTGTCCCTTCCTTCCCAGACCACATACACACAACAACAACAAAACAACAGTGTCCCGCCCTTTGCACTAAGGGATCCTTTATGAATTGCCAAAGACAGTATGGGTGCCTTTTCAGCTGCAACCCTTCTGTCTAGACAGAAATCCTGTCCGTGACGCCAATTTTAATGTCACGATCCGTTTCTTGCGGGGTGTCGTGATGGTTCTTTTCACCCATCCCAAAAGTGCAACAAAGGCAAACAACAAGGGACTATCAGTTAATCACAACAAATGCACCTTTAGTAGGGGCCAAAACAGTAAACGCGATAGTGGGGATCTGAAAGGAGATAAAAGGTTAGAGAGAGAACAGGGATATGGGAATAGCTACCAACACAGGCGAGATCCTCAGTGCTCCGGACGATGGGGATCCGTCTGTCGTGTCGGGGGAGTCTTCGAAGTTCTGGTCGACTCGGGGCTCCAATTATAGTCCACAGAGGAGAGAGGGGGGGAACAAGTGTAATAATGAAAGTCCATTGTAATCGCCCCGAGGGAACGGGTGAGTCCACAGAAACCACCAAAGCAAGACGAATCCAATGAAGAATAAGTCCATTTGAATCACTGAAGGGAAACAGGTCATGTCATTAGTGGTCAGACCACCAATTTCCCCTCCTCCCTATAGCAGGGGTCTCAGTCTCAGTCCTTGGGAGGAGGGTTCTCATTCTTTCTTTGTCACAGTGGTAACGAGGCAGATGAGGGGTCTTCAATGAAGGACCGCGAGAGTCACCCCAAAAGTTCATTGGGCTTAAGAACGGAGATTAGAAGCAGGCCGCGCATCAGGCTGTCCCGTGCTGGCTCCATGTCAGGTCTTTGCCAAGTCCTTGCCAACTCCTTGCCAAGTTCTTACCAGGCCTAGTTGGGAACAGCCAGCATGACGGTTCAGTGGTCCCACCTGCGCTGTGTCCTGTTCTAAGCCGGAACTACAGTGGGGGAAGGGATTCTTTCTTGTGGCAATCGGAAGGCAGAATGGAAAATGAGGGGCTTCTGACGGGCTCTTACACCACCCCGTGACTGACGATTGCCCTCGAAAGATCTTCATCAGCAGGATTCCATGGTGTCGTCGTGCAGTCTTCAGGACTCGTCAAGTGTTGGCAGCAGGTCCCAGGGAAAAGAGAAGAGGAAAAGGGAAAGAAAGAGAAAACAGGAAAACTAAAACAATCACAACATATTAGTAATCACAACAAATTATAATTAAACAATAAGCAAAATACAATTAGTAAATCAATAATAGTTATTTAAATAATAATCAATATGAATCAATTAAACAATAAATTGATCAAATAATAAACCAGTATCATCAATATTAAACAGTAAAGTAATAAACCTAGTATAATCGATATTACTCAGTACAATTTTATAAACAATAAACAAAAATAATTAAAACAGCGATTAGAACAAATCATAAAAGAAAATGATGTAAAACATATCTTCTAACCTTATCATCTTCTTGTGTCTACTGTCCTGGGAACATCTCTAGTGTAAAGGATGTCGGCCAAGTGGTGTGCATTAATTATAGATGTTAATTTTGTTCATCGTTTCATCATTCTCCAATTTACAATAAGCAAGATTACTGATAAAACAAAACCAATCATAACTAAAATCAGAAGAACAACAATGGGATGACACAATTTCTTCAGGATACCGGTGGCGGTGGGTGACCACCCGAAAAGGGTATCCCACCACTTGTGCTCGGCATCACTTTTCACCCTTTCTACAACACGATGTATTTCTTGCACATGATGATGAACAGTTACCAGAGTTTTCTGTCCATTCCCCTTGATTTTTCCTAGGATCTCTATTAGATCTTGATGAAGTAATAATTGCTTGACCAGAGAAAGGTTCATCCCAATGGGAGTAGGCAGTAGCTTGTGAATCAACGTGAGATTGGATTCTAAAAGTTCATGTGAAGTAACTGGAGCTACAAAAGAAAAATCACATCCTGCAATTTTAGTAAAGTTGCAAGCACAAAAATTTGAATGATTTTTAGTAGCTACTACTGTACTTTCTATAAACACAGTATCCCAAGCGGTTCTGAAGCAGGCACACCCATTGTCTGTAGATACAAGGACTGTTTCAGAAGTCTCGTTAGGATGAATATCAAAATGACAGCTATTTTGTTCTGTCTCCAGACAAATATCTTGAGCTACAATTGCATTACCTTCACAGATAAACCCTAGTTGTTCTCAGATGGTACAGGACTCTAAATTGACAGTTTGCCATTTGTCATCAATTTGACGGGCCCATTCTCTATGTTCAGAAGGATAGAAAGTGGGTCCATCATGATTTAATCCTAGTGCAATGATAGGGAATATCAAATGCACCCAGGCATTTCTTATGGTCAACGCAAATGCTGTGGCTGTGTTTGTGTTAGGGTCATAGGTAAAATTCACTAAATTCCACCAGGATTGGAAATCTCTTTCAAAGTCAGTGGCACTGTCCCAGACTATTTTCCTAATTTCAGTGGGAAAAGTGCCTTCTTCACCTTCTCTTATAATTGAGGCAGCAACTGACTGCATCCATCATTGAGCCTGGATACGGCTAAGAGCTAAGGAAACGTTGCTTTGTGCGGCATTAAGTGCATCAATGATCAATTTGCTATTATTTACATTTATCTTTTCCCAATTTGCTAGAATGTTTGATAGCAACCACTGATGTGTTCCCAAGGCTGATAAGGACGATTGCAGTGGTTGTTGTATTTTGGTTAAATCTTTAGTTGTGGAAGCCAATTTATTCATTCATACTTCTGAATCAATACTATTTAGGATTCCCAATCCTGTTCCCACAAGACCAGTTATGTCTCTTGGCACGCGGTTTTTAGGAGGCTTCCACTGTCGCAGCCAGGTTGTCCAAGCCTGAAAAGAGGTCTGCAAAAAGGGTGAACAAGCTGGTTGTATTTCTCAGATATTGTTTTGCATCAGCAATTTGACTTGTTTAAGAGACCATAACAGATTAAACAATATCTGTTGTTGGCCAGTTTTCCTGATTCTATATGGTCCAATTTCAAAAATTTTCGGGCTAAGTGTAACCAGTGGTTGGGTGGTAGGTGTCACAACATTAACATCAAGTCCTACTCCAGTATTTGAATCAATACTTTCAACTTAAAAAACAAAAACAAAAACAAAAACAAAACAAAACAAAAAAAAAGTGCTTCTGTATTTTTGGACCAAAACCAAACTACTTCTACAGTTTGTGTTCATGTGAAATTGTGCCAACAATCCTGTATGCTTGGCTGCGTACAAACCTTTTTGTGCTTCAAGAGATCCTTTCACTTTTTCTGCATGCTACCACAATTAGTTCAGACCACGGTCACTCAGCTGCTTTCTGGCCATGGGGTTGCGGTAGGATGCAGAAAAGTATTACCAGTTTTATCATGGATTAGGTGGTCTTCATGTCCCTCGGAGTTCTTCTGAGAAAGTAAACACAACAGAATTCTGCCGCCGAGAGGCAGAAAAGTTAGAATGATGGAATTATCCAGCATGTATTTGTCCAATGCTCTTTCCCTAGAGCACCAGAGGATTCCCATGCATATTTCTTCAGAGGGGGTTTTAGCACAAGTGCTACTAGTCCTATAGTAAGAGAGGTCCACCAGAACAGGTTGGCCAGGGTCATGAGCTGCATTATTAGGATCATTTGGTACAGAGCATAGGAGTCAGTGTAGATGCAGACCAAAGAGGAATTCTGTGCTTCTCGTTGAAAAACACTCCAGACAGCTATCAGCTCCCCACTGTGTGTACTACCTTCTCCCTCTGTAATCATTTGCTCACCAGAGGAAAAGTGGAGGGCTTCTGCCCTAGATTTCCATACTTTTCCTTCCCCTTTAGCAAAAGCATCAGTAAACCAAGAGTTTGCTGATTGTTCGGGGCAGAAAGGAGGGGTTACTTTGATTACAGAGGCAGGTTTGTCCAAGCTCTCCGTTTCTTGGATTGCTAAAGTTTTTACAGCTCCTTCTGTCATTGAGAAGAAGTTACAGTAATGTTCAACCTGAGCATACCACTTTCTCACTGAGGCCCTCTGGGCCACCCCGTCAGGAGGGGGACTCCCACTAGTGACTGTCTTAATAACCTTGAAGGGGCCTCTCAATACAATTGGTTGTTTTTGTGCAATTTTTTCTACTTCTAGGAAAGCTAAGATAACCATCAACAATCCTTTTTCCCAGGTAGTGTATCTTTTCTCAGCATCTTTGGAACCACGGGAATCAAAACCAACAGGTCTTGTCGGAGCCTCAGGACCCCGCTGCCATATGTGTACTGACAGCCCTGAGGAGGCAAATGCCCATTCCACCTGGAAAGGATCTGTAGGATGGATAGGGCCCAGTGCTTGATGAGCTGTTGCTTCAAAAATCAGCAATTGCAATGCTGACTCCTGAGAAAGACTCCAATCCCATTTCACCCCTTTCCTCAACAAGTCATAAAGGGGAACAAATGGGTCGTTCCAGTGACTAGGAAATCTGTCTGGTCTTTCTACAGGAGATACAGCTGCTATCGTTTTTGGAAGGAGAATTGCTGTAGGTTTGAGTGATTCTGGAAGCCCACAAATTCAAGGGGTCATTATCTTGGGCTTCACAGGTAATTGCATCAGGGATTCAAAGCCAGGAATTCATTTCTTTTTGTGAGTCATTTGCAGGCAAGCAGCTTTGTGCACATTTTCCAAGAGCTGGTCGGGGGTACTAATTCTAGCTATGGGATCTCCCCTTTCCAAGGGGCTTGTTCCCCCGGCCCAAAAAGCTGCACGCTGTGTCAGGGACCATGTGTCACCTTTCTCTCCTGTTGTTAAGAAGACACCATGTCCCCAATACCCACTGGCTTCCTGTTCAGTGAATTGAATTTGATCACCACCAGTGAGGGACACCCGGAAAACATATTCTGTTTCTGATTCATGTGGAGGCTGTCCGTATTCCCTTTTAAGCTTAGCTAGCTCGGTGGCCGTGTTTAGTTGTGATGGTATGCGTTTGGTTGTGATGTGAGGTTCCAGATCATCATCACTGAGATAGTTCTACTCTGTTTTAATCAAGGGTCTCAAGTGATGGCAGCAATGTTCCCCACAATTACTTGCTGCTTCAAGTTCTTGATGAGGATAGATTTGTTTAATGTGAGGAGTTTCCTTCTCCTCAAGCTCTGTAGAGGAATCAGCATGATGGGATTTGTTAATATGTTCCTCTGTTAAGGCAGCTCGCAATGCATAGATCACATTTTTTTGCTTCATAGAACTGTTTTTGCAAAATTTCAACTAGATTTTGAAGGGAGTCTATTATAGCATGTTCCTCACTTCTTCGCTGGAAGCCATTTTCTATAGCTGCCATAAGACAAGCTCCCAAAACTGAGCAGAAGATAGTTTTATTTTTGCCCAGTTTGAATTTTGTTTCATGTTGTAATGAACACACTCTATCAATAACATTTTCTAAGTTCAACCAATTACTCTGTGCCCATTTTTCTCCTTCTGTAGAAGGTTTGGCATTGTGTTTGGCTAGTAGTGCATAAAATTCAGCTTTAATTTCAAGGCTAAGATTGTCACTCATTTTGGGAAGGGACCAAAACCACGACAGGGAGCTACAAACTTAAGTTCCACAAAACTACACAGCCCTCGCTGTGTCGCCCTTCGCTTCCCTGGCTGGGTGAAAGGACAATAATCTGCCTGGGAGGCTCTGCTTAGTTGCTTCAAGTTGTCCCTTCCTTCCCAGACCACATACACACAACAACAACAAAACAACAGTGTCCCGCCCTTTGCACTAAGGGATCCTTTATGAATTGCCAAAGACAGTATGGGTGCCTTTTCAGCTGCAACCCTTCTGTCTAGACAGAAATCCTGTCCGTGACGCCAATTTTAATGTCACGATCCGTTTCTTGCGGGGTGTCGTGATGGTTCTTTTCACCCATCCCAAAAGTGCAACAAAGGCAAACAACAAGGGACTATCAGTTAATCACAACAAATGCACCTTTAGTAGGGGCCAAAACAGTAAACGCGATAGTGGGGATCTGAAAGGAGATAAAAGGTTAGAGAGAGAACAGGGATATGGGAATAGCTACCAACACAGGCGAGATCCTCAGTGCTCCGGACGATGGGGATCCGTCTGTCGTGTCGGGGGAGTCTTCGAAGTTCTGGTCGACTCGGGGCTCCAATTATAGTCCACAGAGGAGAGAGGGGGGGAACAAGTGTAATAATGAAAGTCCATTGTAATCGCCCCGAGGGAACGGGTGAGTCCACAGAAACCACCAAAGCAAGACGAATCCAATGAAGAATAAGTCCATTTGAATCACTGAAGGGAAACAGGTCATGTCATTAGTGGTCAGACCACCAATTTCCCCTCCTCCCTATAGCAGGGGTCTCAGTCTCAGTCCTTGGGAGGAGGGTTCTCATTCTTTCTTTGTCACAGTGGTAACGAGGCAGATGAGGGGTCTTCAATGAAGGACCGCGAGAGTCACCCCAAAAGTTCATTGGGCTTAAGAACGGAGATTAGAAGCAGGCCGCGCATCAGGCTGTCCCGTGCTGGCTCCATGTCAGGTCTTTGCCAAGTCCTTGCCAACTCCTTGCCAAGTTCTTACCAGGCCTAGTTGGGAACAGCCAGCATGACGGTTCAGTGGTCCCACCTGCGCTGTGTCCTGTTCTAAGCCGGAACTACAGTGGGGGAAGGGATTCTTTCTTGTGGCAATCGGAAGGCAGAATGGAAAATGAGGGGCTTCTGACGGGCTCTTACACCACCCCGTGACTGACGATTGCCCTCGAAAGATCTTCATCAGCAGGATTCCATGGTGTCGTCGTGGAGTCTTCAGGACTCGTCAAGTGTTGGCAGCAGGTCCCAGGGAAAAGAGAAGAGGAAAAGGGAAAGAAAGAGAAAACAGGAAAACTAAAACAATCACAACATATTAGTAATCACAACAAATTATAATTAAACAATAAGCAAAATACAATTAGTAAATCAATAATAGTTATTTAAATAATAATCAATATGAATCAATTAAACAATAAATTGATCAAATAATAAACCAGTATCATCAATATTAAACAGTAAAGTAATAAACCTAGTATAATCGATATTACTCAGTACAATTTTATAAACAATAAACAAAAATAATTAAAACAGCGATTAGAACAAATCATAAAAGAAAATGATGTAAAACATATCTTCTAACCTTATCATCTTCTTGTGTCTACTGTCCTGGGAACATCTCTAGTGTAAAGGATGTCGGCCAAGTGGTGTGCATTAATTATAGATGTTAATTTTGTTCATCGTTTCATCATTCTCCAATTTACAATAAGCAAGATTACTGATAAAACAAAACCAATCATAACTAAAATCAGAAGAACAACAATGGGATGACACAATTTCTTCAGGATACCGGTGGCGGTGGGTGACCACCCGAAAAGGGTATCCCACCACTTGTGCTCGGCATCACTTTTCACCCTTTCTACAACACGATGTATTTCTTGCACATGATGATGAACAGTTACCAGAGTTTTCTGTCCATTCCCCTTGATTTTTCCTAGGATCTCTATTAGATCTTGATGAAGTAATAATTGCTTGACCAGAGAAAGGTTCATCCCAATGGGAGTAGGCAGTAGCTTGTGAATCAACGTGAGATTGGATTCTAAAAGTTCATGTGAAGTAACTGGAGCTACAAAAGAAAAATCACATCCTGCAATTTTAGTAAAGTTGCAAGCACAAAAATTTGAATGATTTTTAGTAGCTACTACTGTACTTTCTATAAACACAGTATCCCAAGCGGTTCTGAAGCAGGCACACCCATTGTCTGTAGATACAAGGACTGTTTCAGAAGTCTCGTTAGGATGAATATCAAAATGACAGCTATTTTGTTCTGTCTCCAGACAAATATCTTGAGCTACAATTGCATTACCTTCACAGATAAACCCTAGTTGTTCTCAGATGGTACAGGACTCTAAATTGACAGTTTGCCATTTGTCATCAATTTGACGGGCCCATTCTCTATGTTCAGAAGGATAGAAAGTGGGTCCATCATGATTTAATCCTAGTGCAATGATAGGGAATATCAAATGCACCCAGGCATTTCTTATGGTCAACGCAAATGCTGTGGCTGTGTTTGTGTTAGGGTCATAGGTAAAATTCACTAAATTCCACCAGGATTGGAAATCTCTTTCAAAGTCAGTGGCACTGTCCCAGACTATTTTCCTCATTTCAGTGGGAAAAGTGCCTTCTTCACCTTCTCTTATAATTGAGGCAGCAACTGACTGCATCCATCATTGAGCCTGGATACGGCTAAGAGCTAAGGAAACGTTGCTTTGTGCGGCATTAAGTGCATCAATGATCAATTTGCTATTATTTACATTTATCTTTTCCCAATTTGCTAGAATGTTTGATAGCAACCACTGATGTGTTCCCAAGGCTGATAAGGACGATTGCAGTGGTTGTTGTATTTTGGTTAAATCTTTAGTTGTGGAAGCCAATTTATTCATTCATACTTCTGAATCAATACTATTTAGGATTCCCAATCCTGTTCCCACAAGACCAGTTATGTCTCTTGGCACGCGGTTTTTAGGAGGCTTCCACTGTCGCAGCCAGGTTGTCCAAGCCTGAAAAGAGGTCTGCAAAAAGGGTGAACAAGCTGGTTGTATTTCTCAGATATTGTTTTGCATCAGCAATTTGACTTGTTTAAGAGACCATAACAGATTAAACAATATCTGTTGTTGGCCAGTTTTCCTGATTCTATATGGTCCAATTTCAAAAATTTTCGGGCTAAGTGTAACCAGTGGTTGGGTGGTAGGTGTCACAACATTAACATCAAGTCCTACTCCAGTATTTGAATCAATACTTTCAACTTAAAAAACAAAAACAAAAACAAAAACAAAACAAAACAAAAAAAAAGTGCTTCTGTATTTTTGGACCAAAACCAAACTACTTCTACAGTTTGTGTTCATGTGAAATTGTGCCAACAATCCTGTATGCTTGGCTGCGTACAAACCTTTTTGTGCTTCAAGAGATCCTTTCACTTTTTCTGCATGCTACCACAATTAGTTCAGACCACGGTCACTCAGCTGCTTTCTGGCCATGGGGTTGCGGTAGGATGCAGAAAAGTATTACCAGTTTTATCATGGATTAGGTGGTCTTCATGTCCCTCGGAGTTCTTCTGAGAAAGTAAACACAACAGAATTCTGCCGCCGAGAGGCAGAAAAGTTAGAATGATGGAATTATCCAGCATGTATTTGTCCAATGCTCTTTCCCTAGAGCACCAGAGGATTCCCATGCATATTTCTTCAGAGGGGGTTTTAGCACAAGTGCTACTAGTCCTATAGTAAGAGAGGTCCACCAGAACAGGTTGGCCAGGGTCATGAGCTGCATTATTAGGATCATTTGGTACAGAGCATAGGAGTCAGTGTAGATGCAGACCAAAGAGGAATTCTGTGCTTCTCGTTGAAAAACACTCCAGACAGCTATCAGCTCCCCACTGTGTGTACTACCTTCTCCCTCTGTAATCATTTGCTCACCAGAGGAAAAGTGGAGGGCTTCTGCCCTAGATTTCCATACTTTTCCTTCCCCTTTAGCAAAAGCATCAGTAAACCAAGAGTTTGCTGATTGTTCGGGGCAGAAAGGAGGGGTTACTTTGATTACAGAGGCAGGTTTGTCCAAGCTCTCCGTTTCTTGGATTGCTAAAGTTTTTACAGCTCCTTCTGTCATTGAGAAGAAGTTACAGTAATGTTCAACCTGAGCATACCACTTTCTCACTGAGGCCCTCTGGGCCACCCCGTCAGGAGGGGGACTCCCACTAGTGACTGTCTTAATAACCTTGAAGGGGCCTCTCAATACAATTGGTTGTTTTTGTGCAATTTTTTCTACTTCTAGGAAAGCTAAGATAACCATCAACAATCCTTTTTCCCAGGTAGTGTATCTTTTCTCAGCATCTTTGGAACCACGGGAATCAAAACCAACAGGTCTTGTCGGAGCCTCAGGACCCCGCTGCCATATGTGTACTGACAGCCCTGAGGAGGCAAATGCCCATTCCACCTGGAAAGGATCTGTAGGATGGATAGGGCCCAGTGCTTGATGAGCTGTTGCTTCAAAAATCAGCAATTGCAATGCTGACTCCTGAGAAAGACTCCAATCCCATTTCACCCCTTTCCTCAACAAGTCATAAAGGGGAACAAATGGGTCGTTCCAGTGACTAGGAAATCTGTCTGGTCTTTCTACAGGAGATACAGCTGCTATCGTTTTTGGAAGGAGAATTGCTGTAGGTTTGAGTGATTCTGGAAGCCCACAAATTCAAGGGGTCATTATCTTGGGCTTCACAGGTAATTGCATCAGGGATTCAAAGCCAGGAATTCATTTCTTTTTGTGAGTCATTTGCAGGCAAGCAGCTTTGTGCACATTTTCCAAGAGCTGGTCGGGGGTACTAATTCTAGCTATGGGATCTCCCCTTTCCAAGGGGCTTGTTCCCCCGGCCCAAAAAGCTGCACGCTGTGTCAGGGACCATGTGTCACCTTTCTCTCCTGTTGTTAAGAAGACACCATGTCCCCAATACCCACTGGCTTCCTGTTCAGTGAATTGAATTTGATCACCACCAGTGAGGGACACCCGGAAAACATATTCTGTTTCTGATTCATGTGGAGGCTGTCCGTATTCCCTTTTAAGCTTAGCTAGCTCGGTGGCCGTGTTTAGTTGTGATGGTATGCGTTTGGTTGTGATGTGAGGTTCCAGATCATCATCACTGAGATAGTTCTACTCTGTTTTAATCAAGGGTCTCAAGTGATGGCAGCAATGTTCCCCACAATTACTTGCTGCTTCAAGTTCTTGATGAGGATAGATTTGTTTAATGTGAGGAGTTTCCTTCTCCTCAAGCTCTGTAGAGGAATCAGCATGATGGGATTTGTTAATATGTTCCTCTGTTAAGGCAGCTCGCAATGCATAGATCACATTTTTTTGCTTCATAGAACTGTTTTTGCAAAATTTCAACTAGATTTTGAAGGGAGTCTATTATAGCATGTTCCTCACTTCTTCGCTGGAAGCCATTTTCTATAGCTGCCATAAGACAAGCTCCCAAAACTGAGCAGAAGATAGTTTTATTTTTGCCCAGTTTGAATTTTGTTTCATGTTGTAATGAACACACTCTATCAATAACATTTTCTAAGTTCAACCAATTACTCTGTGCCCATTTTTCTCCTTCTGTAGAAGGTTTGGCATTGTGTTTGGCTAGTAGTGCATAAAATTCAGCTTTAATTTCAAGGCTAAGATTGTCACTCATTTTGGGAAGGGACCAAAACCACGACAGGGAGCTACAAACTTAAGTTCCACAAAACTACACAGCCCTCGCTGTGTCGCCCTTCGCTTCCCTGGCTGGGTGAAAGGACAATAATCTGCCTGGGAGGCTCTGCTTAGTTGCTTCAAGTTGTCCCTTCCTTCCCAGACCACATACACACAACAACAACAAAACAACAGTGTCCCGCCCTTTGCACTAAGGGATCCTTTATGAATTGCCAAAGACAGTATGGGTGCCTTTTCAGCTGCAACCCTTCTGTCTAGACAGAAATCCTGTCCGTGACGCCAATTTTAATGTCACGATCCGTTTCTTGCGGGGTGTCGTGATGGTTCTTTTCACCCATCCCAAAAGTGCAACAAAGGCAAACAACAAGGGACTATCAGTTAATCACAACAAATGCACCTTTAGTAGGGGCCAAAACAGTAAACGCGATAGTGGGGATCTGAAAGGAGATAAAAGGTTAGAGAGAGAACAGGGATATGGGAATAGCTACCAACACAGGCGAGATCCTCAGTGCTCCGGACGATGGGGATCCGTCTGTCGTGTCGGGGGAGTCTTCGAAGTTCTGGTCGACTCGGGGCTCCAATTATAGTCCACAGAGGAGAGAGGGGGGGAACAAGTGTAATAATGAAAGTCCATTGTAATCGCCCCGAGGGAACGGGTGAGTCCACAGAAACCACCAAAGCAAGACGAATCCAATGAAGAATAAGTCCATTTGAATCACTGAAGGGAAACAGGTCATGTCATTAGTGGTCAGACCACCAATTTCCCCTCCTCCCTATAGCAGGGGTCTCAGTCTCAGTCCTTGGGAGGAGGGTTCTCATTCTTTCTTTGTCACAGTGGTAACGAGGCAGATGAGGGGTCTTCAGTGAAGGACCGCGAGAGTCACCCCAAAAGTTCATTGGGCTTAAGAACGGAGATTAGAAGCAGGCCGCGCATCAGGCTGTCCCGTGCTGGCTCCATGTCAGGTCTTTGCCAAGTCCTTGCCAACTCCTTGCCAAGTTCTTACCAGGCCTAGTTGGGAACAGCCAGCATGACGGTTCAGTGGTCCCACCTGCGCTGTGTCCTGTTCTAAGCCGGAACTACAGTGGGGGAAGGGATTCTTTCTTGTGGCAATCGGAAGGCAGAATGGAAAATGAGGGGCTTCTGACGGGCTCTTACACCACCCCGTGACTGACGATTGCCCTCGAAAGATCTTCATCAGCAGGATTCCATGGTGTCGTCGTGCAGTCTTCAGGACTCGTCAAGTGTTGGCAGCAGGTCCCAGGGAAAAGAGAAGAGGAAAAGGGAAAGAAAGAGAAAACAGGAAAACTAAAACAATCACAACATATTAGTAATCACAACAAATTATAATTAAACAATAAGCAAAATACAATTAGTAAATCAATAATAGTTATTTAAATAATAATCAATATGAATCAATTAAACAATAAATTGATCAAATAATAAACCAGTATCATCAATATTAAACAGTAAAGTAATAAACCTAGTATAATCGATATTACTCAGTACAATTTTATAAACAATAAACAAAAATAATTAAAACAGCGATTAGAACAAATCATAAAAGAAAATGATGTAAAACATATCTTCTAACCTTATCATCTTCTTGTGTCTACTGTCCTGGGAACATCTCTAGTGTAAAGGATGTCGGCCAAGTGGTGTGCATTAATTATAGATGTTAATTTTGTTCATCGTTTCATCATTCTCCAATTTACAATAAGCAAGATTACTGATAAAACAAAACCAATCATAACTAAAATCAGAAGAACAACAATGGGATGACACAATTTCTTCAGGATACCGGTGGCGGTGGGTGACCACCCGAAAAGGGTATCCCACCACTTGTGCTCGGCATCACTTTTCACCCTTTCTACAACACGATGTATTTCTTGCACATGATGATGAACAGTTACCAGAGTTTTCTGTCCATTCCCCTTGATTTTTCCTAGGATCTCTATTAGATCTTGATGAAGTAATAATTGCTTGACCAGAGAAAGGTTCATCCCAATGGGAGTAGGCAGTAGCTTGTGAATCAACGTGAGATTGGATTCTAAAAGTTCATGTGAAGTAACTGGAGCTACAAAAGAAAAATCACATCCTGCAATTTTAGTAAAGTTGCAAGCACAAAAATTGGAATGATTTTTAGTAGCTACTACTGTACTTTCTATAAACACAGTATCCCAAGCGGTTCTGAAGCAGGCACACCCATTGTCTGTAGATACAAGGACTGTTTCAGAAGTCTCGTTAGGATGAATATCAAAATGACAGCTATTTTGTTCTGTCTCCAGACAAATATCTTGAGCTACAATTGCATTACCTTCACAGATAAACCCTAGTTGTTCTCAGATGGTACAGGACTCTAAATTGACAGTTTGCCATTTGTCATCAATTTGACGGGCCCATTCTCTATGTTCAGAAGGATAGAAAGTGGGTCCATCATGATTTAATCCTAGTGCAATGATAGGGAATATCAAATGCACCGAGGCATTTCTTATGGTCAACGCAAATGCTGTGGCTGTGTTTGTGTTAGGGTCATAGGTAAAATTCACTAAATTCCACCAGGATTGGAAATCTCTTTCAAAGTCAGTGGCACTGTCCCAGACTATTTTCCTAATTTCAGTGGGAAAAGTGCCTTCTTCACCTTCTCTTATAATTGAGGCAGCAACTGACTGCATCCATCATTGAGCCTGGATACGGCTAAGAGCTAAGGAAACGTTGCTTTGTGCGGCATTAAGTGCATCAATGATCAATTTGCTATTATTTACATTTATCTTTTCCCAATTTGCTAGAATGTTTGATAGCAACCACTGATGTGTTCCCAAGGCTGATAAGGACGATTGCAGTGGTTGTTGTATTTTGGTTAAATCTTTAGTTGTGGAAGCCAATTTATTCATTCATACTTCTGAATCAATACTATTTAGGATTCCCAATCCTGTTCCCACAAGACCAGTTATGTCTCTTGGCACGCGGTTTTTAGGAGGCTTCCACTGTCGCAGCCAGGTTGTCCAAGCCTGAAAAGAGGTCTGCAAAAAGGGTGAACAAGCTGGTTGTATTTCTCAGATATTGTTTTGCATCAGCAATTTGACTTGTTTAAGAGACCATAACAGATTAAACAATATCTGTTGTTGGCCAGTTTTCCTGATTCTATATGGTCCAATTTCAAAAATTTTCGGGCTAAGTGTAACCAGTGGTTGGGTGGTAGGTGTCACAACATTAACATCAAGTCCTACTCCAGTATTTGAATCAATACTTTCAACTTAAAAAACAAAAACAAAAACAAAAACAAAACAAAACAAAAAAAAAGTGCTTCAGTATTTTTGGACCAAAACCAAACTACTTCTACAGTTTGTGTTCATGTGAAATTGTGCCAACAATCCTGTATGCTTGGCTGCGTACAAACCTTTTTGTGCTTCAAGAGATCCTTTCACTTTTTCTGCATGCTACCACAATTAGTTCAGACCACGGTCACTCAGCTGCTTTCTGGCCATGGGGTTGCGGTAGGATGCAGAAAAGTATTACCAGTTTTATCATGGATTAGGTGGTCTTCATGTCCCTCGGAGTTCTTCTGAGAAAGTAAACACAACAGAATTCTGCCGCCGAGAGGCAGAAAAGTTAGAATGATGGAATTATCCAGCATGTATTTGTCCAATGCTCTTTCCCTAGAGCACCAGAGGATTCCCATGCATATTTCTTCAGAGGGGGTTTTAGCACAAGTGCTACTAGTCCTATAGTAAGAGAGGTCCACCAGAACAGGTTGGCCAGGGTCATGAGCTGCATTATTAGGATCATTTGGTACAGAGCATAGGAGTCAGTGTAGATGCAGACCAAAGAGGAATTCTGTGCTTCTCGTTGAAAAACACTCCAGACAGCTATCAGCTCCCCACTGTGTGTACTACCTTCTCCCTCTGTAATCATTTGCTCACCAGAGGAAAAGTGGAGGGCTTCTGCCCTAGATTTCCATACTTTTCCTTCCCCTTTAGCAAAAGCATCAGTAAACCAAGAGTTTGCTGATTGTTCGGGGCAGAAAGGAGGGGTTACTTTGATTACAGAGGCAGGTTTGTCCAAGCTCTCAGTTTCTTGGATTGCTAAAGTTTTTACAGCTCCTTCTGTCATTGAGAAGAAGTTACAGTAATGTTCAACCTGAGCATACCACTTTCTCACTGAGGCCCTCTGGGCCACCCCGTCAGGAGGGGGACTCCCACTAGTGACTGTCTTAATAACCTTGAAGGGGCCTCTCAATACAATTGGTTGTTTTTGTGCAATTTTTTCTACTTCTAGGAAAGCTAAGATAACCATCAACAATCCTTTTTCCCAGGTAGTGTATCTTTTCTCAGCATCTTTGGAACCACGGGAATCAAAACCAACAGGTCTTGTCGGAGCCTCAGGACCCCGCTGCCATATGTGTACTGACAGCCCTGAGGAGGCAAATGCCCATTCCACCTGGAAAGGATCTGTAGGATGGATAGGGCCCAGTGCTTGATGAGCTGTTGCTTCAAAAATCAGCAATTGCAATGCTGACTCCTGAGAAAGACTCCAATCCCATTTCACCCCTTTCCTCAACAAGTCATAAAGGGGAACAAATGGGTCGTTCCAGTGACTAGGAAATCTGTCTGGTCTTTCTACAGGAGATACAGCTGCTATCGTTTTTGGAAGGAGAATTGCTGTAGGTTTGAGTGATTCTGGAAGCCCACAAATTCAAGGGGTCATTATCTTGGGCTTCACAGGTAATTGCATCAGGGATTCAAAGCCAGGAATTCATTTCTTTTTGTGAGTCATTTGCAGGCAAGCAGCTTTGTGCACATTTTCCAAGAGCTGGTCGGGGGTACTAATTCTAGCTATGGGATCTCCCCTTTCCAAGGGGCTTGTTCCCCCGGCCCAAAAAGCTGCACGCTGTGTCAGGGACCATGTGTCACCTTTCTCTCCTGTTGTTAAGAAGACACCATGTCCCCAATACCCACTGGCTTCCTGTTCAGTGAATTGAATTTGATCACCACCAGTGAGGGACACCCGGAAAACATATTCTGTTTCTGATTCATGTGGAGGCTGTCCGTATTCCCTTTTAAGCTTAGCTAGCTCGGTGGCCGTGTTTAGTTGTGATGGTATGCGTTTGGTTGTGATGTGAGGTTCCAGATCATCATCACTGAGATAGTTCTACTCTGTTTTAATCAAGGGTCTCAAGTGATGGCAGCAATGTTCCCCACAATTACTTGCTGCTTCAAGTTCTTGATGAGGATAGATTTGTTTAATGTGAGGAGTTTCCTTCTCCTCAAGCTCTGTAGAGGAATCAGCATGATGGGATTTGTTAATATGTTCCTCTGTTAAGGCAGCTCGCAATGCATAGATCACATTTTTTTGCTTCATAGAACTGTTTTTGCAAAATTTCAACTAGATTTTGAAGGGAGTCTATTATAGCATGTTCCTCACTTCTTCGCTGGAAGCCATTTTCTATAGCTGCCATAAGACAAGCTCCCAAAACTGAGCAGAAGATAGTTTTATTTTTGCCCAGTTTGAATTTTGTTTCATGTTGTAATGAACACACTCTATCAATAACATTTTCTAAGTTCAACCAATTACTCTGTGCCCATTTTTCTCCTTCTGTAGAAGGTTTGGCATTGTGTTTGGCTAGTAGTGCATAAAATTCAGCTTTAATTTCAAGGCTAAGATTGTCACTCATTTTGGGAAGGGACCAAAACCACGACAGGGAGCTACAAACTTAAGTTCCACAAAACTACACAGCCCTCGCTGTGTCGCCCTTCGCTTCCCTGGCTGGGTGAAAGGACAATAATCTGCCTGGGAGGCTCTGCTTAGTTGCTTCAAGTTGTCCCTTCCTTCCCAGACCACATACACACAACAACAACAAAACAACAGTGTCCCGCCCTTTGCACTAAGGGATCCTTTATGAATTGCCAAAGACAGTATGGGTGCCTTTTCAGCTGCAACCCTTCTGTCTAGACAGAAATCCTGTCCGTGACGCCAATTTTAATGTCACGATCCGTTTCTTGCGGGGTGTCGTGATGGTTCTTTTCACCCATCCCAAAAGTGCAACAAAGGCAAACAACAAGGGACTATCAGTTAATCACAACAAATGCACCTTTAGTAGGGGCCAAAACAGTAAACGCGATAGTGGGGATCTGAAAGGAGATAAAAGGTTAGAGAGAGAACAGGGATATGGGAATAGCTACCAACACAGGCGAGATCCTCAGTGCTCCGGACGATGGGGATCCGTCTGTCGTGTCGGGGGAGTCTTCGAAGTTCTGGTCGACTCGGGGCTCCAATTATAGTCCACAGAGGAGAGAGGGGGGGAACAAGTGTAATAATGAAAGTCCATTGTAATCGCCCCGAGGGAACGGGTGAGTCCACAGAAACCACCAAAGCAAGACGAATCCAATGAAGAATAAGTCCATTTGAATCACTGAAGGGAAACAGGTCATGTCATTAGTGGTCAGACCACCAATTTCCCCTCCTCCCTATAGCAGGGGTCTCAGTCTCAGTCCTTGGGAGGAGGGTTCTCATTCTTTCTTTGTCACAGTGGTAACAAGGCAGATGAGGGGTCTTCAATGAAGGACCGCGAGAGTCACCCCAAAAGTTCATTGGGCTTAAGAACGGAGATTAGAAGCAGGCCGCGCATCAGGCTGTCCCGTGCTGGCTCCATGTCAGGTCTTTGCCAAGTCCTTGCCAACTCCTTGCCAAGTTCTTACCAGGCCTAGTTGGGAACAGCCAGCATGACGGTTCAGTGGTCCCACCTGCGCTGTGTCCTGTTCTAAGCCGGAACTACAGTGGGGGAAGGGATTCTTTCTTGTGGCAATCGGAAGGCAGAATGGAAAATGAGGGGCTTCTGACGGGCTCTTACACCACCCCGTGACTGACGATTGCCCTCGAAAGATCTTCATCAGCAGGATTCCATGGTGTCGTCGTGCAGTCTTCAGGACTCGTCAAGTGTTGGCAGCAGGTCCCAGGGAAAAGAGAAGAGGAAAAGGGAAAGAAAGAGAAAACAGGAAAACTAAAACAATCACAACATATTAGTAATCACAACAAATTATAATTAAACAATAAGCAAAATACAATTAGTAAATCAATAATAGTTATTTAAATAATAATCAATATGAATCAATTAAACAATAAATTGATCAAATAATAAACCAGTATCATCAATATTAAACAGTAAAGTAATAAACCTAGTATAATCGATATTACTCAGTACAATTTTATAAACAATAAACAAAAATAATTAAAACAGCGATTAGAACAAATCATAAAAGAAAATGATGTAAAACATATCTTCTAACCTTATCATCTTCTTGTGTCTACTGTCCTGGGAACATCTCTAGTGTAAAGGATGTCGGCCAAGTGGTGTGCATTAATTATAGATGTTAATTTTGTTCATCGTTTCATCATTCTCCAATTTACAATAAGCAAGATTACTGATAAAACAAAACCAATCATAACTAAAATCAGAAGAACAACAATGGGATGACACAATTTCTTCAGGATACCGGTGGCGGTGGGTGACCACCCGAAAAGGGTATCCCACCACTTGTGCTCGGCATCACTTTTCACCCTTTCTACAACACGATGTATTTCTTGCACATGATGATGAACAGTTACCAGAGTTTTCTGTCCATTCCCCTTGATTTTTCCTAGGATCTCTATTAGATCTTGATGAAGTAATAATTGCTTGACCAGAGAAAGGTTCATCCCAATGGGAGTAGGCAGTAGCTTGTGAATCAACGTGAGATTGGATTCTAAAAGTTCATGTGAAGTAACTGGAGCTACAAAAGAAAAATCACATCCTGCAATTTTAGTAAAGTTGCAAGCACAAAAATTTGAATGATTTTTAGTAGCTACTACTGTACTTTCTATAAACACAGTATCCCAAGCGGTTCTGAAGCAGGCACACCCATTGTCTGTAGATACAAGGACTGTTTCAGAAGTCTCGTTAGGATGAATATCAAAATGACAGCTATTTTGTTCTGTCTCCAGACAAATATCTTGAGCTACAATTGCATTACCTTCACAGATAAACCCTAGTTGTTCTCAGATGGTACAGGACTCTAAATTGACAGTTTGCCATTTGTCATCAATTTGACGGGCCCATTCTCTATGTTCAGAAGGATAGAAAGTGGGTCCATCATGATTTAATCCTAGTGCAATGATAGGGAATATCAAATGCACCCAGGCATTTCTTATGGTCAACGCAAATGCTGTGGCTGTGTTTGTGTTAGGGTCATAGGTAAAATTCACTAAATTCCACCAGGATTGGAAATCTCTTTCAAAGTCAGTGGCACTGTCCCAGACTATTTTCCTCATTTCAGTGGGAAAAGTGCCTTCTTCACCTTCTCTTATAATTGAGGCAGCAACTGACTGCATCCATCATTGAGCCTGGATACGGCTAAGAGCTAAGGAAACGTTGCTTTGTGCGGCATTAAGTGCATCAATGATCAATTTGCTATTATTTACATTTATCTTTTCCCAATTTGCTAGAATGTTTGATAGCAACCACTGATGTGTTCCCAAGGCTGATAAGGACGATTGCAGTGGTTGTTGTATTTTGGTTAAATCTTTAGTTGTGGAAGCCAATTTATTCATTCATACTTCTGAATCAATACTATTTAGGATTCCCAATCCTGTTCCCACAAGACCAGTTATGTCTCTTGGCACGCGGTTTTTAGGAGGCTTCCACTGTCGCAGCCAGGTTGTCCAAGCCTGAAAAGAGGTCTGCAAAAAGGGTGAACAAGCTGGTTGTATTTCTCAGATATTGTTTTGCATCAGCAATTTGACTTGTTTAAGAGACCATAACAGATTAAACAATATCTGTTGTTGGCCAGTTTTCCTGATTCTACATGGTCCAATTTCAAAAATTTTCGGGCTAAGTGTAACCAGTGGTTGGGTGGTAGGTGTCACAACATTAACATCAAGTCCTACTCCAGTATTTGAATCAATACTTTCAACTTAAAAAACAAAAACAAAAACAAAAACAAAACAAAACAAAAAAAAGTGCTTCAGTATTTTTGGACCAAAACCAAACTACTTCTACAGTTTGTGTTCATGTGAAATTGTGCCAACAATCCTGTATGCTTGGCTGCGTACAAACCTTTTTGTGCTTCAAGAGATCCTTTCACTTTTTCTGCATGCTACCACAATTAGTTCAGACCACGGTCACTCAGCTGCTTTCTGGCCATGGGGTTGCGGTAGGATGCAGAAAAGTATTACCAGTTTTATCATGGATTAGGTGGTCTTCATGTCCCTCGGAGTTCTTCTGAGAAAGTAAACACAACAGAATTCTGCCGCCGAGAGGCAGAAAAGTTAGAATGATGGAATTATCCAGCATGTATTTGTCCAATGCTCTTTCCCTAGAGCACCAGAGGATTCCCATGCATATTTCTTCAGAGGGGGTTTTAGCACAAGTGCTACTAGTCCTATAGTAAGAGAGGTCCACCAGAACAGGTTGGCCAGGGTCATGAGCTGCATTATTAGGATCATTTGGTACAGAGCATAGGAGTCAGTGTAGATGCAGACCAAAGAGGAATTCTGTGCTTCTCGTTGAAAAACACTCCAGACAGCTATCAGCTCCCCACTGTGTGTACTACCTTCTCCCTCTGTAATCATTTGCTCACCAGAGGAAAAGTGGAGGGCTTCTGCCCTAGATTTCCATACTTTTCCTTCCCCTTTAGCAAAAGCATCAGTAAACCAAGAGTTTGCTGATTGTTCGGGGCAGAAAGGAGGGGTTACTTTGATTACAGAGGCAGGTTTGTCCAAGCTCTCCGTTTCTTGGATTGCTAAAGTTTTTACAGCTCCTTCTGTCATTGAGAAGAAGTTACAGTAATGTTCAACCTGAGCATACCACTTTCTCACTGAGGCCCTCTGGGCCACCCCGTCAGGAGGGGGACTCCCACTAGTGACTGTCTTAATAACCTTGAAGGGGCCTCTCAATACAATTGGTTGTTTTTGTGCAATTTTTTCTACTTCTAGGAAAGCTAAGATAACCATCAACAATCCTTTTTCCCAGGTAGTGTATCTTTTCTCAGCATCTTTGGAACCACGGGAATCAAAACCAACAGGTCTTGTCGGAGCCTCAGGACCCCGCTGCCATATGTGTACTGACAGCCCTGAGGAGGCAAATGCCCATTCCACCTGGAAAGGATCTGTAGGATGGATAGGGCCCAGTGCTTGATGAGCTGTTGCTTCAAAAATCAGCAATTGCAATGCTGACTCCTGAGAAAGACTCCAATCCCATTTCACCCCTTTCCTCAACAAGTCATAAAGGGGAACAAATGGGTCGTTCCAGTGACTAGGAAATCTGTCTGGTCTTTCTACAGGAGATACAGCTGCTATCGTTTTTGGAAGGAGAATTGCTGTAGGTTTGAGTGATTCTGGAAGCCCACAAATTCAAGGGGTCATTATCTTGGGCTTCACAGGTAATTGCATCAGGGATTCAAAGCCAGGAATTCATTTCTTTTTGTGAGTCATTTGCAGGCAAGCAGCTTTGTGCACATTTTCCAAGAGCTGGTCGGGGGTACTAATTCTAGCTATGGGATCTCCCCTTTCCAAGGGGCTTGTTCCCCCGGCCCAAAAAGCTGCACGCTGTGTCAGGGACCATGTGTCACCTTTCTCTCCTGTTGTTAAGAAGACACCATGTCCCCAATACCCACTGGCTTCCTGTTCAGTGAATTGAATTTGATCACCACCAGTGAGGGACACCCGGAAAACATATTCTGTTTCTGATTCATGTGGAGGCTGTCCGTATTCCCTTTTAAGCTTAGCTAGCTCGGTGGCCGTGTTTAGTTGTGATGGTATGCGTTTGGTTGTGATGTGAGGTTCCAGATCATCATCACTGAGATAGTTCTACTCTGTTTTAATCAAGGGTCTCAAGTGATGGCAGCAATGTTCCCCACAATTACTTGCTGCTTCAAGTTCTTGATGAGGATAGATTTGTTTAATGTGAGGAGTTTCCTTCTCCTCAAGCTCTGTAGAGGAATCAGCATGATGGGATTTGTTAATATGTTCCTCTGTTAAGGCAGCTCGCAATGCATAGATCACATTTTTTTGCTTCATAGAACTGTTTTTGCAAAATTTCAACTAGATTTTGAAGGGAGTCTATTATAGCATGTTCCTCACTTCTTCGCTGGAAGCCATTTTCTATAGCTGCCATAAGACAAGCTCCCAAAACTGAGCAGAAGATAGTTTTATTTTTGCCCAGTTTGAATTTTGTTTCATGTTGTAATGAACACACTCTATCAATAACATTTTCTAAGTTCAACCAATTACTCTGTGCCCATTTTTCTCCTTCTGTAGAAGGTTTGGCATTGTGTTTGGCTAGTAGTGCATAAAATTCAGCTTTAATTTCAAGGCTAAGATTGTCACTCATTTTGTGAAGGGACCAAAACCACGACAGGGAGCTACAAACTTAAGTTCCACAAAACTACACAGCCCTCGCTGTGTCGCCCTTCGCTTCCCTGGCTGGGTGAAAGGACAATCATCTGCCTGGGAGGCTCTGCTTAGTTGCTTCAAGTTGTCCCTTCCTTCCCAGACCACATACACACAACAACAACAAAACAACAGTGTCCCGCCCTTTGCACTAAGGGATCCTTTATGAATTGCCAAAGACAGTATGGGTGCCTTTTCAGCTGCAACCCTTCTGTCTAGACAGAAATCCTGTCCGTGACGCCAATTTTAATGTCACGATCCGTTTCTTGCGGGGTGTCGTGATGGTTCTTTTCACCCATCCCAAAAGTGCAACAAAGGCAAACAACAAGGGACTATCAGTTAATCACAACAAATGCACCTTTAGTAGGGGCCAAAACAGTAAACGCGATAGTGGGGATCTGAAAGGAGATAAAAGGTTAGAGAGAGAACAGGGATATGGGAATAGCTACCAACACAGGCGAGATCCTCAGTGCTCCGGACGATGGGGATCCGTCTGTCGTGTCGGGGGAGTCTTCGAAGTTCTGGTCGACTCGGGGCTCCAATTATAGTCCACAGAGGAGAGAGGGGGGGAACAAGTGTAATAATGAAAGTCCATTGTAATCGCCCCGAGGGAACGGGTGAGTCCACAGAAACCACCAAAGCAAGACGAATCCAATGAAGAATAAGTCCATTTGAATCACTGAAGGGAAACAGGTCATGTCATTAGTGGTCAGACCACCAATTTCCCCTCCTCCCTATAGCAGGGGTCTCAGTCTCAGTCCTTGGGAGGAGGGTTCTCATTCTTTCTTTCTCACAGTGGTAACGAGGCAGATGAGGGGTCTTCAATGAAGGACCGTGAGAGTCACCCCAAAAGTTCATTGGGCTTAAGAACGGAGATTAGAAGCAGGCCGCGCATCAGGCTGTCCCGTGCTGGCTCCATGTCAGGTCTTTGCCAAGTCCTTGCCAACTCCTTGCCAAGTTCTTACCAGGCCTAGTTGGGAACAGCCAGCATGACGGTTCAGTGGTCCCACCTGCGCTGTGTCCTGTTCTAAGCCGGAACTACAGTGGGGGAAGGGATTCTTTCTTGTGGCAATCGGAAGGCAGAATGGAAAATGAGGGGCTTCTGACGGGCTCTTACACCACCCCGTGACTGACGATTGCCCTCGAAAGATCTTCATCAGCAGGATTCCATGGTGTCGTCGTGCAGTCTTCAGGACTCGTCAAGTGTTGGCAGCAGGTCCCAGGGAAAAGAGAAGAGGAAAAGGGAAAGAAAGAGAAAACAGGAAAACTAAAACAATCACAACATATTAGTAATCACAACAAATTATAATTAAACAATAAGCAAAATACAATTAGTAAATCAATAATAGTTATTTAAATAATAATCAATATGAATCAATTAAACAATAAATTGATCAAATAATAAACCAGTATCATCAATATTAAACAGTAAAGTAATAAACCTAGTATAATCGATATTACTCAGTACAATTTTATAAACAATAAACAAAAATAATTAAAACAGCGATTAGAACAAATCATAAAAGAAAATGATGTAAAACATATCTTCTAACCTTATCATCTTCTTGTGTCTACTGTCCTGGGAACATCTCTAGTGTAAAGGATGTCGGCCAAGTGGTGTGCATTAATTATAGATGTTAATTTTGTTCATCGTTTCATCATTCTCCAATTTACAATAAGCAAGATTACTGATAAAACAAAACCAATCATAACTAAAATCAGAAGAACAACAATGGGATGACACAATTTCTTCAGGATACCGGTGGCGGTGGGTGACCACCCGAAAAGGGTATCCCACCACTTGTGCTCGGCATCACTTTTCACCCTTTCTACAACACGATGTATTTCTTGCACATGATGATGAACAGTTACCAGAGTTTTCTGTCCATTCCCCTTGATTTTTCCTAGGATCTCTATTAGATCTTGATGAAGTAATAATTGCTTGACCAGAGAAAGGTTCATCCCAATGGGAGTAGGCAGTAGCTTGTGAATCAACGTGAGATTGGATTCTAAAAGTTCATGTGAAGTAACTGGAGCTACAAAAGAAAAATCACATCCTGCAATTTTAGTAAAGTTGCAAGCACAAAAATTGGAATGATTTTTAGTAGCTACTACTGTACTTTCTATAAACACAGTATCCCAAGCGGTTCTGAAGCAGGCACACCCATTGTCTGTAGATACAAGGACTGTTTCAGAAGTCTCGTTAGGATGAATATCAAAATGACAGCTATTTTGTTCTGTCTCCAGACAAATATCTTGAGCTACAATTGCATTACCTTCACAGATAAACCCTAGTTGTTCTCAGATGGTACAGGACTCTAAATTGACAGTTTGCCATTTGTCATCAATTTGACGGGCCCATTCTCTATGTTCAGAAGGATAGAAAGTGGGTCCATCATGATTTAATCCTAGTGCAATGATAGGGAATATCAAATGCACCCAGGCATTTCTTATGGTCAACGCAAATGCTGTGGCTGTGTTTGTGTTAGGGTCATAGGTAAAATTCACTAAATTCCACCAGGATTGGAAATCTCTTTCAAAGTCAGTGGCACTGTCCCAGACTATTTTCCTCATTTCAGTGGGAAAAGTGCCTTCTTCACCTTCTCTTATAATTGAGGCAGCAACTGACTGCATCCATCATTGAGCCTGGATACGGCTAAGAGCTAAGGAAACGTTGCTTTGTGCGGCATTAAGTGCATCAATGATCAATTTGCTATTATTTACATTTATCTTTTCCCAATTTGCTAGAATGTTTGATAGCAACCACTGATGTGTTCCCAAGGCTGATAAGGACGATTGCAGTGGTTGTTGTATTTTGGTTAAATCTTTAGTTGTGGAAGCCAATTTATTCATTCATACTTCTGAATCAATACTATTTAGGATTCCCAATCCTGTTCCCACAAGACCAGTTATGTCTCTTGGCACGCGGTTTTTAGGAGGCTTCCACTGTCGCAGCCAGGTTGTCCAAGCCTGAAAAGAGGTCTGCAAAAAGGGTGAACAAGCTGGTTGTATTTCTCAGATATTGTTTTGCATCAGCAATTTGACTTGTTTAAGAGACCATAACAGATTAAACAATATCTGTTGTTGGCCAGTTTTCCTGATTCTATATGGTCCAATTTCAAAAATTTTCGGGCTAAGTGTAACCAGTGGTTGGGTGGTAGGTGTCACAACATTAACATCAAGTCCTACTCCAGTATTTGAATCAATACTTTCAACTTAAAAAACAAAAACAAAAACAAAAACAAAACAAAACAAAAAAAAAGTGCTTCAGTATTTTTGGACCAAAACCAAACTACTTCTACAGTTTGTGTTCATGTGAAATTGTGCCAACAATCCTGTATGCTTGGCTGCGTACAAACCTTTTTGTGCTTCAAGAGATCCTTTCACTTTTTCTGCATGCTACCACAATTAGTTCAGACCACGGTCACTCAGCTGCTTTCTGGCCATGGGGTTGCGGTAGGATGCAGAAAAGTATGACCAGTTTTATCATGGATTAGGTGGTCTTCATGTCCCTCGGAGTTCTTCTGAGAAAGTAAACACAACAGAATTCTGCCGCCGAGAGGCAGAAAAGTTAGAATGATGGAATTATCCAGCATGTATTTGTCCAATGCTCTTTCCCTAGAGCACCAGAGGATTCCCATGCATATTTCTTCAGAGGGGGTTTTAGCACAAGTGCTACTAGTCCTATAGTAAGAGAGGTCCACCAGAACAGGTTGGCCAGGGTCATGAGCTGCATTATTAGGATCATTTGGTACAGAGCATAGGAGTCAGTGTAGATGCAGACCAAAGAGGAATTCTGTGCTTCTCGTTGAAAAACACTCCAGACAGCTATCAGCTCCCCACTGTGTGTACTACCTTCTCCCTCTGTAATCATTTGCTCACCAGAGGAAAAGTGGAGGGCTTCTGCCCTAGATTTCCATCCTTTTCCTTCCCCTTTAGCAAAAGCATCAGTAAACCAAGAGTTTGCTGATTGTTCGGGGCAGAAAGGAGGGGTTACTTTGATTACAGAGGCAGGTTTGTCCAAGCTCTCCGTTTCTTGGATTGCTAAAGTTTTTACAGCTCCTTCTGTCATTGAGAAGAAGTTACAGTAATGTTCAACCTGAGCATACCACTTTCTCACTGAGGCCCTCTGGGCCACCCCGTCAGGAGGGGGACTCCCACTAGTGACTGTCTTAATAACCTTGAAGGGGCCTCTCAATACAATTGGTTGTTTTTGTGCATTTTTTTCTACTTCTAGGAAAGCTAAGATAACCATCAACAATCCTTTTTCCCAGGTAGTGTATCTTTTCTCAGCATCTTTGGAACCACGGGAATCAAAACCAACAGGTCTTGTCGGAGCCTCAGGACCCCGCTGCCATATGTGTACTGACAGCCCTGAGGAGGCAAATGCCCATTCCACCTGGAAAGGATCTGTAGGATGGATAGGGCCCAGTGCTTGATGAGCTGTTGCTTCAAAAATCAGCAATTGCAATGCTGACTCCTGAGAAAGACTCCAATCCCATTTCACCCCTTTCCTCAACAAGTCATAAAGGGGAACAAATGGGTCGTTCCAGTGACTAGGAAATCTGTCTGGTCTTTCTACAGGAGATACAGCTGCTATCGTTTTTGGAAGGAGAATTGCTGTAGGTTTGAGTGATTCTGGAAGCCCACAAATTCAAGGGGTCATTATCTTGGGCTTCACAGGTAATTGCATCAGGGATTCAAAGCCAGGAATTCATTTCTTTTTGTGAGTCATTTGCAGGCAAGCAGCTTTGTGCACATTTTCCAAGAGCTGGTCGGGGGTACTAATTCTAGCTATGGGATCTCCCCTTTCCAAGGGGCTTGTTCCCCCGGCCCAAAAAGCTGCACGCTGTGTCAGGGACCATGTGTCACCTTTCTCTCCTGTTGTTAAGAAGACACCATGTCCCCAATACCCACTGGCTTCCTGTTCAGTGAATTGAATTTGATCACCACCAGTGAGGGACACCCGGAAAACATATTCTGTTTCTGATTCATGTGGAGGCTGTCCGTATTCCCTTTTAAGCTTAGCTAGCTCGGTGGCCGTGTTTAGTTGTGATGGTATGCGTTTGGTTGTGATGTGAGGTTCCAGATCATCATCACTGAGATAGTTCTACTCTGTTTTAATCAAGGGTCTCAAGTGATGGCAGCAATGTTCCCCACAATTACTTGCTGCTTCAAGTTCTTGATGAGGATAGATTTGTTTAATGTGAGGAGTTTCCTTCTCCTCAAGCTCTGTAGAGGAATCAGCATGATGGGATTTGTTAATATGTTCCTCTGTTAAGGCAGCTCGCAATGCATAGATCACATTTTTTTGCTTCATAGAACTGTTTTTGCAAAATTTCAACTAGATTTTGAAGGGAGTCTATTATAGCATGTTCCTCACTTCTTCGCTGGAAGCCATTTTCTATAGCTGCCATAAGACAAGCTCCCAAAACTGAGCAGAAGATAGTTTTATTTTTGCCCAGTTTGAATTTTGTTTCATGTTGTAATGAACACACTCTATCAATAACATTTTCTAAGTTCAACCAATTACTCTGTGCCCATTTTTCTCCTTCTGTAGAAGGTTTGGCATTGTGTTTGGCTAGTAGTGCATAAAATTCAGCTTTAATTTCAAGGCTAAGATTGTCACTCATTTTGGGAAGGGACCAAAACCACGACAGGGAGCTACAAACTTAAGTTCCACAAAACTACACAGCCCTCGCTGTGTCGCCCTTCGCTTCCCTGGCTGGGTGAAAGGACAATAATCTGCCTGGGAGGCTCTGCTTAGTTGCTTCAAGTTGTCCCTTCCTTCCCAGACCACATACACACAACAACAACAAAACAACAGTGTCCCGCCCTTTGCACTAAGGGATCCTTTATGAATTGCCAAAGACAGTATGGGTGCCTTTTCAGCTGCAACCCTTCTGTCTAGACAGAAATCCTGTCCGTGACGCCAATTTTAATGTCACGATCCGTTTCTTGCGGGGTGTCGTGATGGTTCTTTTCACCCATCCCAAAAGTGCAACAAAGGCAAACAACAAGGGACTATCAGTTAATCACAACAAATGCACCTTTAGTAGGGGCCAAAACAGTAAACGCGATAGTGGGGATCTGAAAGGAGATAAAAGGTTAGAGAGAGAACAGGGATATGGGAATAGCTACCAACACAGGCGAGATCCTCAGTGCTCCGGACGATGGGGATCCGTCTGTCGTGTCGGGGGAGTCTTCGAAGTTCTGGTCGACTCGGGGCTCCAATTATAGTCCACAGAGGAGAGAGGGGGGGAACAAGTGTAATAATGAAAGTCCATTGTAATCGCCCCGAGGGAACGGGTGAGTCCACAGAAACCACCAAAGCAAGACGAATCCAATGAAGAATAAGTCCATTTGAATCACTGAAGGGAAACAGGTCATGTCATTAGTGGTCAGACCACCAATTTCCCCTCCTCCCTATAGCAGGGGTCTCAGTCTCAGTCCTTGGGAGGAGGGTTCTCATTCTTTCTTTGTCACAGTGGTAACGAGGCAGATGAGGGGTCTTCAATGAAGGACCGTGAGAGTCACCCCAAAAGTTCATTGGGCTTAAGAACGGAGATTAGAAGCAGGCCGCGCATCAGGCTGTCCCGTGCTGGCTCCATGTCAGGTCTTTGCCAAGTCCTTGCCAACTCCTTGCCAAGTTCTTACCAGGCCTAGTTGGGAACAGCCAGCATGACGGTTCAGTGGTCCCACCTGCGCTGTGTCCTGTTCTAAGCCGGAACTACAGTGGGGGAAGGGATTCTTTCTTGTGGCAATCGGAAGGCAGAATGGAAAATGAGGGGCTTCTGACGGGCTCTTACACCACCCCGTGACTGACGATTGCCCTCGAAAGATCTTCATCAGCAGGATTCCATGGTGTCGTCGTGCAGTCTTCAGGACTCGTCAAGTGTTGGCAGCAGGTCCCAGGGAAAAGAGAAGAGGAAAAGGGAAAGAAAGAGAAAACAGGAAAACTAAAACAATCACAACATATTAGTAATCACAACAAATTATAATTAAACAATAAGCAAAATACAATTAGTAAATCAATAATAGTTATTTAAATAATAATCAATATGAATCAATTAAACAATAAATTGATCAAATAATAAACCAGTATCATCAATATTAAACAGTAAAGTAATAAACCTAGTATAATCGATATTACTCAGTACAATTTTATAAACAATAAACAAAAATAATTAAAACAGCGATTAGAACAAATCATAAAAGAAAATGATGTAAAACATATCTTCTAACCTTATCATCTTCTTGTGTCTACTGTCCTGGGAACATCTCTAGTGTAAAGGATGTCGGCCAAGTGGTGTGCATTAATTATAGATGTTAATTTTGTTCATCGTTTCATCATTCTCCAATTTACAATAAGCAAGATTACTGATAAAACAAAACCAATCATAACTAAAATCAGAAGAACAACAATGGGATGACACAATTTCTTCAGGATACCGGTGGCGGTGGGTGACCACCCGAAAAGGGTATCCCACCACTTGTGCTCGGCATCACTTTTCACCCTTTCTACAACACGATGTATTTCTTGCACATGATGATGAACAGTTACCAGAGTTTTCTGTCCATTCCCCTTGATTTTTCCTAGGATCTCTATTAGATCTTGATGAAGTAATAATTGCTTGACCAGAGAAAGGTTCATCCCAATGGGAGTAGGCAGTAGCTTGTGAATCAACGTGAGATTGGATTCTAAAAGTTCATGTGAAGTAACTGGAGCTACAAAAGAAAAATCACATCCTGCAATTTTAGTAAAGTTGCAAGCACAAAAATTGGAATGATTTTTAGTAGCTACTACTGTACTTTCTATAAACACAGTATCCCAAGCGGTTCTGAAGCAGGCACACCCATTGTCTGTAGATACAAGGACTGTTTCAGAAGTCTCGTTAGGATGAATATCAAAATGACAGCTATTTTGTTCTGTCTCCAGACAAATATCTTGAGCTACAATTGCATTACCTTCACAGATAAACCCTAGTTGTTCTCAGATGGTACAGGACTCTAAATTGACAGTTTGCCATTTGTCATCAATTTGACGGGCCCATTCTCTATGTTCAGAAGGATAGAAAGTGGGTCCATCATGATTTAATCCTAGTGCAATGATAGGGAATATCAAATGCACCCAGGCATTTCTTATGGTCAACGCAAATGCTGTGGCTGTGTTTGTGTTAGGGTCATAGGTAAAATTCACTAAATTCCACCAGGATTGGAAATCTCTTTCAAAGTCAGTGGCACTGTCCCAGACTATTTTCCTCATTTCAGTGGGAAAAGTGCCTTCTTCACCTTCTCTTATAATTGAGGCAGCAACTGACTGCATCCATCATTGAGCCTGGATACGGCTAAGAGCTAAGGAAACGTTGCTTTGTGCGGCATTAAGTGCATCAATGATCAATTTGCTATTATTTACATTTATCTTTTCCCAATTTGCTAGAATGTTTGATAGCAACCACTGATGTGTTCCCAAGGCTGATAAGGACGATTGCAGTGGTTGTTGTATTTTGGTTAAATCTTTAGTTGTGGAAGCCAATTTATTCATTCATACTTCTGAATCAATACTATTTAGGATTCCCAATCCTGTTCCCACAAGACCAGTTATGTCTCTTGGCACGCGGTTTTTAGGAGGCTTCCACTGTCGCAGCCAGGTTGTCCAAGCCTGAAAAGAGGTCTGCAAAAAGGGTGAACAAGCTGGTTGTATTTCTCAGATATTGTTTTGCATCAGCAATTTGACTTGTTTAAGAGACCATAACAGATTAAACAATATCTGTTGTTGGCCAGTTTTCCTGATTCTACATGGTCCAATTTCAAAAATTTTCGGGCTAAGTGTAACCAGTGGTTGGGTGGTAGGTGTCACAACATTAACATCAAGTCCTACTCCAGTATTTGAATCAATACTTTCAACTTAAAAAACAAAAACAAAAACAAAAACAAAACAAAACAAAAAAAAAGTGCTTCAGTATTTTTGGACCAAAACCAAACTACTTCTACAGTTTGTGTTCATGTGAAATTGTGCCAACAATCCTGTATGCTTGGCTGCGTACAAACCTTTTTGTGCTTCAAGAGATCCTTTCACTTTTTCTGCATGCTACCACAATTAGTTCAGACCACGGTCACTCAGCTGCTTTCTGGCCATGGGGTTGCGGTAGGATGCAGAAAAGTATTACCAGTTTTATCATGGATTAGGTGGTCTTCATGTCCCTCGGAGTTCTTCTGAGAAAGTAAACACAACAGAATTCTGCCGCCGAGAGGCAGAAAAGTTAGAATGATGGAATTATCCAGCATGTATTTGTCCAATGCTCTTTCCCTAGAGCACCAGAGGATTCCCATGCATATTTCTTCAGAGGGGGTTTTAGCACAAGTGCTACTAGTCCTATAGTAAGAGAGGTCCACCAGAACAGGTTGGCCAGGGTCATGAGCTGGATTATTAGGATCATTTGGTACAGAGCATAGGAGTCAGTGTAGATGCAGACCAAAGAGGAATTCTGTGCTTCTCGTTGAAAAACACTCCAGACAGCTATCAGCTCCCCACTGTGTGTACTACCTTCTCCCTCTGTAATCATTTGCTCACCAGAGGAAAAGTGGAGGGCTTCTGCCCTAGATTTCCATCCTTTTCCTTCCCCTTTAGCAAAAGCATCAGTAAACCAAGAGTTTGCTGATTGTTCGGGGCAGAAAGGAGGGGTTACTTTGATTACAGAGGCAGGTTTGTCCAAGCTCTCAGTTTCTTGGATTGCTAAAGTTTTTACAGCTCCTTCTGTCATTGAGAAGAAGTTACAGTAATGTTCAACCTGAGCATACCACTTTCTCACTGAGGCCCTCTGGGCCACCCCGTCAGGAGGGGGACTCCCACTAGTGACTGTCTTAATAACCTTGAAGGGGCCTCTCAATACAATTGGTTGTTTTTGTGCAATTTTTTCTACTTCTAGGAAAGCTAAGATAACCATCAACAATCCTTTTTCCCAGGTAGTGTATCTTTTCTCAGCATCTTTGGAACCACGGGAATCAAAACCAACAGGTCTTGTCGGAGCCTCAGGACCCCGCTGCCATATGTGTACTGACAGCCCTGAGGAGGCAAATGCCCATTCCACCTGGAAAGGATCTGTAGGATGGATAGGGCCCAGTGCTTGATGAGCTGTTGCTTCAAAAATCAGCAATTGCAATGCTGACTCCTGAGAAAGACTCCAATCCCATTTCACCCCTTTCCTCAACAAGTCATAAAGGGGAACAAATGGGTCGTTCCAGTGACTAGGAAATCTGTCTGGTCTTTCTACAGGAGATACAGCTGCTATCGTTTTTGGAAGGAGAATTGCTGTAGGTTTGAGTGATTCTGGAAGCCCACAAATTCAAGGGGTCATTATCTTGGGCTTCACAGGTAATTGCATCAGGGATTCAAAGCCAGGAATTCATTTCTTTTTGTGAGTCATTTGCAGGCAAGCAGCTTTGTGCACATTTTCCAAGAGCTGGTCGGGGGTACTAATTCTAGCTATGGGATCTCCCCTTTCCAAGGGGCTTGTTCCCCCGGCCCAAAAAGCTGCACGCTGTGTCAGGGACCATGTGTCACCTTTCTCTCCTGTTGTTAAGAAGACACCATGTCCCCAATACCCACTGGCTTCCTGTTCAGTGAATTGAATTTGATCACCACCAGTGAGGGACACCCGGAAAACATATTCTGTTTCTGATTCATGTGGAGGCTGTCCGTATTCCCTTTTAAGCTTAGCTAGCTCGGTGGCCGTGTTTAGTTGTGATGGTATGCGTTTGGTTGTGATGTGAGGTTCCAGATCATCATCACTGAGATAGTTCTACTCTGTTTTAATCAAGGGTCTCAAGTGATGGCAGCAATGTTCCCCACAATTACTTGCTGCTTCAAGTTCTTGATGAGGATAGATTTGTTTAATGTGAGGAGTTTCCTTCTCCTCAAGCTCTGTAGAGGAATCAGCATGATGGGATTTGTTAATATGTTCCTCTGTTAAGGCAGCTCGCAATGCATAGATCACATTTTTTTGCTTCATAGAACTGTTTTTGCAAAATTTCAACTAGATTTTGAAGGGAGTCTATTATAGCATGTTCCTCACTTCTTCGCTGGAAGCCATTTTCTATAGCTGCCATAAGACAAGCTCCCAAAACTGAGCAGAAGATAGTTTTATTTTTGCCCAGTTTGAATTTTGTTTCATGTTGTAATGAACACACTCTATCAATAACATTTTCTAAGTTCAACCAATTACTCTGTGCCCATTTTTCTCCTTCTGTAGAAGGTTTGGCATTGTGTTTGGCTAGTAGTGCATAAAATTCAGCTTTAATTTCAAGGCTAAGATTGTCACTCATTTTGGGAAGGGACCAAAACCACGACAGGGAGCTACAAACTTAAGTTCCACAAAATTACACAGCCCTCGCTGTGTCGCCCTTCGCTTCCCTGGCTGGGTGAAAGGACAATAATCTGCCTGGGAGGCTCTGCTTAGTTGCTTCAAGTTGTCCCTTCCTTCCCAGACCACATACACACAACAACAACAAAACAACAGTGTCCCGCCCTTTGCACTAAGGGATCCTTTATGAATTGCCAAAGACAGTATGGGTGCCTTTTCAGCTGCAACCCTTCTGTCTAGACAGAACTCCTGTCCGTGACGCCAATTTTAATGTCACGATCCGTTTCTTGCGGGGTGTCGTGATGGTTCTTTTCACCCATCCCAAAAGTGCAACAAAGGCAAACAACAAGGGACTATCAGTTAATCACAACAAATGCACCTTTAGTAGGGGCCAAAACAGTAAACGCGATAGTGGGGATCTGAAAGGAGATAAAAGGTTAGAGAGAGAACAGGGATATGGGAATAGCTACCAACACAGGCGAGATCCTCAGTGCTCCGGACGATGGGGATCCGTCTGTCGTGTCGGGGGAGTCTTCGAAGTTCTGGTCGACTCGGGGCTCCAATTATAGTCCACAGAGGAGAGAGGGGGGGAACAAGTGTAATAATGAAAGTCCATTGTAATCGCCCCGAGGGAACGGGTGAGTCCACAGAAACCACCAAAGCAAGACGAATCCAATGAAGAATAAGTCCATTTGAATCACTGAAGGGAAACAGGTCATGTCATTAGTGGTCAGACCACCAATTTCCCCTCCTCCCTATAGCAGGGGTCTCAGTCTCAGTCCTTGGGAGGAGGGTTCTCATTCTTTCTTTGTCACAGTGGTAACGAGGCAGATGAGGGGTCTTCAGTGAAGGACCGCGAGAGTCACCCCAAAAGTTCATTGGGCTTAAGAACGGAGATTAGAAGCAGGCCGCGCATCAGGCTGTCCCGTGCTGGCTCCATGTCAGGTCTTTGCCAAGTCCTTGCCAACTCCTTGCCAAGTTCTTACCAGGCCTTGTTGGGAACAGCCAGCATGACGGTTCAGTGGTCCCACCTGCGCTGTGTCCTGTTCTAAGCCGGAACTACAGTGGGGGAAGGGATTCTTTCTTGTGGCAATCGTGTTATGAACAGGCAAATTCAAAGCCAGAATATGTTAAAAAAAATTTGGGCCTGTTTATTAAAATCACAGACAGCTGGGGACGAGGTCCCAGGATAAGCCCAAGACCTCAGCGGCAAGCCAGAAAGTAACAACGTGCAACAGTAACTGTGCACAGGCACAGGGTGTTTCCTTGGCAACAAAGTCCGCGGAAAGACCCCGGGGTGGCCAGCGCCCGGGGTTGTTAAAGTCTCTGGAGGCTGTTGATTGGTGCGTTCTTGATCTTCTCGTTGATTGGCTCATTTTCTGGTCCTTGATTGGTTTATAAGATGGTGCATTTCTGGCCAATCATTCCTGAACTTCGAGGCACCATTGGTTGATCTGTTTCTCCAATAGCAGGTTGGACTGATGATGTCGTTCTCCGATGCACCTGGCCTCCCCCCCCTTGGTTGGCAACTGTGCACAAACACTTAACTAATGGTACATATTAAACTTCGTAACTAACAGTAACTCACAACCACTTACTACATTAACAATTTAACAATTCATTACATTAACAATTGGTTACATTATTTAACAATTACCTACAACCCATCACCACTCCCACCTATTAAAACGAGTTTATTTGTAACAACTCCCCCCTCTAAATCTTTGATCGGGCTTTAGCCCACATCAAGCCTTTAATTTAAACAGGAGTATCATAAACTTGGTAAATTCTTCTTAATTTCTGGTACTTTTCATAGGTCTTCTTAGCAGTTTCAGAGTTCTCTCCCAGTTTATTTTCTTGTATGATCATGATCTTCTCGAACTTCTCTTTGCTTAAGCTTTCTAAGGAATTCTGCACAATGTTAGTTATCAACCGAATTAGACAAGGTATTAAACAAGGAAGTAGAATAAGACTTATTAAGGCACTTCCTGCAATCAATAAAACCTTCTTCCACCATTCTCCCCCCAAGAGGTTATCCCACCAATTTAATTTTATTAGAGGGCTCCATCTCTGGACTGGGACATGTGCCAATTTCCTAATCCTGGTTGTAATGTTTTTGATAAGATCTCCATAATCATCAATTTCAATACAACACTCTGATGAATTAAATTTACCACAGACCCCCCCTTCTTCTGCCAATAAGTAATCCAATGCTAATCGATTTTGGTAGATAGCCGTTCTCATTTGGCGGTTTTGGGTAGAGATTAGATCTAAAACCATGGCTGTTTCATTGGTTATGATTTCCAACACTGCCTGTAATCTAATAATTCTATTTAACATATAAATGGGAGTTCGGTATCCCCACGACCCGTCTTGGGCCCAAGTGGCAGGGCCATATGTCTCGATTATTCTTTCTGGAGGCCACTCTTCTTCCCCCCACTTTTGAGAACCACCAATTAAGTCTCTTCTTTTACGTTTTAATTCATCATATAAGGGAATTCCTAGATGTTGACTTTCGTCTCTGGGCAGTAAAAAGAAAGAAGGTTTTATAATACCTAGTGTACAACTTCCTGTCCAATCTTTAGGCAACATTACATATGCCATTCTACCACAAAGCCAAAATAACTCATTTGGAGCTCTCCAGAATTTATGATGTTCTACAGAAGTGATCCCATTTTTACTCCAAAACTTGTACATTTGGGGATCATCATGGAAAGGGTTGGGATCTGTGGTAATACATTCATATAGTTTTTCCTTTTGAATATAAGAACATCCCCGTTTTTGTTTTCTAGACCAATAGAGGTGAGGAGCCCCAGGAATCCACCATTGGTGGGTGTCGTTGGTAACTAGATATCGTTTACAGGATAACTCACCCACATATGAAATGAACTTAGAAGATCCCTTCCTCCACAGACATTCTTCCCCGATTACCTCAGATTTTAAATTCCATACTTCTTCGTCATTCCTTTTATCTTGCACAGGTGATGACCTTTGGATTCTCATCTTATTCCTCATTAACCTTAAGATCTCTTTTGGACTCAGTGCAATTCCTTCCCACGGCCAGATTTCTGCTGTTCTAGTGTCTCCACAAATCCAACAATTAGTTATATTAAATTCATGACTTATTTTTTCAACTAGGTCTAAAAACAGATTTTTCCCACCTAGAATCTTGAGTCCTGCTTCTTTCCTTATTACCCCTTTTACTTCCTTTTCCTTTATAAAGTCAGGTTCGTGAACCTCTTTTGCTTTCTCCTTTTTCTCTGGCTTCTTCTCCAAACATATCCATTTTTCCCTGGTAGGGCATTCTCCCAACAGTTTTTGTTTATGATTTCCTATATTTTCGGAGAGCCAATAGGTTGTACCGTCCTCTACACATGTTGTTAATTGTAAAAAGTCAATACAGTTGGGACTCGGATTTGTATGAATTCTTAGGACGGCACTCCGAGAGTCTCCTGCATAAAGTGGATAGTAACATTTATCACAGGGGTCCATCGGACTTCCCTGGATGTTTATTACTGTTAGCAGTGCTAACAGCAACAAGGGTCCGGTACAGGGCACTCTCCCAACCTCCATATTTTTACCCCCTCTTTGGGAAGGCCTATGGTGTATCTGCTTTGTGGCAAGAGTGTATCCTGACCCGGTCTTGCCCCTTGTAATATGATCTTACCGTTACCTCCTCCTGCAGTGACTTACTTCCCTCCTTGTATTGACTTGAGTATTTCTTTTTAGGGCCTGATTACTAAATGAGTGGGAGGATGCTCTATTCTTTGGGATCTGCAATAAAAAAAATACCAGAAATTTGACGTGAGTTATAATAAATACTTCAATACAAACAATTTTAACTTTTTATACTAATAACAAGTTAGAATAATTATTTAAATAATAGGTAACAATTAATAACATCTGAACAGTTCATAATAGATTAAACCCCTGCTCTTCTTCTTATTTCACTTCTCTTGAGGTTTTCTCTTTAAAGTCAGTTTTGTATCAGATGTATTAACCACTGTCCACTCGGTGGGAGCTTGTACCGGACCTTTGACTCTTGTGACATGTGTCCATCCTCTTTCTTGGGTCCTTACTGCAGTTTCAGTAGTTAAGAGAACCTGGAAGGGACCCTCCCACATGGGAGATAATGGCTGTTCTTTCCACACCTTTATTAAAACCCAGTCTCCCGGCTGAAACGAATGAATTTTAAAGTCAATTGGGGTACTTTGGGGAAGATATCCGTTTTTCCTTAATTCCTCTAAGGTATTCGCAATCACTTGTACATACTTCTTGGTACTCTGTTCTCCCTCTTCGTAAGTCCCCGTGTGGTCTGAGACAGTTAGAAATGGCAACCCAAACATCATTTCATAAGGAGAAATGCCAATATCAGCTCTTGGTTTTGTTCTTATTCTCATTAGTGCTAATGGAAGACATTTTAACCAGTTCATTTTTGTTTCCTCCACCAATTTGGTGAGTGTTATTTTTAAGGTTTGGTTCATTCTCTCCACTCTTCCTGAGCTTTGAGGTCTCCATGGGGTGTGAAGTCTCCATACCATTCCTAAAGCCTCTGTTATCTGATGTAGGACCTTGGCTGTGAAATGTGGCCCTCTGTCCGAATCAATAATGTTTACAATACCATATCTCGGTATGACTTGTTCCAGTAAGATCTTACTAACCACTCCTGCTGTAGCTCTTGTAGTTGGAAATGCTTCAACCCAATGAGTCAGATGATCTATTATCACTAATAAATACTTAAACCTTTGGACTGGGGGAAGTTCAGTAAAATCGATTTGGACATTTTGGAAAGGTCTCTGGGCCAATTCTCTTCCACCCAGTGGGGCTTTTCTCATTACTTTTCTATTTATTCTCTGACAAATCATACAATCTCTTGTGATTATCTTAGCTACTTCAAATATACCAATGCATACATAAGTTCGTAGAAAATGATCGCACAAGGCCTGTGTTCCCCAGTGGGTTGAAGCATGCAAATTCTCCAAAATTTTCCTGGCTAGCGCTTTGTTTAATACCTGTCTCCCATCTGGCATTATCCACTTCCCTTTTTCATCTTTTATTCCCCCATGTTTTAGCAACTCTTTTTGTTCTTGCTCACTAAAAATTGGGTTTTCTTTCTTATCTCTGTCCCCCAGATTGACTAACTGCAGGATTTTCTCTTCTTTTTCTAAGGCAGCCTCTTTAGCTGCTCTGTCTGCTAAATTGTTGCCCTGCACCTCTTTAGAAGTTCCTTTCTGGTGACCTTTTATATGTACCACTGCAATTTCCAAAGGGTCTTTGAGAGCTTCCAATGTTTCCTTGATTAGCTTTTCATGGACTAAGGTCTTGCCTTTAGAGTTTATAAACCCCCTTTCTCCCCAGATCTTACCAAACGTATGTACTACACCATAGGCATATTTGGAGTCAGTGTAAACAGTTCCTTTCTTGTACTTTAACCACTGCAGCCCTTTTAGTAAAGCATAAACCTCACAACACTGTGCAGACCATTTTGCTGGAAGCCTCCCTTTTTCTATAATTTCCATACTCTTACCATCTATTACTGCATATCCTGACATTCTCTTCCCCTCCTTTACCCTGGAAGAACCATCCACAAACAACACTTCTCCTTCTGGTAATGGCTGCTCTTGCAAATCTTCCCTTACTTTGGTCTGCAAATCTATGACTTCTATACAACAATGTTCTAAATTTTCTTGTGGCTCTCCATACAAAAATTGGGCTGGATTTTGAACATTCGTTGTGGCTAATTCTAAATTCTCAATATTGGTGAGCATCAATTCATATTTTAACAGCCTGCTGTCTGTAATCCACTGACTCGCTCTCTTACTCAATATAGTTTTCAAATCATGAGGTGTATACACTTTGATTTTGCTCCCAAATGTTAGTTTGTATCCCTCCTCTACCAAAGCTACAGTAGCAGCCACTGATTGTAAACATGTAGGCCATCCTCTCACTACCGGGTCTAATAGCTTGGACACATAAGCTACTGGTTTTCTATCTCCGCACCACTTTTGGACCAATACTCCATATGCAATACCTTCTTCTACATTTATAAACAACTCAAAGGGTCTGTCTAAATCGGGTAAACTTAAAACTGGTGCTGTCACTAACTTTTCTTTCAACTCTTGTAACTTCTGTTCATCTTCCTCATTCCAATCTATAGGTTCTTCTTCAACTAATTTATCATATAGGAACTTAACTAGTTTAGTATGCCCATCAATCCACAATTTACAATATCCGATTAACCCCAACAATTTCCTTACATCCCTTTTTGTTTTCGGTGCAGGTAGGGAGAGGATCCCTTGAATTCGCTCAGCTTCTAATTTCTTGTATCCTTTCCCAATCAGATGACCTAAATATTTCACTTCCTGTTCTACAAATTGGAGTTTCTTTTTTGACACTTTTAAACCCTTTTCCCCAAAAAAGTTTAATAATTTCACTGTTGTTGCTTGAACCTGTTCCCTCTGTTCCCCTGACACCAACAAATCATCAACATATTGCAGAATTTGGGTATCTCCCACTGGTTGAAACTGCCTTAACAATTCTTCCAAAGCCTGGCCAAACAAATTTGGAGATTCTGTAAAACCTTGGGGTAGTCTGGTCCATTGGAGTTGTTGTTTCCTTCCTGTTTCCTCATCCTGCCACTCAAAGGCAAACCAACTTCTACTTTCTTCAGCTAGAGGACAAGCCCAGAAGGCATCTTTCAAATCTATCACACTGAACCATGCATGTTTCGGTGGTACCTTACTTAGAAGTGTATACGGATTGGTTACTACAGGGTACCGTGAAATTGTCTGTTTGTTCACCTCCCCTAGATCTTGGACTAATCGGTAAGTACCATCTGATTTCTTTACCGGTAATATCGGCGTGTTATGGGGAGACATGCATGGTTCTAGTATTCCATCTTTAATCAATTCTTTTATAACTGGAGCTAGTCCTTGTTTCCCTTCGGCCGAAATAGGATATTGCTTTACTCGAATTGGTGAAGTTCCTGGTTTCATTTTTACTTCTATGGGGGGTATATCAAGTAGGCTGCGGCCTCCCCCTTCTGCCCAGACTTCGCTATTGATTTCACTTTCATCCTCCGACTTGAGAACCAGCATCTCTGCTACCATCTTTCCCTCTTTAGGGATTACCCCTACCCCTAATTGTACCTGTAGGTCTCTACCTAATAAATTACATTCCAATTTAGGCATATATAACAAATCTACATATCCTTCTCTTGAATTTCCTTTAACCACAACTTGCTCTATTACCGATACTTCAAAAGGCTCATTACTAGCACCTCTCACTTTACACACTCTTTGACTCAATTTACAACCTTTTGGGAACCGTGAAACACATGACCTATCAGCCCCAGTGTCAACTAAAAATTCAAATTCTTCCCCCTGGGGACCTATTTCCAAATTTATCAAGGGCTCCAACTTATGCTCACCCATCTTCCCCAGGGGATAGAGCCCCTGACACCCCTAATCATCATTTTCTCCAATCTCCGTTTCTTTGTACAGCCTCCTGTCTTTTCTCCATTTCTTACACTCCTTCCTAAAGTGACCTTTTTCACCACAATAAAAACATTTCCCCTCCCAGGAGTCTGCGTCCTGCCCTCGAATCTCCTCCTTCCTTGATTTTTCCCTTCCCTTCGGCTCTTCCCTTTCTCTGTCCTGACTCTCCCTAGCTATTGCAACCATAATTCTAGCCTTCGATTTCATCTTTTCTTCCTCCCTCCTCAAATAAACTCTCTGTGCCTCCCTTAACAATTCATTCATGTCTTTTTCCTGCCATTCTTCTATCTTCTCTAACTTCCTTCTAATATCTGGCCATGCTCTAGTTACAAATTGCACCTTTACCAACACTTTCCCTTCTGTGCTCTCTGGATCCACACTGGAATATAATTGGAAATTTCGCCTTAGCCTATCTAACCAGGCATTTGGGGTTTCATCTTTCTCCTGCTGGCTATCAAAGGCCAACTTTGCATTACTAGTCCGGGGGACCGCTCCCCGGATGCCTTTAATAACCAAAGACCTATAACAATTCATATTTCTACGGCCCTCTTCCGTATTTGGATTCCAATCAGGTGGAGTGAGAGGCATCTTCTCCTCACCCCGCGGCCCGGCCCTATTCTCTTTCTCCCATGCTTTTATGCCTGCAACCCGAATAAAATGCATTTCCTCTGAAGAAAAAAGAATACCTAAAATAGAATTCATTTCCTCCCAAGTATATGTACTTGAACCTAAAAACTGATCAACTTGATCAGCAACTCCTATAGGATCTTCCAATAGGGGTTTAAGTTCTTTCTTAAAACTTCTCACCTCTGAGCCCGTCAAAGGTGCATTTACAAAACCGATTCCCCCCTGGACACCTCCCATCGGAACCTCTCTCAAAGGTAATAACCTTTCTCCTGCTTCCCCCTTTTGGAAGCTCCTCTCAGCTTGTGATCTAGTATTATAATGATGACTACCTGAGATTGCAATCCTCTCTTTTGGTCTTACAACTCTTTCGCACTCACAGTTGTGAGTCGCCACCCCCTCCAAGCTACTCTGTTGAGTTTGTGTAAGATTTTGTGTGGGAGGCAGAGGGAGGGTGACAGGGATGGAGAGAGGCATGGGAGAAACTGCTGGAGTGGGGACTGTCGGTGAAGTCAGAAGAGTATGACAAGGTGCGGGTTGGGCAGGAAGGGATGCTGATGGAGTAGAGTGGGGGACAGGTTGAGTAGGGAGGGGCCCTGAAGAGATAGGAGGGGAAATAGGCTGAACAGGGAGAGATGCTGGAGGAGCCAGAATGGGTTCGGGTTGGATAGGAGGGGGTACTGGAGGAGGAAGATAATCCAATGGATCCCATTTTTGCTTAAATTCTTCTTTTCCCTCTTTTATTTCTTTACCCACCCTATACATTCGGACCTTTTTATCCCAAATTTCATTTTCCAGCCAACAGTTTGCATATTTGATTTCTTCCTCGTCTAGTACTTCTCTTGAATTGACATATTTATTTAAAGCTAGACATAACCATTTTTCTTTTGACCCATACCAAGGCCAATTAACAGGTCCTTCTTGAATGTTCTTTTGTGGCCATATTTCAATACAATAATGTATCATTTTTATCTTATCCAATTCCTTTAAATTTTTATCATGGTCCCAATTCTCTAACATTTCCCCCAATGGACTATCTTGTGGTATGTCTTTCAATTTCATTTTCTTAGCTTTTCCCTTATGGATACGCTTACTTGCACACTGACCCATAACTATAAACAACTTGTATCAATTTAACTAAATAGACAACTTCGCAATAAGTCACTGTGTAAACTTTAAAGAAGAATGACAATCCAAAAGGATTTACAATAAAAAGAACAACTAGAATTTAAACATAAATCAATAGGAGACCCCGTGGGAAAATTGAATACCGTGGGAACGAAAATAATGACCCGTGGGAAAATTAGATGCCGTGGGAACCAAGACTCAAAACAAACCAAAATGGCTGATCAGCCGGAAGTCTTTTCAAATGTCTATCACTCACTCCCAAACCACTCCCCTTCTCGAGGGGAGTACCCCAAAAGCAACTAAAATGGCTCCTCTGAGCCACCCACACTCACACACACACACTATCAATGACTTAAAATCTGTGTACTAAAACAACAAAATGTCGGCTCTTTAACACAACCTCACAAGATACCCTCTGACACAAACAGAAATCCTAACCCAAAGATATAAGCTGACAAAACGCCAAAAACTCTCTACTCAAAGCAATGTACACCTCAATCACTTGAAGCAAAAAATTACACAGAATACCACAAACAATACTGCAAAATACCAAATTGGTATTTTTGTGTTAAAACAAATAAAACAACACAATATAATAATCCAATAAATAACACTATTGGTAACAACAGACAAAATAAACGAACTTGATAATATCGACCACAAAATTCCAATTAAGAGCAAATCACACATAGACGAGACAACTTATATATACTAGAACAAAATAATATCCCTAACTGACAGGTTCTAAACCCTCCCTCCTACCCCTAATGGATAGAGGGACTTCTCCTAGCCGGCGGCCTTTTGCCCTCCCCGGCCCGTCGCCGTGCTAGGAGGAATTTCCCCTTGGCCAGACCCCCTGGCCTAGGGTCCTATTCCCCTCTGGTCAGGCTCCTACTCCCTCCCCCTGCCAAAGGAGGGACAATCCCCCAACCGGTGGCCTCACTACCAGTAGGTCTCCGGTTGAGAGTCTTTAGCCCACCCCAGAGGTCCTAGTTCCTCAAGATGCCCGGGACACTTCCCGCGCTCACCTTGAGGAACTGCCCTTCAGATTGCTTGAGCCGGTGGAACTCCCCTGCGCCCCCCTTGTCCACTCCCCTCCCAGCCAGCCGCCCCAATGCCTGTCACTGTACTAGGAGGCCCAGTTCCAAAGGTCTTTCTGGCAAGCCAGAACGTTTCTGGCAAGCCAGAAAGTTATCCCTACCAACCACCACCTTCGGTTCCTTCGTTTTTGGATCAAGGGTCCAGGGACCGTCCACCCCCCTCCCAGCCAGCCGCCCCAATGCCTGTCACTGTACTGGGAGGCCCGGTTCCGAAGGTCTTTCTGGCAAGCCAGAAAGTTATCCCAACCAACCACCACCTTCGGTTCCTTCGCCTTTTTGGCTCAAGCAACCCCTAGGAGCCCCCACCACCCTGGGGGAACGGGAGCCTACGCGGGTAAGGGCAGGAGAAAAGGAGGTACTCCCCCTTCACCCACGCTAAGGAGGGTCCCTCGGGGTTCCACACTCACTCCAATGATTTATTCCAATCGCTTCCCTCCGTTCCCGGCCGGCCCCCTCTCGGGAGTCCGAAAACGCGGTACTAGGAGGTCCACTGTCACTTCGGGAGTCTGAGGTGCCAGCCCCCGTCTCACTCACTCACCATGCATGAGCGTACCCCCTTATGCCTGCCCCACTCGCAACGCCTACCTGTGCGCTGCAAGCCCCGCTCCCTCTCGAAGGGCCTTTTCAGTCTGGGTTGCCGGGTCCTCAGTCGTCTCCCGGGTGTAGCCAGCAACCGTCTTCGGTCTCAGAGAAATCCAAGTTCGGGCAGCGATAAAAAAAAAACGCTGGACCGGTCTTCCCGGACCTGTCCTTCTCCGGGACCGCCTCTGGGGCGTGGCTATCCCGGGGGAGCCCCCAATCTGTTATGAACAGGCAAATTCAAAGCCAGAATATGTTAAAAAAAATTTGGGCCTGTTTATTAAAATCACAGACAGCTGGGGACGAGGTCCCAGGATAAGCCCAAGACCTCAGCGGCAAGCCAGAAAGTAACAACGTGCAACAGTAACTGTGCACAGGCACAGGGTGTTTCCTTGGCAACAAAGTCCGCGGAAAGACCCCGGGGTGGCCAGCGCCCGGGGTTGTTAAAGTCTCTGGAGGCTGTTGATTGGTGCGTTCTTGATCTTCTCGTTGATTGGCTCATTTTCTGGTCCTTGATTGGTTTATAAGATGGTGCATTTCTGGCCAATCATTCCTGAACTTCGAGGCACCATTGGTTGATCTGTTTCTCCAATAGCAGGTTGGACTGATGATGTCGTTCTCCGATGCACCTGGCCTCCCCCCCCTTGGTTGGCAACTGTGCACAAACACTTAACTAATGGTACATATTAAACTTCGTAACTAACAGTAACTCACAACCACTTACTACATTAACAATTTAACAATTCATTACATTAACAATTGGTTACATTATTTAACAATTACCTACAACCCATCACCACTCCCACCTATTAAAACGAGTTTATTTGTAACAATCGGAAGGCAGAATGGAAAATGAGGGGCTTCTGACGGGCTCTTACAGCCTCGCATTCACACACATTCATCCCCCCTTTATTCGCCCTGTAATGCAAAGGATCTCCCACTTGCCGAGCCGTGGGGGCTTTTAGCCGCTCGGCACGAAGCTCGGGTAGCTGGTACATCTGAGGGTCCACCAGAAGAACGGGAGGGACACTCGGGCTGCTGAAATCCTGCTCGTTGATTGAAGGGTCGCAGAAGGGGCAAACAGGGAGACAACGAAGCAGTAGAGAGGCAGATTCCGAGAGCCCCGAAGGGCGGGGTGAGGATTCTTTTACTGCGTAGGGGTAGGAGGGTTTAGCATTCGAGGGTACAATCGGGAGAAGGCTAAAGGGAGGGGAAATATAACATTAACCAGTGGGGAAAAGGGAAAGGAGTGTTCTTGGTGGAAGAACGGTGGAACAGAGAAGATTCTAGGCTAAGGGGCAGACTTGAACAACAACTGACAGGACAGGGGGAGGGTACAATTCTCTTACGAAAGGGGGTGGAGAACTCATACAACTGCTGTTTCCCATGGCAACCCTAGACTGCCTTCCCCAACCCCTCCCCCTGCACCAGTGACAGCTTTTAACACTGAAGGGCAGTGCTATTGTATAACAAACACTTAATTCTTAGCCCAGCCGGGCTCGCTGGCTACTTTTGCAAGCTTTTTACCAACTAGCGATGCTTGTAAGCGGTGCTTGTAACTCCTAGCTTGTACCACGCTCCCACTAGCTGCGCTATCAGCTAGCGGCGTTCAAAGCAGCTCCTCAAACCGCGGCTTGTGCCCGCGCGCCCGCTGCGCTATCAGCTGGGCCGCGCCTAAAGCACCTTTGCAAGCCCCGACTGAAACGATACGCGGAAGAAATCAATAGACTCCATAACCTGGGGTAGTTATGAAGTGGGTACGTATGTCAGCGCCCGGCACAAGTGAGATAGCTCTCCAAAACTTGTGCCCCGAGCCTCAGTCTGACCCACACTTTTATTCTTAAAGACGTTCCATATGCAATACATTGCACAACATTTTCATGCATATTCCACCCCTGGCCCCGCCTGTCCTCGCTTCTCATGCGAAGTAAGTCCACGCCCTTCTGGGCATGCGTGGTTTGCTGTGGTGGTCGTACGGGGGTCTCTTGGTGGTCCTGAGGCTGAAGATTGTGGTCTTCCTCATGATTGAACTTTTGAACTTTTCCTCTCTGCGCGTGCGCTTTTGGTCCTTTGGTGCTTATCTGAGTACGTCTGTCAGTCTTGATAGGCTTGGAGACAGAGGAGCTTCTTTATTTTAATTCAGAAGGAAAGGGTTCTTTCCTTCTTCTGGTATTGTTCTTCATGCAAGAAGCTTCAGAAATTTGCATTTTCCTTTGCCCTTTGTATTAGGCAGAGGTTTCTTAAGCAAAAGGTTGAAAATTCAACACATAACTCTACAAGCTAAATTAGAAATGCTTAATTCATTTTGTTAACCTAACTCTAAAAATCTCTATTTCACCTCGAGAGCTGTCACAGAGCAGAAAGCAGCTGAGATGCTGAAAAGCAGCAAAGCTGAACTGCCTGCCTCAGCTTCAGCAATGTGCAATTGACTGAAGGCGAAACACGAAGCAGCAGAGCAGCGGGCTTCTGTGCGCACTGAAGGCAATTGCAAGAATCCAGCAGTTGCTCCTTGCCAAGCACAGGCAGCTGCCTGTGTTCTTGCTTCTTGACCAACTCACAGTTGCCCTTCTTTTCAGCAGCTGCCATCGTGTTCTCTGCATCTCGGAGCCTCAGGGGAGCAACAAGAATTTCCAAGGTGGGATGCATGAAAACTAAAATAAAAACTCAGGAAGTTTGTCCTGGAACACCTTCTATTGGCATGCCAAGAGTGAATTCAACAGGCAGGAGAGCGGCAGCCACCGTCCTGCCGCAGTCTGCGAGCTTCGCACACAAGCCGGCTTCTTCGCGGCTTCGTTCTTCGCCTCTTGCAAGCTACCGCGATCTCCGGCTGCCGGAGGCGAAGAAGCGGCAACTTCGCGCACAGATGACTGGAGCGGCAGCGGTGCGCTCCGAAGCGCCGCTTTTGCCGAAAGACGCCGGGAAGCGGCACTTGCTTTCGGCCAGCTCCGGAGCTCCGTATTCTGCCTCTCTAGTCGCCTACATCTTAGCGAAAAGCTTTTCCGCTCCAGTTCTCAAGGAGAAAGTGTCCCAGCACTGCTCACTTAGCCCGACCTTGCCAGGAAATAAGATTTGCTGCACATTCCAAGGACACTGCATTTTCCTGGGCAAGCTGCAACCTGCTGGCAGATGGCCGTGCTCTCTGCCCACTCCTGCCCAGCTCTGAGTAGTAGCGGGCACGTTGCAGCCTGGCGAAGGCAAGAAACCTGGAGAGCTGTCACAGAGCAGAAGGGCAGCTGAGATGCTGAAAAGCAGCAAAGCTGAACTGCCTGCCTCAACTTCAGCAGAGTGTAATTGACTGAAGGCGAAAAACCAAGCAGCAGAGCAGCGGGCTTCTGTGCGCACTGAAGGCAATTGCAAGAATCCAGCAGCTGCTCCTCGCCAAGCACAGTCAACTGCCTGTGTTCTTGCTTCTTGACCAACTCACAGTTGCCCTTCTTCTCAGCAGCTGCCACCGTGTTCTCTGCATCTCGGAGCCTCTGGGGAGCAGCAAGAATTTCCAAGGTGGGATGTAGTAGGACTACGTCAAAACCCTGGAAAATTGTCCTGGAACACCTTCCACTCGCATGCCAAGAGTGAATTCAACAGGCTTGGAGAGCGGCAGCCACCGTCCTGCAGCTGTCTGCGAGCTTCGCACACAAGCCGGCTTCTTCGCGGCTTCGTTCTTCGCCTATGCAAGCTACCGCGATCTCCGGCTGCCGGAGGCGAAGAAGCGGCAACTTCGCGCACAGATGACTGGAGCGGCAGCGGTGCGCTCCGAAGCGCCGCTTTTGCCGAAAGACGCCGGGAAGCGGCACTTGCTTTCGGCCAGCTGCGGAGCTCCGTATTCTGCCTCTCTAGTCGCCTACATCTTAGCGCAAAGCTTTTCCGCTCCAGTTCTCAAGGAGAAAGTGTACCAGCACTGCTCACTTAGCCCGACCTTGCCAGGAAATGAGATTTGCTGCACATTCCAAGGACACTGCATTTTCCTGGGCAAGCTGCAACCTGCTGGCAAATGGCCGTGCTCTCTGCCCACTCCTGCCCAGCTCTGGGTAGTAGCGGGCACGTTGCAGCCTGGCGAAGGCAAGAAACCTGGAGAGCTGTCTCAGAGCAGAAGGGCAGCTGAGATGCTGAAAAGCAGCAAAGCTGAACTGCCTGCCTCAACTTCAGCAGTGTGTAATTGACTGAAGGCGAAAAACCAAGCAGCAGAGCAGCGGGCTTCTGTGCGCACTGAAGGCAATTGCTAGAATCCAGCAGCTGCTCCTAGCCAAGCACAGTCAACTGCCTGTGTTCTTGCTTCTTGACCAACTCACAGTTGCCCTTCTTCTCAGCAGCTGCCACCGTGTTCTCTGCATCTCGGAGCCTCAGGGGAGCAACAAGAATTTCCAAGGTGGGATGAAGTAGGACTACGTCAAAACCCAGGAAAATTGTCCTGGAACACCTTCCACTCGCATGCCAAGAGTGAATTCAACAGGCTTGGAGAGCGGCAGCCACCGTCCTGCAGCAGTCTGCGAGCTTCGCACACAAGCCGGCTTCTTCGCGGCTTCGTTCTTCGCCTATGCAAGCTACCGCGATCTCCGGCTGCCGGAGGCGAAGAAGCGGCAACTTCGCGCACAGATGATTGGAGCGGCAGCGGTGCGCTCCGAAGCGCCGCTTTTGCCGAAAGACGCCGGGAAGCGGCACTTGCTTTCGGCCAGCTGCGGAGCTGCGTATTCTGCCTCTCTAGTCGCCTACATCTTAGCGAAAAGCTTTTCCGCTCCAGTTCTCAAGGAGAAAGTGTCCCAGCACTGCTCACTTAGCCCGACCTTGCCAGGAAATGAGATTTGCTGCACATTCCAAGGACACTGCATTTTCCTGGGCAAGCTGCAACCTGCTGGCAAATGGCTGTGCTCTCTGCCCACTCCTGCCCAGCTCTGGGTAGTAGCGGGCACGTTGCAGCCTGGCGAAGGCAAGAAACCTGGAGAGCTGTCACAGAGCAGAAGGGCAGCTGAGATGCTGAAAAGCAGCAAAGCTGAACTGCCTGCCTCAACTTCAGCAGTGTGTAATTGACTGAAGGCGAAACACGAAGCAGCAGAGCAGCGGGCTTCTGTGCGCACTGAAGGCAATTGCAAGAATCCAGCAGCTGCTCCTTGCCAAGCACAGTCAACTGCCTGTGTTCTTGCTTCTTGACCAACTCACAGTTGCCCTTCTTCTCAGCAGCTGCCACCGTGTTCTCTGCATCTCGGAGCCTCTGGGGAGCAACAAGAATTTCCAAGGTGGGATGCATGAAAACTAAAATAAAAACTCAGGAAGGTTGTCCTGGAACACCTCCCATTGGCATGCCAAGAGTGAATTCAAGAGGCAGGAGAGCGGCAGCCACCGTCCTGCAGCAGTCTGCGAGCTTCGCACACAAGCCGGCTTCTTCGCGGCTTCGTTCTTCGCCTCTTGCAAGCTACCGCGATCTCCGGCTGCCTGAGGCGACGAAGCGGCTACTTCGCGCACAGATGACTGGAGCGGCAGCGGTGCGCTCCGAAGCGCCGCTTTTGCCGAAAGACGCCGGGAAGCGGCACTTGCTTTCGGCCAGCTGCGGAGCTCCGTATTCTGCCTCTCTAGTCGCCTATATCTTAGCGAAAAGCTTTTCCGCTCCAGTTCTCAAGGAGAAAGTGTACCAGCACTGCTCACTTAGCCCGACCTTGCCAGGAAATAGGATTTGCTGCACATTCCAAGGACACTGCATTTTCCTGGGCAAGCTGCAACCTGCTGGCAGATGGCCGTGCTCTCTGCCCACTCCTGCCCAGTTCTTGGTACTAGCGGGCACGTTGCAGCCTGGCGAAGGCAAGAAACCTGGAGAGCTGTCACAGAGCAGAAGGGCAGCTGAGATGCTGAAAAGCAGCAAAGCTGAACTGCCTGCCTCAACTTCAGCAGTGTGTAATTGACTGAAGGCGAAAAACCAAGCAGCAGAGCAGCGGGCTTCTGTGCGCACTGAAGGCAATTGCTAGAATCCAGCAGCTGCTCCTCGCCAAGCACAGTCAACTGCCTGTGTTCTTGCTTCTTGACCAACTCACAGTTGCCCTTCTTCTCAGCAGCTGCCACCGTGTTCTCTGCATCTCGGAGCCTCAGGGGAGCAACAAGAATTTCCAAGGTGGGATGCATGAAAACTAAAATAAAAATTCAGGAAGGTTGTCCTGGAACACCTTCTATTGGCATGCCAAGAGTGAATTCAACAGGCAGGAGAGCGGCAGCCACCGTCCTGCAGCTGTCTGCGAGCTTCGCACACAAGCCGGCTTCTTCGCGGCTTCGTTCTTCGCCTATGCAAGCTACCGCGATCTCCGGCTGCCGGAGGCGAAGAAGCGGCAACTTCGCGCACAGATGACTGGAGCGGCAGCGGTGCGCTCCGAAGCGCCGCTTTTGCCGAAAGACGCCGGGAAGCGGCACTTGCTTTCGGCCAGCTGCGGAGCTGCGTATTCTGCCTCTCTAGTCGCCTACATCTTAGCGAAAAGCTTTTCCGCTCCAGTTCTCAAGGAGAAAGTGTCCCAGCACTGCTCACTTAGCCCGACCTTGCCAGGAAATAGGATTTGCTGCACATTCCAAGGACACTGCATTTTCCTGGGCAAACTGCAACCTGCTGGCAGATGGCCGTGCTCTCTGCCCACTCCTGCCCAGTTCTTGGTACTAGCGGGCACGTTGCAGCCTGGCGAAGGCAAGAAACCTGGAGAGCTGTCACAGAGCAGAAGGGCAGCTGAGATGCTGAAAAGCAGCAAAGCTGAACTGCCTGCCTCAGCTTCAGCAGTGTGTAATTGACTGAAGGCGAAAAACCAAGCAGCAGAGCAGCGGGCTTCTGTGCGCACTGAAGGCAATTGCTAGAATCCAGCAGCTGCTCCTAGCCAAGCACAGTCAACTGCCTGTGTTCTTGCTTCTTGACCAACTCACAGTTGCCCTTCTTTTCAGCAGCTGCCACCGTGTTCTCTGCATCTCGGAGCCTCTGGGGAGTAACAAGAATTTCCAAGGTGGCATGCATGAAAACTAAAATAAAAACTCAGGAAGGTTGTCCTGGAACACCTCCCATTGGCATGCCAAGAGTGAATTCAACAGGCAGGAGAGCGGCAGCCACCGTCCTGCAGCAGTCTGCGAGCTTCGCACACAAGCCGGCTTCTTCGCGGCTTCGTTCTTCGCCTCTTGCAAGCTACCGCGATCTCCGGCTGCCGGAGGCGAAGAAGCGGCAACTTCGCGCACAGATGACTGGAGCGGCAGCGGTGCGCTCCGAAGCGCCGCTTTTGCCGAAAGACGCCGGGAAGCGGCACTTGCTTTCGGCCAGCTGCGGAGCTCCGTATTCTGCCTCTCGAGTCGCCTACATCTTAGCGAAAAGCTTTTCCGCTCCAGTTCTCAAGGAGAAAGTGTCCCAGCACTGCTCACTTAGCCCGACCTTGCCAGGAAATAGGATTTGCTGCACATTCCAAGGACACTGCATTTTCCTGGGCAAACTGCAACCTGCTGGCAGATGGCCGTGCTCTCTGCCCACTCCTGCCCAGTTCTTGGTACTAGCGGGCACGTTGCAGCCTGGCGAAGGCAAGAAACCTGGAGAGCTGTCACAGAGCAGAAGGGCAGCTGAGATGCTGAAAAGCAGCAAAGCTGAACTGCCTGCCTCAGCTTCAGCAGTGTGTAATTGACTGAAGGCGAAAAACCAAGCAGCAGAGCAGCGGGCTTCTGTGCGCACTGAAGGCAATTGCTAGAATCCAGCAGCTGCTCCTAGCCAAGCACAGTCAACTGCCTGTGTTCTTGCTTCTTGACCAACTCACAGTTGCCCTTCTTCTCAGCAGCTGCCACCGTGTTCTCTGCATCTCGGAGCCTCTGGGGAGCAACAAGAATTTCCAAGGTGGGATGCATGAAAACTAAAATAAAAACTCAGGAAGGTTGTCCTGGAACACCTCCCATTGGCATGCCAAGAGTGAATTCAAGAGGCAGGAGAGCGGCAGCCACCGTCCTGCAGCTGTCTGCGAGCTTCGCACACAAGCCGGCTTCTTCGCGGCTTCGTTCTTCGCCTCTTGCAAGCTACCGCGATCTCCGGCTGCCGGAGGCGAAGAAGCGGCAACTTCGCGCACAGATGACTGGAGCGGCAGCGGTGCGCTCCGAAGCGCCGCTTTTGCCGAAAGACGCCGGGAAGCGGCACTTGCTTTCGGCCAGCTGCGGAGCTCCGTATTCTGCCTCTCGAGTCGCCTACATCTTAGCGAAAAGCTTTTCCGCTCCAGTTCTCAAGGAGAAAGTGTCCCAGCACTGCTCACTTAGCCCGACCTTGCCAGGAAATAGGATTTGCTGCACATTCCAAGGACACTGCATTTTCCTGGGCAAGCTGCAACCTGCTGGCAAATGGCCGTGCTCTCTGCCCACTCCTGCCCAGTTCTTGGTACTAGCGGGCACGTTGCAGCCTGGCGAAGGCAAGAAACCTGGAGAGCTGTCACAGAGCAGAAGGGCAGCTGAGATGCTGAAAAGCAGCAAAGCTGAACTGCCTGCCTCAACTTCAGCAGTGTGTAATTGACTGAAGGCGAAAAACCAAGCAGCAGAGCAGCGGGCTTCTGTGCGCACTGAAGGCAATTGCAAGAATCCAGCAGCTGCTCCTTGCCAAGCACAGTCAACTGCCTGTGTTCTTGCTTCTTGACCAACTCACAGTTGCCCTTCTTCTCAGCAGCTGCCACCGTGTTCTCTGCATCTCGGAGCCTCTGGGGAGTAACAAGAATTTCCAAGGTGGGATGCATGAAAACTAAAATAAAAACTCAGGAAGGTTGTCCTGGAACACCTCCCATTGGCATGCCAAGAGTGAATTCAAGAGGCAGGAGAGCGGCAGCCACCGTCCTGCAGCTGTCTGCGAGCTTCGCACACAAGCCGGCTTCTTCGCGGCTTCGTTCTTCGCCTCTTGCAAGCTACCGCGATCTCCGGCTGCCGGAGGCGAAGAAGCGGCAACTTCGCGCACAGATGACTGGAGCGGCAGCGGTGCGCTCCGAAGCGCCGCTTTTGCCGAAAGACGCCGGGAAGCGGCACTTGCTTTCGGCCAGCTGCGGAGCTCCGTATTCTGCCTCTCGAGTCGCCTACATCTTAGCGAAAAGCTTTTCCGCTCCAGTTCTCAAGGAGAAAGTGTCCCAGCACTGCTCACTTAGCCCGACCTTGCCAGGAAATAGGATTTGCTGCACATTCCAAGGACACTGCATTTTCCTGGGCAAGCTGCAACCTGCTGGCAAATGGCCGTGCTCTCTGCCCACTCCTGCCCAGTTCTTGGTACTAGCGGGCACGTTGCAGCCTGGCGAAGGCAAGAAACCTGGAGAGCTGTCACAGAGCAGAAGGGCAGCTGAGATGCTGAAAAGCAGCAAAGCTGAACTGCCTGCCTCAACTTCAGCAGTGTGTAATTGACTGAAGGCGAAAAACCAAGCAGCAGAGCAGCGGGCTTCTGTGCGCACTGAAGGCAATTGCAAGAATCCAGCAGCTGCTCCTAGCCAAGCACAGTCAACTGCCTGTGTTCTTGCTTCTTGACCAACTCACATTTGCCCTTCTCAGCAGCTGCCACCGTGTTCTCTGCATCTCGGAGCCTCAGGGGAGCAACAAGAATTTCCAAGGTGGGATGCATGAAAACTAAAATAAAAACTCAGGAAAATTGTCCTGGAACACCTTCTATTGGCATGCCAAGAGTGAATTCAACAGGCAGGAGAGCGGCAGCCACCGTCCTGCAGCTGTCTGCGAGTTTCGCACACAAGCCGGCTTCTTCGCGGCTTCGTTCTTCGCCTCTTGCAAGCTACCGCGATCTCCGGCTGCCGGAGGCGACGAAGCGGCAACTTCGCGCACAGATGACTGGAGCGGCAGCGGTGCGCTCCGAAGCGCCGCTTTTGCCGAAAGACGCCGGGAAGCGGCACTTGCTTTCGGCCAGCTGCGGAGCTGCGTATTCTGCCTCTCGAGTCGCCTACATCTTAGCGAAAAGCTTTTCCGCTCCAGTTCTCAAGGAGAAAGTGTCGCAGCACTGCTCACTTAGCCCGACCTTGCCAGGAAATAAGATTTGCTGCACATTCCAAGGACACTGCATTTTCCTGGGCAAGCTGCAACCTGCTGGCAGATGGCCGTGCTCTCTGCCCACTCCTGCCCAGTTCTTGGTACTAGCGGGCACGTTGCAGCCTGGCGAAGGCAAGAAACCTCTGAAACGATACGCGGAAGAAATCAATAGACTCCATAACCTGGGGTAGTTATGAAGTGGGTACGTATGTCAGCGCCCGGCACAAGTGAGATAGCTCTCCAAAACTTGTGCCCCGAGCCTCAGTCTGACCCACACTTTTATTCTTAAAGGCGTTCCATATGCAATACATTGCACAACATTTTCATGCATATTCCACCCCTGGCCCCGCCTGTCCTCGCTTCTCATGCGAAGTAAGTCCACGCCCTTCTGGGCATGCCTGGTTTGCTGTGGTGGTCGTACGGGGGTCTCTTGGTGGTCCTGAGGCTGAAGATTGTGGTCTTCCTCATGATTGAACTTTTGAACTTTTCCTCTCTGCGCGTGCGCTTTTGGTCCTTTGGTGCTTATCTGAGTACGTCTGTCAGTCTTGATAGGCTTGGAGACAGAGGAGCTTCTTTATCTGGGTTCTTTCCTTCTTCTGGTATTGTTCTCTATGCAAGAAGCTTCAGAAATTTGCATTTTCCTATGCCCTTTGTACTAGGCAGAGGTTTCTTAAGTAAAAGGTTGAAAATTCAACACATAACTCTACAAGCTAAATTAGAAATGCTTCATTCATTTTGTTAACCTAACTCTAAAAATCTCTGCTTCAGTCCCCCCTTTTCTTAAAATAGATTAAATTCTTTTACTACAGGGGTCTTGATTTAAATTCTGATCTACTATCATGACCGTCCTCTTTCAGTAAGATTCTATGAGTTCTAGAGAGTGATGTCAGACTGGCCATGTGTTTTAACATCCTCGAATTCTACATGAGTGTTAAAGTAGACATCATTAAACTTACAGTAACTAAAATTAATAGGATTATAATTGGGTGACATAAAGTCTTCTAAACAGTGTATTTCACTAGTTATGACTTGTGTTTATTAGCTAGTGATTGGTGCTGGATACACCAAGTTAAGAGACTTAACATACAGGAGGTTAGTGACATGTCTTGGGTAGACATTCTCTTTCGCACCCCATATGGTTTTTCATAAAGCAATTCAAAGTGGTTTAGCTTTTCTTTACTCTTGGGTTTGGTTCGGATCTGCAGTAGTGCTAATGGGAGGGATTGAGTCCATGACAAATTAGCTTCTTGTCCCAATTGTACAATTTGTTGTTTGATCAAATGATTCATTTTTTTTACCTGACCACTTGATTGTGGGTTATATGGGGTGCGAAGTTCTCAGTCTATGTTCAAGTATTGGCTAACTTGTTGCACGAATTTTACAATAAAATGTGGTCCTCTATTTGAGGAGATTGTGGCCAGGACTCTAAAGCGTGGTATGTTTTCTTGTACCAATACCTTAGTTACTTCTTGAGCTTTAGAAGTCCTGGTGGGGAATGCTTCTGGCCATCCTGAAAAGGTATCTGTTAGCACCAGGAAAAACTTATACCCCCCTTTTCTTGGCAATTCTGTACAATCAATCTGCCATTGCTGCTCCGGCCCATGACCCTTCCGAATCTGGCTAAGCTTTGGTTTGGGAGTATTTTTGGGGTTGGTTTGGAGGCAAAGGTCACATTGTCGAGTTGTAAATGTCTAGTTATGCTAGAGCATCAATACCCCAATGGTTTTCTGGTGTTCTTCCTTTATTAGGGACCATCATAAATAGGAGGGTAGAACTAATTTTCCTTCTATGGTGGCCCATCCCTCTTGGTTATAGTCTCCTTTTTGCTCATAGATTAATTTTTTTTCTGGTTTGTTGTATCTTGGCTTACCTTTAGGGGAAATTTGCCCGTCTTGCTGCTTCTTTTGCTTCCCTATCTGCCAGCTCGTTTCCTTCTTCCAATTCGCAGTTGATCTTCTGATGTGCCTTAATGTGCATGATCGCTACTTTCTCTGGCAACTGGACTGCTGCTAGAAGTCGCAGTACTTCTGATGCATCTTTAATATTTTTCCCTTGAGACTTCAGCAGTCCTCTCTCTTTCTAAATGGCTCTGTGAGCATGCACTACTCCAAATGCATACTTCGAGTCCGTGTATATGTTTATTTCTTTCCCTCTTGCCAATTCTAGGGCCCGAGTTAGAGCAATTATCTCGGCCTTCTGTGCAGAGGTATTTGTTGGCAGGGGCCCAGATGATATTACTTCCTTGCACGTTGGAACTGCCTAGCCGGCGTGCCGTTTTCCACTGATGATATAACTGCTTCCATCAGTAAACGAGACTTCTGCATTCTCGAGAGGGGTGTCCTTCGAGTCAGGGCAGCTGGAGTAGGTGGCTTCAATGGTCTCCAGGCAGTCATGTTCCACTGGTTCCCCTTGGTTTCTACTGAGGAAGGAGGCTGGATTGACAATGTTAGCCACTACTATCTCTACATCATCTTGCTCCGCTATGATAGCTTGGTATCTCAGGAGCCGTTGTGGGGAAAGCCAATGCCCACCTTTTACCTCTAGCACTGCAGACACTGTGTGAGACACTAGCACAGTTCTTTTCTGGCCTAGGGTGAATTTGTGTGCCTCTTGGATGTTCAGGATGACTGCTGCAACAGCTCTGAGGCACCCAGGCCACCCTTTAGCTGCTGTATCCAATTGCTTAGAGAAGTAAGCCACTGCTCTCCGATATGGGCCCAGGTCCTGTGCTAGTATTCCTAAGGCGATTCCTTGCTTCTCATGGGAGAATAAAAGGAAAGGCTTACTCACGTCCGGCAATCTCAGGGCTGGAGCTGACATGAGGGCTTTTTTCAGCTGGTTGAAAGCTTGCGTAGCTTCCTTTGTCTCTTGGATGTTCCTGCTTTCAATTGCAATCAGTTCATAGAAGGGCTTAACAAACAGTCCATAGTTATAGATCCATAACCTGCACCACCCTGTCATCCTCAGGAAAGTTCGTAGTTCCTTTACCGTCTGAGGTTTTGGGCTCTGGCATATTGCCTCCTTCCGGCTTTGGCCCAAGGTACGTTGTCTAGCACTGACTTCCTAACCCAGATAAGTTACTTTCTGTTTTACTACTTGGGCTTTTTTCTTTGATACTCGGTACACTTGGAGCCCCAAAAAGTTCAAGAGGCTTATCGTCCAGGCCGTGCATGCTTCCCTTGTCCGTGTGGCTATCAGGATGTCATCTACGTACTCTAGCAACTTCCCTTCCTCTGGAGGGGCTTCTCAGGTCTCTAATTCTTTTGCAAGTTGTTCTCCAAACAAAGTGGGTGAGTTTTTGAATCCTTGTGGGAGTCTGGTCCATGTCAGTTGAGTTCTTGGCCCTCTCTTAGGATTTTCCCATTCAAATGCAAAAATTTTCTGGCTTCGTGGATAGGAAGGCAAAAGAAGGCATCTTTTAAATCTAAAACGGTAAACCAAGTTAGCTCGGGGGTTAAGCAAGTTAATAACGTGTAGGGATTGGCCACCACAGGATACAGATCCTCAGTGACCTTGTTTATGGCCCGCAGATCCTGTACTAACCGGTATGACCCATCAGGTTTACCAACTGGTAGGATAGGGGTATTAACACTTACATAACATAAGTTGGAACAAGGTATTATAGACAATATCATGGTCATCAATGGAAGCAATATTTGATGGAACTTTTTCAGTTCTGAGGGTTCGTAACTTGTGTTTGTCGGTGACAGCAGGGAAGCACAGTGAGGCTGCTTAACAGGGCAGGATGCATACATATACTTTCCTTCGTCTACATTCACTTAACTTTATTTTACTTACTCTTACACATAACAAAACAACCACAACAACAAGGTACCTTTTCTTTTTCAACACACCTATTACACTTGTAGGTGTCCCTGGCTAGTCCCAGTGTTCTTGGATACCCCTCAATCTAGCTGTGTGGTTCCCAACTCTAGATCCTGTCAGACTTCTCTTCAAACTGGCAAAATTTTTACTCAATCTTGGCTGCTCTCAACAACCCAGCAAACTTAATTCTGGGTGCTCTTGGAATGTTAATCCCTCAACCCAGCAGGTTTGACTTAACCCTGGATGCTCTTGGAACATTAATCCCTCAATCCAGCAGGTTTGAATCAACCCTGGATGCTCTTGGAATATTAATCCCTCAATCCAGCAGGTTTGATCTTGGATGTTCTCGGGCATTCTTATCCCTCAATCCAGCAGAATTTTTAGGGGCCCCTCCTACACATTTTACCTTTTATTTTTCCCCAATAGATTATGCCAAGAAAACCCTCTTTTTACCTTTTAATTCATTTTTTTTTCTAATAAATTACATTTTACTCCCCCCCCCCCCCCAAGGGGTCCCACTCTTTCTCTGGGACCCAGTCCCAGGGGGGTTCTCTCACTCTTTTTATTACTCGCTTCGTCTCTTTACTGGCCGCTTTTCTCGCGAAAAAGACGGAAACGCAGCATGGGAGACTGCCGCTCTCGCTTAGCAGGCCTGGGGTAACCAGCCCGCCTCTGTCACGATCCGCTTCTTGCGGGGTGTCGTGATGGTTCTTTTCACCCATCCCAAAAGTGCAACAAAGGCAAACAACAAGGGACTATCAGTTAATCACAACAAATGCACCTTTAGTAGGGGCCAAAACAGTAAACGCGATAGTGGGGATCTGAAAGGAGATAAAAGGTTAGAGAGAGAACAGGGATATGGGAATAGCTACCAACACAGGCGAGATCCTCAGTGCTCCGGACGATGGGGATCCGTCTCTCTTGTCGGGGGAGTCTTCGAAGTTCTGGTCGACTCGGGGCTCCAATTATAGTCCACAGAGGAGAGAGGGGGGGAACAAGTGTAATAATGAAAGTCCATTGTAATCGCCCCGAGGGAACAGGTGAGTCCACAGAAACCACCAAAGCAAGACGAATCCAATGAAGAATAAGTCCATTTGAATCACTGAAGGGAAACAGGTCATGTCATTAGTGGTCAGACCACCAATTTCCCCTCCTCCCTATAGCAGGGGTCTCAGTCTCAGTCCTTGGGAGGAGGGTTCTCATTCTTTCTTTGTCACAGTGGTAACGAGGCAGATGAGGGGTCTTCAGTGAAGGACCGCGAGAGTCACCCCAAAAGTTCATTGGGCTTAAGAACGGAGATTAGAAGCAGGCCGCGCATCAGGCTGTCCAGTGCTGGCTCCATGTCAGGTCTTTGCCAAGTCCTTGCCAACTCCTTGCCAAGTTCTTACCAGGCCTTGTTGGGAACAGCCAGCATGACGGTTCAGTGGTCCCACCTGTGCTGTGTCCTGTTCTAAGCCGGAACTACAGTGGGGGAAGGGATTCTTTCTTGTGGCAATCGGAAGGCAGAATGGAAAATGAGGGGCTTCTGACGGGCTCTTACACCACCCCGTGACTGACGATTGCCCTCGAAAGATCTTCATCAGCAGGATTCCATGGTGTCGTCGTGCAGTCTTCAGGACTCGTCAAGTGTTGGCAGCAGGTCCCAGGGAAAAGAGAAGAGGAAAAGGGAAAGAAAGAGAAAACAGGAAAACTAAAACAATCACAACATATTAGTAATCACAACAAATTATAATTAAACAATAAGCAAAATACAATTAGTAAATCAATAATAGTTATTTAAATAATAATCAATATGAATCAATTAAACAATAAATTGATCAAATAATAAACCAGTATCATCAATATTAAACAGTAAAGTAATAAACCTAGTATAATCGATATTACTCAGTACAATTTTATAAACAATAAACAAAAATAATTAAAACAGCGATTAGAACAAATCATAAAAGAAAATGATGTAAAACATATCTTCTAACCTTATCATCTTCTTGTGTCTACTGTCCTGGGAACATCTCTAGTGTAAAGGATGTCGGCCAAGTGGTGTGCATTAATTATAGATGTTAATTTTGTTAATCGTTTCATCATTCTCCAATTTACAATAAGCAAGATTACTGATAAAACAAAACCAATCATAACTAAAATCAGAAGAACAACAATGGGATGACACAATTTCTTCAGGATACCGGTGGCGGTGGGTGACCACCCGAAAAGGGTATCCCACCACTTGTGCTCGGCATCACTTTTCACCCTTTCTACAACACGATGTATTTCTTGCACATGATGATGAACAGTTACCAGAGTTTTCTGTCCATTCCCCTTGATTTTTCCTAGGATCTCTATTAGATCTTGATGAAGTAATAATTGCTTGACCAGAGAAAGGTTCATCCCAATGGGAGTAGGCAGTAGCTTGTGAATCAACGTGAGATTGGATTCTAAAAGTTCATGTGAAGTAACTGGAGCTACAAAAGAAAAATCACATCCTGCAATTTTAGTAAAGTTGCAAGCACAAAAATTTGAATGATTTTTAGTAGCTACTACTGTACTTTCTATAAACACAGTATCCCAAGCGGTTCTGAAGCAGGCACACCCATTGTCTGTAGATACAAGGACTGTTTCAGAAGTCTCGTTAGGATGAATATCAAAATGACAGCTATTTTGTTCTGTCTCCAGACAAATATCTTGAGCTACAATTGCATTACCTTCACAGATAAACCCTAGTTGTTCTCAGATGGTACAGGACTCTAAATTGACAGTTTGCCATTTGTCATCAATTTGACGGGCCCATTCTCTATGTTCAGAAGGATAGAAAGTGGGTCCATCATGATTTAATCCTAGTGCAATGATAGGGAATATCAAATGCACCCAGGCATTTCTTATGGTCAACGCAAATGCTGTGGCTGTGTTTGTGTTAGGGTCATAGGTAAAATTCACTAAATTCCACCAGGATTGGAAATCTCTTTCAAAGTCAGTGGCACTGTCCCAGACTATTTTCCTCATTTCAGTGGGAAAAGTGCCTTCTTCACCTTCTCTTATAATTGAGGCAGCAACTGACTGCATCCATCATTGAGCCTGGATACGGCTAAGAGCTAAGGAAACGTTGCTTTGTGCGGCATTAAGTGCATCAATGATCAATTTGCTATTATTTACATTTATCTTTTCCCAATTTGCTAGAATGTTTGATAGCAACCACTGATGTGTTCCCAAGGCTGATAAGGACGATTGCAGTGGTTGTTGTATTTTGGTTAAATCTTTAGTTGTGGAAGCCAATTTATTCATTCATACTTCTGAATCAATACTATTTAGGATTCCCAATCCTGTTCCCACAAGACCAGTTATGTCTCTTGGCACGCGGTTTTTAGGAGGCTTCCACTGTCGCAGCCAGGTTGTCCAAGCCTGAAAAGAGGTCTGCAAAAAGGGTGAACAAGCTGGTTGTATTTCTCAGATATTGTTTTGCATCAGCAATTTGACTTGTTTAAGAGACCATAACAGATTAAACAATATCTGTTGTTGGCCAGTTTTCCTGATTCTACATGGTCCAATTTCAAAAATTTTCGGGCTAAGTGTAACCAGTGGTTGGGTGGTAGGTGTCACAACATTAACATCAAGTCCTACTCCAGTATTTGAATCAATACTTTCAACTTAAAAAACAAAAACAAAAACAAAAACAAAACAAAACAAAAAAAAGTGCTTCAGTATTTTTGGACCAAAACCAAACTACTTCTACAGTTTGTGTTCATGTGAAATTGTGCCAACAATCCTGTATGCTTGGCTGCGTACAAACCTTTTTGTGCTTCAAGAGATCCTTTCACTTTTTCTGCATGCTACCACAATTAGTTCAGACCACGGTCACTCAGCTGCTTTCTGGCCATGGGGTTGCGGTAGGATGCAGAAAAGTATTACCAGTTTTATCATGGATTAGGTGGTCTTCATGTCCCTCGGAGTTCTTCTGAGAAAGTAAACACAACAGAATTCTGCCGCCGAGAGGCAGAAAAGTTAGAATGATGGAATTATCCAGCATGTATTTGTCCAATGCTCTTTCCCTAGAGCACCAGAGGATTCCCATGCATATTTCTTCAGAGGGGGTTTTAGCACAAGTGCTACTAGTCCTATAGTAAGAGAGGTCCACCAGAACAGGTTGGCCAGGGTCATGAGCTGCATTATTAGGATCATTTGGTACAGAGCATAGGAGTCAGTGTAGATGCAGACCAAAGAGGAATTCTGTGCTTCTCGTTGAAAAACACTCCAGACAGCTATCAGCTCCCCACTGTGTGTACTACCTTCTCCCTCTGTAATCATTTGCTCACCAGAGGAAAAGTGGAGGGCTTCTGCCCTAGATTTCCATCCTTTTCCTTCCCCTTTAGCAAAAGCATCAGTAAACCAAGAGTTTGCTGATTGTTCGGGGCAGAAAGGAGGGGTTACTTTGATTACAGAGGCAGGTTTGTCCAAGCTCTCAGTTTCTTGGATTGCTAAAGTTTTTACAGCTCCTTCTGTCATTGAGAAGAAGTTACAGTAATGTTCAACCTGAGCATACCACTTTCTCACTGAGGCCCTCTGGGCCACCCCGTCAGGAGGGGGACTCCCACTAGTGACTGTCTTAATAACCTTGAAGGGGCCTCTCAATACAATTGGTTGTTTTTGTGCAATTTTTTCTACTTCTAGGAAAGCTAAGATAACCATCAACAATCCTTTTTCCCAGGTAGTGTATCTTTTCTCAGCATCTTTGGAACCACGGGAATCAAAACCAACAGGTCTTGTCGGAGCCTCAGGACCCCGCTGCCATATGTGTACTGACAGCCCTGAGGAGGCAAATGCCCATTCCACCTGGAAAGGATCTGTAGGATGGATAGGGCCCAGTGCTTGATGAGCTGTTGCTTCAAAAATCAGCAATTGCAATGCTGACTCCTGAGAAAGACTCCAATCCCATTTCACCCCTTTCCTCAACAAGTCATAAAGGGGAACAAATGGGTCGTTCCAGTGACTAGGAAATCTGTCTGGTCTTTCTACAGGAGATACAGCTGCTATCGTTTTTGGAAGGAGAATTGCTGTAGGTTTGAGTGATTCTGGAAGCCCACAAATTCAAGGGGTCATTATCTTGGGCTTCACAGGTAATTGCATCAGGGATTCAAAGCCAGGAATTCATTTCTTTTTGTGAGTCATTTGCAGGCAAGCAGCTTTGTGCACATTTTCCAAGAGCTGGTCGGGGGTACTAATTCTAGCTATGGGATCTCCCCTTTCCAAGGGGCTTGTTCCCCCGGCCCAAAAAGCTGCA